>NC_085863.1:35621547-35653781 GCF_034702125.1 Engraulis encrasicolus
ATGTCCTTGGGTAGTTCTCCGAAACGTACACACCCTTTACCCTCTTACTTACTTACTCCCACCTCACATGCCTCCCATTACAACCACCCCAAGGTCAAAGAAGACAAGTCCAAAACTCCTGAAGCTACATTACATGTTGCGTGTGAGTCTAACATGTGTGTTTGTATGTGTCCAGGCCCGACTTTTTTGTGTATCTACTTTGGACTGAACTCGGCTGTACGTTCTCATGCACAGTAAATTTTGCCGTGTTAACGCAACACTTGATTACGATTAATGGAACACTCATAGTGTTAATACCTACTCTTCTAAGTGTTGAATTAACACTACAAAATTCACTGTGTGCTTTTTTAATTTCCTATACAGAAATATCTCTCTTTTAATGCCTTATCATCTGTACTATCTCTCACCTCATAACATGGCAGCTGTAAAAAAACAAACAAACAACGCTTTGCATTCTATAATCCCAGTTTTCAGTTTTTTTGACTCGTAAAAAAAAGATCCTTAGTTTTCAAAAACCAACATGCAGGGGCCTTAGTACCTCTGACTGCTGTAGTGTAAGGAGCATACAACGCGGTACCAAGTGATGTAGAAACAAAACAAAACAAACAAAACAAAAAAAATGGCGTAGGCCTATATATACTCCAAAACAAAGTTAACGGACAAAAAAAACCTTTTTCTGTCTCAGTATCTACCAATACCTGTTGGGAAAAAAGGGTTTGATATGTACAATCAAAAGGTAATACGGAGTTACCAAGCGAGGAGAGTGGAACTGCATAAACTAATGCTCTTTAAGAAGAATGACAATGACAATGATGTACAAAGATGTCTAAGAGGAGGGGGGTTGGGGGGTTGATGCTGTATGTTTTTGTGGATAAAGAGGGTGGGGGTGGGGGGTGAAAGGGGGTACAGGGTGTTTTTTGGGAGGGGTGGGAGGCGTGATAATGACTAGGGTAGCAATTTCTGTGGAAGTACAGGAATTCATTAATGCTTGCCTGTGATGTAGAAAGACTTTACTTTGTTTCCTGGGAGTAAAAGATGGAAAAAAAGAATGGTCAAGCTGAACAGTGTCTTCTGTGTTTTTTGTGGGGTTTTTTTGTTTATGTGTGTGTGTGTGTGTGTGTGTGTGTGGGGGGGGGGGGTTGCCTTTGTGTGTGTGTGCCTTCTTGCATGAACTGGATGGGCTGTTGAGTGTTTTTAACAGGTGTTTCTTAAAACTTGTCTAGACGTAAACCCTTCTTAGGGATTAACTCAGCATGCCATCCCACCATCCAAGCAACAGCAACCTGTGTGTGTGTGTGTGTGTGTGTGTGTGTGTGTGTGTGTGTGTGTGTGTGTGTGTGTGTGTGTGTGTGTGTGTGTGTGTGTGTGTGTGTGTGTGTGTGTGTGTGTGTGTTCACTATCTCTACAACAGATGGGTGTGTCTGCTTATAGTCTTTGATGGAAACACACAGCGCCAGTTTTATCAATAGACTAAGCAATTGCATAGGGCCCCACACAAAGCGCCTTCAACTGTCAGACTCGCCACGGTAAATACAAGTAAAAAAAAAAAAAAACGGCCCCATATCTAGTATGTCTTGTGTATAGGACTCCCAAATGGGTAGAACCACTGCTGTAAACACACATGGGCAAGGGTGGTCTAGGAACAAAACAAGGCCCAGGCACGTCTGTCTGTGCCCCCTCTAAATAGTGGACCAGTCTCGAAGAATCGGCCCCTGAGGCCCACTGGGAAATGCCCCGCATGCCAGATAACAATCCAGGCCTGTACATGGGTATGGGAGGCAGCATGGCTAACTCTATAGTGATGTCAGGAGAAGTGGCCTGTTGTGGCCATGCTCGTCCCTGCCTCTGTTGGCCACCGTGTGGCCGCTTGGGGGGAAAAAAAACCCTTTGCCATAATTGCTATTTTTCAGACGTCTGAAAAACAACAATTACACAAGTATTTCTCCAAGCTGGGGGGAGGTTTCACAGCTCTGTGTGTGCTAGACTTAACCCGTACAAAACCCCAGCCTTGCACATTTTTATTGCCAGCGTGCTCCGAGAGGGTGTTAACAGTATTCTGCAGTGAGTGAATTATGTGGGTGGTGACTTACAGTGGCTTGGGAATGAAGGTGCTTCAGTCTTTGACACCTCAGATATACAATATGATTATTATACCCCCTTAGCACATAAAGTGATAAAAATGAATATATTGGCATATTTTTTCAGACTTCCATTTCAATTCAACATTGAATTCACAGTGTGCCCACTCACTGTGATGATAACATTGCAAAACATTGAAATAAAAGAGATATCTCATTGCCTGTCTATCATAGCGGAATTGCACTCTAATTATAGGTGAAAATGTGCAGAATAAGGCACCACCACTGAGCATGGCTTTCGGCGGGTAAGGGTCTTCCATTGGATTTATGTGACGTAATCACGTTTATGAACCTCTGAGAAGACAGACCCTTTCACCCCTCTTTATCTCCAGGTCAGTAACCGACTGTACATGGAAAGGAAATATGGGCACATACATAATTCACCCCACTCTATTCAACCCTATTTTCACCCTTATGGGAGGATGCTCACATCCGCCAGGCATACCACATCAGCATTACGATGGAGGGGTACGCCATCTGGTGGAGGACACCTGTAATGGTTCTGAATGTCAAAATTACTCATGTGAGCCGCATCATAGATGGTGTAAGTAGTACACTATATAACATAAATTAAAAAAAAATGTCTCAGCAGTTACACTGATGGATACAAAGTGCCTTCAGGTACAACCAAATTAAGTATCGTAAAGGGAAGACAATGGCTCTGTCTAGCAAATTTCCAACTCCTTCACGATCCACATGAGGTTCAATGATTCAAAGATCAAACCAGAGTAAAGAAATGATATCAAGACCAGAGTACAACAAAGGGAAACTAACTGAATTCACAAAGAAGAACATTATTTAAAGGTGCACCGTGTAATATTTTTAGTAGTTTACTTCCAGAGTTCATGCTGCCCATTCACAAATGTAACTTTTTCATGGATATTTCCACCTTCCACCTTCCAAACTCATATTTACTAGTATAACCAAAATACAGTATGTTTTGCAGCTAAAAATGTCTATTTCTGGAAATTCAAAATGGCGGACCATGGAGAAGATCCCCCTTTTAATGTAGGCTATTAAAAGTGCAATTTTCCCAGTCATAATGAATACATAGAATTTGATGGTGGTGGTAAGTATTCATGAAAAAGGTAAGATTAGTGAATGGGAAGCATGGATTCTGGAAATAAACAACTAAAAATCTTGTACAGTGTACCTTTAAGAACATAATTGGTTATCCATCAAAATCATATAATAGGTGCAATGTGCCAAGTTGTAGTTGCGTGGAAAACGAGCTTGTTTGTTTACCTGATCCCTGGAGGTCCTGTCTGTCTCTCTGTCCGCCCACAGTGTTTTGGGTCACCTGAGGGTGGCGCCAAATATCCAACATCTATCATTGGCCAGGGGGTCAGGTTGCCATCACTGATTGTTCTAGTGTGTTGCTGTGGTAGGCAGGAGGAAGTTGGTGGAGTCTCACGCGATGGTGAACTGCTCCTTGAGGAAGTTGTAGAGCAGCAGCCAGGGTCTACTACTACACTTACTGCAGAAGTACAGAGCATGGCAGACTCTGACAAGAGTGTTGTCATGCTGTTCAGATAAAACCCACAACATACTATACGGGATGTTGTCACCAGTACAACTAATTAAATAAAAAACTTAAATGAATAATCAGAAAATAGGCCTACAGCACAATGATTAGCGTTTGCTTTCCATTTTTAGAAACAAACAACTTGTTTCATATATATGTTGTTTGTTCTTAAAAATAAAAGTTTACAAGCCTAAATCATGCTCTGTTCTGCTCTTCATAATTCCCACCAAGTTAAAGGAGCACTCCTGCCAATTTCAATATGCCGTTGTATTGCTCACGCTACCCTTGACTTGTCAGTACCCGGTGATGCTGCATTTTCTTGGCTCAGCCCTTTCCGAGATATGACCTATTCTAATGGGGGCAGCTTTTGCTTACAATCTTAACGAAAAATCTTAACATAGGCCTACTCCAAATATTTTCCCTGTTTGCTAGTTGTCTGCTGATGTTGCATAACCTTTTGGATGTTTTTGGGAATAAATAAAAATGTTTTTTTTTTTTTAATGTAATCAAACACCTGCCCCCATTACAATGACCAGGATCTCGGAAAAGGCTAAAGACAAACTCTAAGGTACTGACAAGTCCAGGGTAGTTTGAGCATTACAACTGCAGGTTGAAATTGGCTGGAGTTATCCTTTCAGAGTGTGGGTGATGATGTGAACATATCCTTTTCTTGACCTTAGACTTGCTGGTAGATTTTCTAAATATTTTCTAGACAGGAAAAATGACTAAGAAATGACAAAATAGGTTTTTAAGCACATAGAGTGGTATGAAGACATACTACTGACGTTTTCAAAGCCTGAATCATTGACGGCCTGAAAGCCTGAATCATTGAATCATTTTTGTAAATTCGTGATTAGTAACTTAGACCTACATCACCAAGATTACCAAGAATAGTATTTTATGTATTTTGACATGTCTTAATTTTTCATGTGTTGATCTGCTCTGTTAGCCTAGCGCAGCCAGACCCGTACAGCAAAAAGCAATTTGCGGTCGCTAGGGGCGTCTAGATTTCTAGGCTACTGCTCTGTATGTTTTTTTTTTTTCAGACTGTTACAAACAAATCTGGTGCAGAGGTGTCAATCATGAAACAAGCGATGGCCCAGAAGTGCTCTGATGAGGCAAAAATGTCCAGACGTCGTACCAAATGACACACACACACACACACACACACACACACACACACACACACACACACACACACACACACACACACACACACACACACAATAATCAAATAATACATATAATTTGCATATAACCATTTAATTTGCATATAACCATTTCATTTAGTTTTGCTTTTAGCATTATGCCTATGTGAGCTATGTAAAATTAATCCCAAAGGATTCCTATGGGATTATTGGTTCCAATAGGATTCTGATAGGATCATTCCTAACAGAATCCCATGGGACTTTTTTGATAAGGGTTAACCTGAAGGCAGTACTTAACCTGTTTATGTGAGAGCCAGTTGCCTTTATGAGAATGAATGATGCATGGGTTATTCCACTATAAAGTTTACCATAAACCTTACCTTACAGCAGGGACTTTTGTACTTGTACTTTTACTTTAAGAACACAAGTTTAAATTATACTTGTACTTTTAGTACTTGAGTAGCAGTTTCTAAATCACGTGTACTTGACTTGAACTTGACTTGTAGCCTACTTTTACTTTAAATATTTAAATCAATGTTTCAAAAGTGTATCTTGCCATGAGATACATTCACACACACTATGTGTATGGCAGTAAGTCTCGGTGCTAAATAAAATAGAAGAGGAACCTTTCAGAATACTACTTCACCATCACAACAGCTAGCAGGTCAAAATGTCAAATCAAGAAAACTCACTCACTCACTCACATAGGCTACTACGCGAGCCCGGCGTTTCAAAGGAAACAGAAAGTAACGCATGGTGGCGTGGTACGAGAATATGTAAAATACAAAACAGCCAGATGTCTCTGTGGAGATTACCAGAAGTAGGATTTCACAAAACATCATTTCGATAAAAAAGAGACCTGTGTATCATCCCTTACTCAGAAAGTCCTAAAATAACCGCCCATTTTTGGTTGGAGAGCTCAACGCACCCTCCTTTGCGCATCATTTCTTTGAGGACGTCCGTGTTCCCTTACTGTGCTGCATATAATACATCGTTTTCCCACTGAATTTGAGATAAACTGCAATTTGGATATATGTCAAGGGATAGGAGTATGGTTGGATTATGACTGGATATATTCTAGTCGTGGGTTTGTTGCAAGGTAAGACGATTTAGTATTCAATGTTGATAAGACTGAAGTCAGATATACCATGTGTTGGCATCGTCGTAATGTAGCCTAACACTTGCTCTCTATTTTGGGGTTGTTCGTTGTTACAGCTGCACTGACCTGGGGGTTCAATCTGGAAACAAGCAACCCCAGTGTATTTCTTCAGAGCCGAGAGTCATACTTTGGGTACCAAGTTTGTCATTTTGGAGCAGAGCACAGTAACAGGTATGATCGATAAACGGCTGTCTGGTGTATTTTGTTCCACAATGCGTATGCAGCTTACAAATTGTAAGTGTTACCAAGTCTAGTCTACTCCAAAGGTTCCCAAACCCTAAGACCTTTATTTTGTGATTGGCCTTTTTTTCACTTCCATATGTCTAGGCACCATGAATTTGAAGAATATTATTTTTAATTTAGAAGTGCTGACTTGCTTAAATGTAAATGTTTCAGCAACCAAATAGCCTATGCCACATGTTTCATTGAAGGATAATTTTGTTAACCAGTGGATTTATAGAATTGCTACAGTAATGTATTTCAATGTTGATACTTATGCCTGGACGTACAGTACAATCCCAATGCCTGACTGTCTCTGTCTAATTGTCTGTCTGTCCGGTTAAGTGTTTTAGTGACATCCCCACTACATGGAAATGGGACAGGGGCGATTTATAAATGTCCATATAAGGGCCAGTGTGAACTACTTCCCATGGAAGGTAAAGTTATGTTGTCTTTTGCGTGTGTGGAACATATACTGTGCATTGTAGAATATAAAGGATATACCCATCTTTTTTTTCTTATGCCAGTGTTAGTTATCCAACTTGACGTCATAAATTGAGCGAGTTTGTTGCTATAGCTTTGCCATGTAGCCTACAGTCTTACCTTTCTCTTGTCATCTTTTACAGAGATTTCATTGCACAGCAACTAATACAATTTATTTAACTCTTTGGCAAGTAGGTTTTCAGCCCATCAGTGTTAGCCAGTGGGATGTGTTGGTCATTGCACTACTGATGTGCAATTTCACAACCGTTCCTTCCCGCTTCCCATATTCGATAGGTTACAGATGGTGCACAAGAATCCGAGATCTCTAGTTCCTTTTTTTCCACTTGCACAACATTCATACTCCACATTCATAGTCCACATTCATACTTCACATGTGTCACCAACATCAATATCCACATTTAAAGTTGTCTCTCTCCTTCTTTATCTCTTCTGTCCTTTTTCATCTCTCGGTTTCTGTCTCCAGTGACACCAGGGATTTCATTGGGACTGTCACTAGCTTGCACAGCAGACAGAGCAATGGTGAGTGACTTGTCTATGTGCAAGGCTGCTGTGTGTGTACAGTGACCACAAATCGGTTACTAAAATTCAACTGTTGTTTCTCTTCTGCCGTATCACTTCACATTTCACATCCATTTCACATCAATTTCAAATCCCACGCTGACTCTGAAAGAGAAATCAAAGGGAATACAAACATCCCCGTTCCCTCATGAGCTTTCTACTTCACTTTCATTTCCTCCTGCACTCTGAGAATCAGGCGTGCATATGATCAAGGCACAAACATCCTGCCACATTGTTGTCACCAAGACCTTTTACTGACCCCTAACTATAAATCATTAGGTTGTCATGGGGCATCATCAGGAGATTCATTATTGGCCAAGGCCGTCTTCCTGAATGACGCAAGGAAAAGGGGACGGGGTGAACATGTCATGAACAAAATAATTGTTGTCTGTGTAGCGCTATCTCAATCTCATGACTATTTTGAAATTGTGTTTTGTCCCCTGTGTACTTGAGATGACTTTATATAATATGAAACAACGGTTGATGCCTTTTTGTAGCAGCCTGATTCTCAATTTGACACAGTGTACTACAGTATGACACAGTGACTTGAAAGAACAGTTATAGCAGTAGCGTTTTATTTTGTCACAGCATGGGCTATTGTTGTACACGCACACTTGAACAAAACATTTCACTACACATAAAATGTACAAAATAGTAAATAAACTGTAAGTTTCCCCTCTCTACCATACCTGTAGGTGTGTGGCCCACGCCTTACACAGCAATGTCAACGTCTGGACTACCTCAATGGACTATGTGTGGAACTTGCTCCATCATTCACAGAAAAGCAAAGGTTCAAACCAGCTTTTCAAGGTAACATCAGAGTGGCCTTTCTCACACAAAGTGGCGTAGTTTACAGAAGTTTACATTATGTATTGCATTGCATTATTTATAATTATTTTGCATATCATTTGATTCTTAATTATTTGAATAATTGAAAACATTTTTGTTTCTTTTCTTTTTAGAGTGTCACAATACGTCGTTGGATGCCGTGGTTCTTTTTGATAGCTCCCAGAGCATTTCATCAGCTGACTTTGACACCATGATCAAGTTCATCAAGGAAATTATCCGCATGTTCTCAGAGCCTTGGACTCAGGTAAGTGCAATCGCACACACCAATTGTGTTGGTATTGGTAGAGGTATTGACCAACTTGCAAAATTTAGTTGTTGGCAACTGGAGTTCTTTTTGTAGCCCGAAGACCGTTAGAGAAATAGACAAAACAATATCAAGCAACAAAAATTAGTTCAAAAATTAACATTGTCAACACAGTCAATTTGACATTGACTCTTCATAGACGTGTTCACTGACGTGGTCTCCACCTATCCACAGGTAGCAGTGGCTCAGTATGCTACTACCTACCATGCTGTTTTCGAGTTTGAGAACTTTGCCGTAACCTCAGACCCTATCTCCCTGATGAAAGTGTCCCATATGAAGGGACACACTCACACGGCAGGAGCCATACGTTTTGTACTGTAAGTAAATGCTACATCTATTCCTTTCTCACTGCTGCTTCTGTTTTGTTGTGGTTGCACAGTGAAAAATGCAGTGTTAACTCATAGTGGTCAGGGGTGAATTTCTCAAAACCGAAGTTGCTTACTACAGTAGCTACTTTGTTGTTTTCAATGCATTTTCCCATTGGCAACTACCGAAGTCGCTAACAGGCTAACAACTTCTCTTTTGAAAAACTCACCCCTGCATTGGCACTGCCCTCACGATTCGATTCGATTCCGATTCGGGAGGAAGCGATTCGATTCGATTCGATTCTATTCGATCAGATTCAATTCTACAATGCATTACATTTCTACTGAAAGCAAAGCAAATGTTTCATCAGTCATGATGAGGCAATACAAGTAGTCAGATACTGAGCAACAATTTATTGGCTGTTTTCTGTATCAGTCTTGCGGTTTACAATTCTTTGAAGTTCTTTTATTTAATTTAACATTCATTGGCTCCTGAAATGTCAACGGAAGTAATTGAAACTTAAAAAAATTGCCGCATCGATTCTGGAACTTGCCGCATTGTATTGGATCGCACATGCCCCGCATTGCAATGCATCGCATCGCATCGCCGAATTGATTATTGTTGACACCACTAGTGATTCAACACTTTGAGAATCGCGTTAACATCTTCTGGAGTATGTTTTGTCCAGGAGTACTCTAAATGTTTAGTTAATACTTCATTTTGATCCAGATGCTTCAATTTTTGTTTCTCTGTTCCTCCGTTTATACTTGTTCCATTTTCAAGACGATATCATTGTTTTTTATTGCTTGTTTTGACGATGTTCGTTTTTTTTTTTCATCGAAGCGATACAATGTTTAAAGCTGAAAAGGGAATGCAGAAAGACTCCAAGAAGTTACTTGTGGTGATAACGGATGGGGAATCCAATGACAAAGATGTAACACTTGATGAAGTCCTGCCACAGATAGAGAACATGAACGTGACCACCTATGCCATTGGGGTGAGAAAGTCATCTTAATTACCTAAGTCACATTTCAGTCACCATGCGCAGCCCCAGAGTCAAGTGCTTGTACACAGCCAAATGCAATGTTATTTCAACCGTTATAGAGTACTCAAATGCACTCTAGAAAATATTGAATTAGCACAGCATTTTACTGTGTAGGTCACAGGAACATATTAAACGATTATGGTGAATTAAAAACGACTGTATACTGTGCATTGTGTAGATGAGCCTGTATAATAAGCTTTTTAAAAAAATTATAAGGACCAAGTCTTAAACTGTCTTGGTAGTGTCATAGCAATGTTGTTATGGTGTAGTCATTAGTGGTGTATTTTGGCACTGGCCTTACGATTCGATTTCATTACGATTGGAGACGTAATGATTCGGTTTGAATCAATTCAGTCCGACGATGCGTTGCAATACATTACATGTCTACTGAAAGCAAGGCAATTCAGATGGTGAACAACATTGTATTGTCTGTTGTGAATATCAGTCCTGCAGTGTTCAATGCTTTGAAGTGCTTTAATTTAGTTTAAAAGATCATTTGGTCCGGAAATGACCACAGAAGTAATTAAAACTTTCAAAAATATGCTGGATCGATTATGGCATTTGGTGAATCAATTATTAAAATTTCCTGCCCTGCATTGCGATGTATGGCCGAACCGATTATTGTTGACACCACTAGTAGTCATCCACAAACAGTGAGTCGGAATGCCGACGTTCCCGAGTGCACTTTATTTTCATTAACTGACATCACCCATTCATTCATCAATGCATTTGTGTTCCATAAACCAGGTTGAGGTCTTCAAGACCATTTTTTGTCTTCCCTCCATCAGGTTGGTGATAAGTATTCCTATGATGAGCTCCTGAAGATTGCTCTCAACAATAAGAAGAATGTACTGCGGACTGACAGCTTTGACAAGCTGGCCACAATCGAAAAAGAACTGAGGTCCCAGATCTTTGCAATCGAAGGTATTTCCAGAAGATGTGCAGAAATGGATAAAAAACAGATATACTCATACTATTTATTTGTCTTTTCTCCTTCTTTGCTTTTGTCTTTTACTCATTTTTTATTCTATTTTCACCTGCCATGCCTTGTGCTTTTATCTATGAAATGCGCTATACAAATAAAATTGCTTTGCCTTGCCTTACTACACTGTACCACGATTACCCTGGGAGTTGAGTGGTATATTTTTGCCTGTCTGTGATTTGTCTCTACAGTATCTGTCTGTCTCTCCATCAGGCATGGGTGCAGCATCAAACTACAGCTCTTTTCATACGGAGGTGTCACAGGGTGGTTTTAGCATTGCACTATCTAAAGGAACAGTAAGTACAGTCTTCTTCTTCTTCTTCTTCTTCTTCTTCTTCTTCTTCTTCTTCTTCTTCTTCTTCTTCTTCTTCTTCTTCTTGTTCTTGTTCTTGTTCTTGTTCTTGTTCTTCTTCTTCTTCTTGTTCTTGTTCTTCTTCTTCTTCTTCTTCTTCTTCTTCTTCTTCTTCTTCTTCTTCTTCTTCTTCTTCTTCTTCTTCTTCTTCTTCACCATAATCGTCATCGTCATCATAATCATCATCATCATGATTTTCTTCTTCTTCTTCTTCTTCTTCTTCTTCTTCTTCTTCTTTGTTTTGTCTGTAGTACAGCTCCTTTTTGCACCTCGTTATCTCATCCCTCTCCTTCTGTTTTTCTCTTTGTGAAGGAGGAGAGTGCGTTTGGGGCCGTGGGCGCGTACGAGTGGTCAGGTGGGCTGGCCAGGTATGGCCTCGGGGGCAGCACAACATTCATTAATGCGTCTGCAGAGGAGACGGACCTGAGAGACTCCTACCTGGGTAAGAGGAGAAAGGTTGCATTTTACTTTACAGTACCTGTTAAGAAATTCTCTGCATTTATACATGTATTATTGAAAATCTAAAATGTGATAAAAATGTAACCTGTAGTTAGGACTTTTGTTTGCTGTGTTTCTAGTTAAAACTCTGTGTGAATTCTGTTCCTGTGTGAGCTCTTGCTGTAATGTATGTGACATATGTTGGAGAAGATAGGCCATCTCCTCAACGGTTGTCTCAGATAAGTTACCACTTCTCTGAACTATTGTCTTGTCTGTTTCTCCTTTTTGTCAGCCGAACTATGACCTTATATGGTTCTGGTTCTCATTTTTGTCAGTTGAACTATGACCCTATTTGGTTAAGCTAAAGATTCCGTTACTTGTTGGGGGCTAATATAGGCATGACCACTGCTGTCAGAAAACGGGGCTTGTGTCAGTTCTGTAACATCTCTGTGATGACCAAGACCCCCACTCTGCTGCAGATTTTAAATGCTACCTCTGTCTACTGTGTGGGTTTTCTTTCAGGTCAATTTGATAAGGTGATACAGTGAATTTATTCACATGTTTTGGTCCTTCGAGAGCGGAACTCAAAAAATTGTCCTCCCTGATATATGAAGACGTAAGGACGCAGGACACCAAGTTTGCACCCGGGATCCTGAAATAGGTGGCTTCGCCTCACTACGCCTTCATATTCAGCGACGACTGACTGAGTACTGACCCACGTGGCTGACGCCCGCACAGGAATGAGGTAGTATGCTTTTTTGTTTTTGTTTTGTTTTTTTGAGCTCTAGTAAAGAAAAAAACTGCAGTGTAGAGTTTGGAACTCCGGGCATTTTTAATTTGGAATTATTAATAGTCTGTTTTCTATAGAGTTTGGAACTCCGGGCATTTTTAATTTGGAATTATTAATAGTCTGTTTTCTATAGAGTTTGGAACTCTGGACATTTTAGTTTGGAACTACAAATTGTCTGTTTTCAATAGAGTTTGGAACTCCGGGCATTTTTCAATTTGGAATTGTAAATGACCTGTATTTGGTGACCCTGGGGTTTGGAATTCTGGGTAGCCTGTCCAAATTTTGTCCTTGTTTTGTTACGCCTGCATAACGCACTGATTTTTTGTGAAGAGACCGGACTAAGCTGGCCTTAGCCTAGAAGGTTGTCTCATTTACAAAATTTCGTGACGGCCTAGGACTTCATTCCTAGTGTTTGTGCTATTGTAAATTGCGTCAAGACAATGGGTTCTCGTTCTGCGAAAGTGTATGAGGGGGATGCAAAATTTTTAGAACGGCGTGAATCAGGCGCTGCCCAGTTTGTTCAGCGTTGGCATAAAAAGCATGGCTTTGATGGGAAGTTAACGGTGCCTAGTTGTACTAAATTGCTTGAAAATGTGTCGTCTCATCATACCAAAAAGAAAGGCCCTCTTAAAGACCATCATAAGACTGAAATCTCTTGTGCCAAAATGTGGTTGAACGCTGCTGTGGAGCGTCACGACCAGGTTCAGTTAAAACGGCAAACTGTCGTTCCATCTGATGACACGGTCGCGTATGTAAGGGAGGAGGATAATAATCCTGTGGCGCGCTGTAGAGCGAGAGTGAGTGGCGTAGCAGCTACCCCACAGTCTGCGCTTTCTCCTCATGGTGTAGCAGCTACCACACAGTCTGCGCTTTCTCCTCATGGCGTAGCAGCTGCCCCACTGACTGCGCTTTCTCCTCCTGTTTTTGTTGACCCCAATGCCGCTAGTGGTGGTGCTGCTTCGGATGTCAAACTTTCGGCATCTCCTCCACCGTCCTATGTCTCTAGTGTAACTCCCGACTCTACCCCTGTTACGACTGGCAAGCCGATGTCTAAAGTGGCCCTTGCCGCGGCTTCTACTACTCCTGCGGTTACGCGCAGCAAATTGTGCTCGCCTTCATTGCCTTGGCGTGGTACTAGTTCACTTCCACCGTCACAGAACAGTCCTTATTTCCAGGCTCACGTAGCCCTTCAGGATGCTGTTCTTCTTGGTGAAAGCACGGCTGAAAGTTACCCTATGATTGAAGTACCTAACCCTGCCTTTAATCCGACGGCGGCTGTTGGTGGCAATAATATGAGAGTGATGCAGGTTTATCGTCCTTGGAACCAGGACGAAATAAAAAAAGCTGTGGAAGGTGTGGCCGGACATAGACACAAATTGAATGAGTTCATTACTGAAATGCGACAGTTGGTTACCATGTACCATTTGGATGGTGATGAAGTTGAAAAATTGTACCGTTGTAAAATGGGAGTTGATTGGTCTAGAGTGAAAGACAAATTTAAAGCTAGGACCGATGCTGGAGTGACCCATGCTCCAGGAAGTACAGGTCTAGATGCAACTCTTACGACCCTCGAGACGGCCTTACGCGACACTTTCAAATCTCCTCCTAATTATAGTAAATTACAGGAATGCAAACAAGGTGACGATGAGGACGTCTACCATTTTAGGGAGAAATTTGAAGCAGTCTTTCGCAAATACAGTGGGTTAGATGATGACACTCCGGCAAATAAACTCATTTTCGACCAACAAATTAAACAAGCGATGCTGGGTTGCCTTCGCCCAGAGATTAAGAGCTGGTTGGAAAAGAATTATGTTACTCTGCCCACTGCTTCTTTAGCTGATTTCATGGCGCATGCTCGACATGCCGAGAAAACAGCGCAAAATAAGAAGAAAAATAAAGAAAAACAGGAACAAGCACAGATTTTCGCTCAAGCCGTAACACATGTTATTAAGGCTAATGAGGCCAACCGTGGTTGGACTCGAGGAAGAGGTCGTGGTTACTTCCGAGGAAGGGGACAAAAAAGACCGTGGGGACAGAGACCTGGTGAAACTAATCAGGCGTCTGGCAATAGCAGAGGAAATGGCAGGCGTGAGGGTAGTTGTTTCATATGCGGTGAAATGACACATTGGGCACGCGATTGTCCAAACAACCCTGACGCTCAGCAATGACTAGAGGATGATAGTGCATTACGTCCTGTTGGTAATGACGCGGAACTGAATGACGATGATTTTGATGTTTTAGATTTGGAAGAATTTTTTTACTCTAAGGGCGCAGGCAAACCTGAACTAACATTAATGTTATCAGGTAAACCTATTACATTTCTCTGTGACACTGGTGCTTGTAAAACTGTCGTAAAAGACATTGAAGCCCTTACCAAATCAAATAAGGCAGTACTGGTTAAATCAGCCAATGGCCATCTGCAGAGGCAACCTTTGAGCAAACCTGTTGAATTACAATGCAATGAAACTGGATCGTCTGCGTGGATCCAAGTCATAATGGCACCTGAATGTCCTTGTAATTTACTGGGACGGGATGCTATGGCTAAATTACGAATTGGAGTGTTTCCCACGAGTGATGGAGGCATGACTGCCCAGAAAAGTGACTTGGTGAATGTTCTATTGCATGACCAGTATGATGGACAAACAGTGTATTACTGGACACTTGACGTACCGAGCGACAGCTCTGTAGGGGAGGAGCTGCGTGTGCTGGCTACAGCCAGAGCGCTTCCAGGGTCTGATCACAGACCTGTGAGTGACATGCATATTGTCTTACGGTCCAGATCTGATACGCACACGGGAAAAGACATGTCTAATTCCGATTTGAAATACAATGATCAATTGCATAATTTGGGTTCTCAAAAAGTTCTGTTTACCTCCTTGTATTGGAAGGGAGGTACTTGCTTTTGTGATGTGAAAATGCCGTCTGAGATTGATTGTCTTGTCCCGTGGGGATCTCCACCTCATGCTTTGTTGACAAAAGAATTAGGTGAGGCATGGAGTGACTTGTCTGAAAAAGTTCAAAACGCACGCTCCGTAACTGATTGGCGTTTGGATACATCTGATGAGTATGTGAGTAACAGCACAGGCTGGAGGAAGAGAATCGTTAATTTGGAAGCAAAATGTTTTCCAAATACAAGGGTGTATGCTGAGGAAGCGTGATATGGCGTATTTTTGACAGAGGAGGAAGAGTCTGCTTTGCAGTATGTGCCTTCCTGTCTGTGGTCACAGCATCCCACTGATGTAGGTCTTATGACAACGGCAACGCCTGTAATAATCAGAGGAAAGACTGATTATCGTCCCAGAATAAAACAATACCCACTGAAAACAGATGCTTTACTTGGTATTGAGCCTGTAATAAATGATTTATTGGAGGCAGGAATAATTAGAGTCTGTGACGATTCCCCATGCAATACACCAATCTTCCCGGTAAAGAAAGCACCTCCATCTATTGGTTGGAGAATGGTCCAAGATTTACGCGCTGTAAACGATGCGATTATTGCGCGGGCTCCTAATGTACCGGACCCACATACATTACTTAACCAACTTAGCCCCGATGCTGAATGGTTTTCAGTGATTGATTTAAGTAATGCATTTTGGTCCATTCCCGTTGATGTTGACAGTCAATATTGGTTTGCGTTTACTTTTAAGGGGAAACGATATACTTTCACTAGGCTTAGCCAAGGCTATTGTGAATCCCCTACCATATTTGCAACGGCGATTCAGACCTGTCTCGCAGATTTTATTCCATCAAATGGGTCTCAATTAATTACTTATGTTGATGACTTATTAATCTCGAATAAGAGAAAGGAATCATGCAAACAGGACACATTGGAATTGTTGACTTATCTTGCAAACACGGGCAACAAAGTAAGCAAAAATAAATTGCAGTTGTGGCAAAGCGAGGTGCGTTACTTGGGTCATACCCTGACTAAGTATGGCCGTACAGTCAATGCTGACCGAAAAGCAGCAATATTAAATGCTCCTCGCCCTGTCTCAAAAAGACAGCTTATGAGTTTTTTAGGTCTGTGTAATTATTGTAGGCAATGGGTGCCAAATTACTCAGAACTGGTTAAACCGCTACAGAATGCAATTTACTCCACACCTATGGCTCCTAATGATGCTCTAATCTGGACAGAGGATATGGTGACAGCTTTTTGTGATGCTAAGACAAAAATAGCAGGCTCTACAGTGTTGGCTCTTCCGAATTATTCAAAACCTTTCATACAGATGGTTGATGCAAGAGATGGACATATGGTTTCGGTTTTATTACAGAACTTTGGCGAAAAATTACGTCCAGTTTCCTATTACGCCAAAGAGCTGGATGTGGTCGCTAGGGCGACCCCTCCGTGTGTCCAAGCAGTGCTTGCCGCTGCATTGGCAGTGCAAGCATCCGCTGAAGTAGTCTTGTTTCACCCACTTGTTCTTAAAGTTCCTCATGCTGTGTCAATATTACTGTTGCAGACAAACATGTCATTCTTGTCACCTGCAAGGCATCTCTCATGCATGACAGTCTTATTGTCACAACCGCACGTTACTATTGAACGATGTACTTCACTCAATCCTGCTACTTTGATTCCAATTCCGTCGGACGGTACAGAACATATGCATGACTGTGAGACGGAGACTTTTAAGATTGTTAAACCACGTCCGGATTTACAAGATACACCTCTTACAGAAGGCGATGTTGTTTACGTGGATGGTTCTGCATGCAAAGATAGTCACGGTCAAAATAAGGTTGCATATGCCGTCACTACAGTGGACAAATTGGTGTTTTCTGAGGCCTACCCTCTAGGCTATCAGCACAGGCTGCTGAAATTATAGCTTTGACAAAAGCTTGTGAATTGTACAAAGACAGAGTTGTGACAATTTATACTGATAGTCAATATGCTTTCAGCGCATCGCATGTATTTTGTGCGCACTGGAAACGGAGAGGCTATTTGACTTCCAGTGGGAAGGAGGTTAAACACAAAGTTTTACTTCAACGTCTGTTGCAAGCCATACAGCTGCCGCTAAAAATTGCCATTTGTAAGTGTGAGGCGCACACGAACAGAACAGATGATGTGTCAAAAGGAAATGCCTTGGCCGACAGGATGGCCAAAGAGGCTGCTGACATTTGTTTGTCTCAGGATGAAGACAGCACTCCTGAGGTGCTGCAAGACATGCAGTTTGCTGCACCGGACACTGAGAGGCAAACTTGGGTTAAACACGGTGCCACTTTACAACATGGATTGTACACTAGTGAGGATGGCAAACCCATTCTTCCTAAATCTATGTATAAGTGGGCAGCAATATTGACACATGGTAAATGTCACGTTTCCTCCTTTGCAATGACTAAACTGGTTGAAAACAGTTACAAACATTTTGGATTCACAACGTTTGCAAAGCGGTTTTGTGCGCAATGCTTGGTGTGCTTGAAACACAATTCACAAGGAAATATGAGACCTAAGAGAGGAAAGTTTCCAGAACCTCAATATCCTTTTCAAGTTATTCACATGGATTACATACAATTACATAAGGCGAAAGGGTACGAGTATTGTTTGGTAATCATTGATGTTTTTTCTAAATGGGTGGAATTGTTCCCTACTGCTAGTGCAGATGCAATTACAGTAGCAAAGGCCCTCTGTAATCGTATTTTTCCCAATTTCGGATTGGCATCTATAATTCGAAGTGACAATGGCGCACACTTCCATAATGCTTTAATTGAAAAATTAAGTACACATTTGGGAATTGATTTGAAACGCCATTGTTCTTACCATCCCTCCAGTGCGGGGTTGGTGGAGAGAACGAATGGAACGGTTAAAACTAAACTCAGAAAAGCTATGGAAGAAACTAAAAGACAGTGGCCTGACTGTCTTAGTTTAGTAGCGCTCAGTATGCACATTACACCGACTCTGGGAAGCCCATTAACACCATTTGAAATATTATATGGTAGACCGTATACGCTGCCTGATTTGACTCATGTAAAAGCCAGCCCTGATGACGCACCTGATTTAGTGGACTATTTACGCAAAACATTTCAAACACGTGAAGTTAAACAAGTTAACATTGTCCCAGATTCTCCTTTGTCGTTACAGGATGACCAGAAACTGAAAATTGGAGATTGGATTTTTGTCAAGGAAATCAAGCGGAAAAGTTGGTGTCATCCAAGGTGGACTGGACCTTTCCGAGTCTTACTCACTACACCAACAGCAGTGAAAATCGCTGAAAGAGACTCTTGGATTCACAAGACACATTGCAAACGGTGCCAACTACCCGACAGGGAAATCCCGGCATACGTGTAGTCCTCTAGCTGTGGGGGGTTGCATGGGACAATAGGTCCAAACTCGTCAAGAAGAGGGTGACTGAGTCTTCCAGACTCAGAATCACAGCCGCTACACGTGTGATTTAGCGGGCCTACCTGGACAGGTATTGGAACCATCTAAAAAAAAAAAAAATGAAGAGACTGGGGAAAGGTATCCTTTACACGCTTCTGGGGATTGTGTTAATTTGGTTGTTTTGTGGTGGGGACAAGAAAAATCACCGCATTAAGAAATGGGTGAGTAGTCCAAAGGCTGAACTGAACATCACACACATTTACATGACTAATTCATTTGTATCGATATGCAACAATGTTAGCAGAAAAACAGAATAGATCTAATTGTTATGTTTGTTCTTACATGCCCATATCTTCCAGCCACCCAAACTTAGAGGCCAAACCTTTTGATCTAAGAAGTAGTAGATGCATTGCAGAATACTGTGCGCAGGATAATTGGTCCTACAAGGATAACACTACTGTTCATTCTAATTCTGTGTTCTCCAATCCTTCTAGTTCTAACTCCAAATTCTTTGATACATTTAGATCATGTGCTGAGACACATCCTTTTGTTGAACTTAATGCATCTAGTTTGGTAGCTGAAGAAGTTTATGTGAGAAGCAACAGAATTTTTCCTCATTGTTTTGTAGGAATTGGGGAAAATGTTTTAGGTTCATTGCCCAGGCATAGATGTAATGAGACAATATTGCCTATGTGGGGGACCATAGCCCTTGCTTCTTGTCCATGGAAGTTGGATGGACATCAGACAGTTGACCCGGAGAACAGTGTTAATCCGTGTTCGGGGTGGCCTGTGTGGAATTTCGTTGGTACCACCGGCACGCCCGTTCTATCTGGTGTTTACTGGGTCTGCGGACACAAACTTTATCTGAAATTGCCTCCCGACTGGGGGGGGATATGTGCCCCCGCCCAAGTAACTGACCATACGTATGTTGTCTCTGCATCCCAGTCACCTAGGACTAAGCGAATGGTTTTTGAAGTCCCTAAACACGATCACATCTGGGGTACAGACGTGCCTGCTGAACATAAATTATGGCGCACAAGCAGTAAAGTAGTTCTGTCACTTTTCCCATGGTTTGGAGTTGGAAAGTTATTTTTGCGAGTTGAAACATTGAATTATAGATTGGAACTTTTTATTAATGCAACTCAAACACTTTGGCAGAAAAATAATGCTGAAGTAAGTGCTATCCGAACTCTAGTCCTTGAAAATCGCCTTTGCCTAGATCTTTTGACTGCATCTGTTGGGGGAGCTTGTGTATTAATTAATTCTTCCTGTTGTTCATATATCCCAGACAATACAAATTCTTTTGAAGTTACAGATGCCCTGGAACAGCTTCGAAGTATTGGTGCGGCGATGAGTAAAGATGAAGTGGTTGATGACAAGCCATGGAACCCACTTTCGTGGCTTATAATGGGAAATTGGTGGGAAATTGGACTCAAACTGCTGGCTCCTATTCTGGTTGTTTTGGTTTTGTTTTGTTGTTTTACTGCATGCATTGTCCCATGTATACGATCTCTCATGAGTAGCATGATATCTGGTGTTGTTGGTGTCCACTTGCATAAGTATGAAGAAGTTCTTTTGCTGAGCCGAGATGATGAAAATACTGTTATCTAGTTAATGAAGATTGGACAGAAAATCCTTGAGAAGTTGTTCAAGTCTGAAAATCTTTGATAATGGTTATATTTTCAAGAGGAGGGAATATGTTAAGAAATTCTCTGCATTTATACATGTATTATTGAAAATGTAAAATGTGATAAAAATGTAACCTGTAGTTAGGACTTTTGTTTGCTGTGTTTCTAGTTAAAACTCTGTGTGAATTCTGTTCCTGTGTGAGCTCTTGCTGTAATGTATGTGACATATGTTGGAGAAGATAGGCCATCTCCTCAACGGTTGTCTCAGATAAGTTACCACTTCTCTGAACTATTGTCTTGTCTGTTTCTCCTTTTTGTCAGCCGAACTATGACCTTATATGGTTCTGGTTCTCATTTTTGTCAGTTGAACTATGACCCTATTTGGTTAAGCTAAAGATTCCGTTACTTGTTGGGGGCTAATATAGGCATGACCACTGCTGTCAGAAAACGGGGCTTGTGTCAGTTCTGTAACATCTCTGTGATGACCAAGACCCCCACTCTGCTGCAGATTTTAAATGCTACCTCTGTCTACTGTGTGGGTTTTCTTTCAGGTCAATTTGATAAGGTGATACAGTGAATTTATTCACAGTACCTATTGCTACTATGTTGGACATTTTCAAGCTAATTCCAAGGTAATTATCATTTTAACTGCATGTGCACACACACAAAGCACATGTTACACTTGAGATTTGTGAAAATGTGCTGTGTGTGCATGTGCTCAGGTATGTATATATAAGTGTCAAATCCATCAAGCTAAGTAATTGTCTAGGAACTGCATGGTAATAACTTGTAGTGCAGTATACTATGCCATTACCAGTAGTTATTACCATTGGATTTACCATAAACTCATCCCCTACAAGTGATGTGAAAGTGTTATCCAATTGAAGACCTCTTTTCCAAAATGAGATATATCCATTGGATAGAATGTTGGGAAATTGATATTTTTGTATTTGGAATTCCATTAAAATGCATTTTATAGAGGTTTAAAAAGTATGTTTTCAAAACATTTGAATGGCAAGAATTCACATATAGATGATAGAACTTCTTAACAGTCAATTCCTAACCTGGCCGTCTAGATTTCTAGGCTAGTCAATTCCAATAATAAAATGCAAAAACGGTGGATATAGCGTTTTGGAAAACAGCTCTTCAATTGGAAATGTATTATTTTCTTTTGACATTCTTCACTCAGTCCCAACAGCTCCATCCTCATACAGTCAATAATATCATATACTGAAGTAAGCAGTGTGAAGTGTGAACAGATAAAATGCCAGTGGAGGTGGTGTAGCATGTGTGACAGACAGGATGCGGTTATGACAGGAAGCTACTGTAACTGAAAGGTTGTTGAAAGTTTGATTACTTGTAATGACTGGTTTGTTATGCTGACAGGAAATGAAAACAGCCACCGCTTTTACACCTTATCCATCCTCTACCACTTTCTCACGTTCACACCGGCTTGTGTATTGCTCTTGTTCTTACTGCACCTCCCCCCCTCTGTTACCGCAGGTTACGCAGTGGCGACACTCCGTGTGAATCAGACAACGGTCTACTTTGCGAGTGCACCGCGTTACCAACACACCGGTGTTGTACTGGGCTTCCAGCAGTCTGGTGATGACACCTGGACCGTCACCCAGAGGATATATGGCACTCAGGTACCACAGCGGGAATAATGAATGAAGTAGTATATATTATTAGTATAAGAATATATAGTAAGAGAATATATTATATACGTAGGTTTTGGGCCTATATTGGATAGGATAGTGTGACATAAAAGTATGCAGAATAAAGAGAGAGAGAGAGAGAGAGAGAGAGAGAGAAAGAGAGAGAGAGAGAGAGAGAGAGAGAGAGAGAGAGAGAGAGAGAGAGAGAGATGACCTCGGATCAACTCCGGATTTATGGTATACCATATATGGCTCCTTGGCCAACTGGCCATGGCGCCCCCAGAACAGCTCAATATGAGTACTGTATATTCAGAGCTGTCAAGAACCTGGTTTAGAAGTGAACACCTTGCCACAGTTTCCTTCCAACACTGGTGACTTCACTGAGCTCTACCTCTCTTGAGTACTCATTATGATCAGCTGATTCAAAGCTAATTGGATGCAATTTCTGGCTGGATTTTCGCTTTCTGAACCCGGGATTCACACCTCTAATTATATTAGGCCTATACTATACAGTGTACAGGTATAGTATATTTGCCTTCAAAAGTCTGAAACTCCTATGCACAGCCAGGTTCCAGGTGCTGGTGAAGTGCAGTCATCAGTAATCCATAGTAAAGAAGAAGGATCACCGCACAATGGTGGACTTAGTTTTGCTGTTTTTGCTGTTTACCTAAATAAAAAAAACTAATTAAAAAATGAAGTCCACCAGTGTGCGGTGATCCTTCTTCTTTACTATAGTATATTTGCCGTTATATACATATTACTGTATGGACATGTACTGTATGTGTGCACATATGCATCATATGCATATGTATGCATCCATGTACTGTATGTAGTATATGTACAGTATATGTATATAGCCTATGTATGTTTGTACGGTATATTCTGTATGTATGTATGTCTGTATGTACTGAATCTATGCATAATATAATGTATAGATATTGTACAGTTTTTATCCCCTTGTTTATTATCAAGTGTGTGATTTGATTTCTGTACGCCACTCTTTATTTCCCCTTCCATTCAGTTTGGCTCCTACTTTGGCTCAGCTCTCTGTGCATTGACGGGGGAGAGTAATGGCCGCCAAAGCCTGCTTGCTATCGGCGCTCCTCTTTACCAGGCCAAGAGCACTGGTGGAGAGGTGCGCATCTGCACCATGCACAATGGGGTGAGACACACACACACACACACACACACACACACACACACACACACACACACACACACACACACACACACACACACTATAAACAGATCTGTGGTGAGATTCTGTTAAAAATGACTTGTATGTCCAAAGCTCATAGAGACACACACAGAATAGCACCTCCCTCCACACAAAACCAGTATGTGCACACTCCCACACACACATGCAATGCTGCATGCACACAAGCCTGCATAACCACAACCACACACTTGCAATCGCAACAAAAAAATGCACCGTGTAAGAAAAGCAGCATCTGTTCAACCATTAACTACACTATGAATACTAATAAAACTATTGCATACACAGCAATGCAATGAAATGGTAAGGAATGGTAATACAGTATTCCAATAATCATGTGATTCAGCAAGTCATTCAGTGACTGACTGAGAGCAGAGAACTTGCCAACGCAATCTCCCTTTCTCATCTCTGTTTCTGTCTCTCTCTGTTTCTTTCTGTCTCACATACACTGTGAGCTCTGAGCACCGCAAAGAGGTCAAAAATGCCAGTTTCCGGAAGAGCTTCTTTCATTAACTCAAAACATCCAGTAAACTCAGAACAGTCTTCAAATTAAACTTCTTCTTCCTTTGAATTTCTTTTGTTAAACAATTTTTCCTTTGTCTTCGGTCATGAAAGGTGGACGGCCCACTGGCTCTTCACATTCCAGCCCTCTTTAGGATTTCTCCTGGTCAAATAAAACTAAATAAAACATTCAGTCTTTCTTAAGATGTAGTGCAGAGCTCCTACTCTGCTGACTCTCTCCCTACACTGACATCTCCCCTCTTTACTCACTGTTGCTCATCAACTTCCAGGTGATCTTGCTGATTGGCCGAGCTCATTAGTGGGAGCCAATTAGGAGCCAATCAAGGTCGGGTAGGGTAGTAAGTGCCTTCAATTACCTCTCCACAAGGGGCACAGTGCCGAGAAGCTCTAGTGGGAACCCTAGCCCAGCCCTAGCCCACACACACACATACACACACACACACACACACACACACACACACACACATTCTTCCTTTCTCTGTCTTATAAAATGAATAACTGGTATTTGTGAGTAGCATTCACTTGAATGTGTTCCCATTTTGTCGTCCCCCCCTCCCCCCCCCCCCCCCCCGCCCCCCTCCAGGCCCCCAACTGTTCCCAGTATCTGCGTGGTGTCCCTGGAGAGAGGAATGGCCAGTTTGGGGCGTCCCTCTCCTCCTGCCCAGATCTGAACGGGGATGGAGCTCCGGAGTTAGCGGTGGGGGCTCCGTACGAGAACAGTGGCAGTGGAGGCCTCTACATCTTCCTGAGCCATAGCAACGGCATCCGATCCGAATACAGCCAGGTGATTATTTAACCTTCAAGTCAATTCAGCTCAATTTAATTTAATTCAACTCAATTCAGCTCCTTTACTCAACTCAACTCAGGTATTCAATTTTCACTTTCATATACAGTTATCAGAAGCACAAGACACACGAATCATGTGTACACTGTGACTTTAGAGAGTACAGTGACTGTTTAGAGAGTAAGGTAGAGGAGAGTATTAATTCTTAATTCCTGAGGGGAAATTAAGGTGTCCAGAAGCATACCTACATAATACATATTAACCATATGTAGCTCACTCTTACATACATTTCGCCAAAGGCGTATAACAGTGGTTCATCACCTATGCCATAGCTAAGTGGCACAGAGCAGCCAAAAACTCAAAAGTGAAAAAGTTTCCAAAAATGTCCAAGAGTCTCAGAAGTCACTGTTAATAGAGAACTGAAATGTTGTCTCTGTGTGTGGGTAGGTGCGGAAGTACGTATTTTGGCACTCAAGTCAACCACTAACTACGTTTTGCTTTATCACTCATCTGTCTTTGCCGAATCTGTCATGTTGCGTTTAAAAGAACCGATCTTAAATATCATCTTTCATTTTATATGGATGCAGAAATAGTGAAGTCATATTGTAGAAATATTTGGTCAGTATGTCAGTGAGTGTGTAATCAGTCATGTCTACAATAGGCTTTGTCACATACTGTATCTATACTCTCAAAACCACAAGACACTTTCAAATGTGTGTTGTCTATAAATATGCCATCTGCATGTTTGCAATACTAGCATTCATATTTTCTTTAAAGGGCTACAGCTTTGTGGTGCAATGTTTGCAGATGTGCATTAGATTCTGCTGGGTGTGTAGATTCCAACACTGTAGTTGTAATGATGTCAATGTCAACTGCACTTCACTTTTACCTACTTCACTCTACTCCCCTCATCTTTCGGTCTACTGCACAGTAAAACATTGCTAGTAAAACGTAAAAAAGGTGCTGCCTTAAGTTAGTAAGTTAAGTCAACTCGAGGCTGAACTCAACTCGAGGCTTTCCCATGTTGTTTTAACTTAGCAAACTTAAGGCAGCAGGGCAACTTACTTTATTACTTTTAATTTGCTGCAATGTTTTAATGTGTGTGTATCAGGGCTTGACACTGGCACCTGCAAACCGGCCAAATGCTGGTAAAACTTGGCTGTGGCTGGTAACAATTTCAGTATCACTAGCCAATTTGGCAGGTAGCTTATTCTATGGTATGACATATCAGAATAGCCTGCAATATACTGCACTTTGCCCTCTGTATATCAATTTTGTATCAGTTGTTTGTAGAAGTTTGAGAAAAAGCTCAGTCACTCAATTTGTATTTGTATGATTTATTACCATGTAGAAAGCTGTGCACTCATCGTCTTGCTTTAGCACCTCATCTTCGTAGCCCCTTAGTGCACGCCGTACCTCCAGTGGCACGCTGTAATAGTCATTGAAATGCAACTACCATAGCACTACAATACTATGACACAACACAGGCCCTTTAGTAATGCACCACGACTTGGTCATTACCATACTGGTAACAAAAAATGTATAAAGCCGCGTCTTAAGGGGTTAAGTTAGAAAGCGTCATGATAAACAAATAAAAAAACAATATAAAATTTGTGGCTAGTAGAATAGCTGAATGGCTAGTGATTTGGGAAAACCACTATCCACAATGGCCAGCAAGCGAAAAAGTTAATGTCACCCTGGTGTGTATACTAATACAGTATACAATTCTGGAAGTAATTCGGAAAGTACCACTTCCACAATTGTAACCTACAGTGTACTAGCACAAAGGTATCTAAGGTATCTAACACAGCAGACTATTGTTAACTCTGAAATACTGTGTGACTTAGAGAAAGTTTTGAATAATGCTGCCAATTGCTTTTTCATTTTAACTGACTATTTTCAGTTATCACATGAACTCCTGTCTTAACCCTCAGGACTCTAGCCGCACGGATCCGTGCCGTTTTTGACATGTTGAACATTGACGTAATTAAAACAAAAACATTACCATAACTGGAAGTCCATATTTTTTTGAAAACTAGATTTCAAATACTGTATGTCTGGGTATCTGCTGTACAACTAACAGTGACATTGACAGTGACAGCAAGTGTGACAATCATTTATTATGAAGCTTGAGTCTCTACTGTATTACAACATATACAGCTCTGGAAAAAATTAAGAGACCGCTTCGAAATGTTCAGTTTTTCTGAGTTTGCTGTGGATAGGTATGTGTTTGAGTAAAACAAACATTGGTATTTCATTCTATAAACTACCGACAACATTTCCTCCGAATTTCAAAAGAAAATATTGTCATTTAGATCATTTATTTGCAGAAAATCTCAAAATGGTCAAATAAACACTTAAGATGCAATGTTTCCAAATCTCAAAAAAGGCAAAGAAAACAAGAAGATATTAACTTAAAAACAACACAATGGTAATGTATTCACTTAGGAAGAGTTCAGAAATCAATATTTGGTGGAATAAGCCCTATTTGTAGTCACAGCTTTCATGCATTTTTATATGCGTCCATTAGTCCTTCACATTGTTCTTGGATGACTGTATTCCAGGCCTGGTGTAAGAATTCAAGTCCGGCCGGGGTCATTTGCCGATCCTCCCATCTCTCTGTTCCATTCGCTTTCTGTCACCATATTCAACTTTCCTGGCAAATAAAGGCATAAACACCTCTAAAATATATATAATTAAAAATTTTTAAAAGTAATTTGCATATTTCATTTTCTGAATTTGCCACCTTTATGCATGTTTATGCAGAGACTCAGGGGCTCCAAGCTGGATGGCAAGCTGCAGTACTTTGGGCTGTCTGTACACTCTGGTGGAGACCTGAGCGCTGATGGCCTGACCGACCTGGTGGTTGGAGGGAGAGGAGCCGCCGTCATCATCAGGTGAGGAGAGAGAGAGAGAGAAGTCAGCCTAGGAGCCAGAGAAAATGAGAGAGAGAGAGAGAGAGAGCGAGAGAGAGAGGCTTATCCATGTTTTTTGTGGGTAACCATGAAAAGTGTGGTTCCTGACTAATCATGGATCATGATTATTCATGTTTTTCATGTTTTTTTCCAGCATGGTTTTTGTCTATGGTTTAACCATAGTCACAAACCATGCTCTAAAAACCATGGTTAATTGTGGATTTCATGGTCACTCAAAAAAACATGAAAATTAGTTCGCAGCTGTGGTGTAATGGTTAGGGAGTTGGACTGAAGATCACAGAGTTGCAGGTTCGAATCCCACCCTTACCTCTCCCTACACCTCCATCCATAACTGAAGTGCCCTTGAGCAAGGCACCTAACCCCACATTGCTCCAAGGACTGTCACCAATATCTGCGTTGATTAAAAAATAATGGCAGCAAAGTGTAATTTAATGAATAATTACCGGTATAAATCGTGGTAAAACCATGATTAGTTTTCAGAGTAAAACCTTGGTTAATTTTATAGTTATAAACCATAGTCAAACCAAAAACCGTGCCGAATCATGCTTAAAAAAACATGAAATCATGGTTTACCATGGTCGATTTCCGTAAGGGGAGAGAGAGAGAGGTCAACTGTGGATCAAGAGAGAAAGAGAGTAGTGGAAAAGGTGGAAGAGGAAAAGTGTACACCAGGCAATGTTGTCATGTTGCTAGGCAACAACACCATAGGATTCTAAACGTTTCAATAGAGAGAAAATGAAGTTATACGAATAAAATTATATAAAGTCACATGCAGAATGTTTATGTCTCTGATTAGAAAAAAAAACAGTCACCTAATATGGGTAAGGGCCCGAACAGCCTTAGTTGCCTGGCAACACTGGTAAAAAAAGGATTCACCCATCACACTAACTAAAAACCCAGATGAACTCACTCGCCCATCATCTTTTCCTATCCTCCATTCAGGTCTCATCCGGTGATGTGTCTAAGAGTATCCGTCACTCTGGATCCTCCAATCATCTCGCAGGACAGCTTCCACTGCTCCGCCCCCCTGGGCCTCAATAGGCCTGTCTCCACCGTCAATGTCTGCGTCACTCTGGACGAGGTCCTGAAAGGAAACATTCAGAGTAAGAGAGCATGTGCCATTTTCAAGTGGTGGCTTTGTTACCTCAGATGTAGCACACTGATATAGTGCAAGGTGTTAGTAGGTCAGTGTTTCTCAGTTACCTCAAACCCAGGCAGAGGAGGACAACAGGCTAATTTGGAGGTTTAGAAGATCAGAGTTGCGGTTATCAGTGTATCGTTGGAAAGCCAGTACACAGAGCTGGAGTTACACAAATAAATAAGTCATTGGTGACCAAACCAGTTCAAGACAGTAGATGCCTTAACATAGATCATTTTTGTTTAAGCTTTTAAAAAACACAATTTCAATAATTAATGAACATATCTGGTTGGCTGTGCTTGGCGCAGAACAAAACTGGAAATTACATGGGCTCTATAGTAAATATGTGTTACTTTCTAAACCTGAGATATCCACCTCTGACAGCAGCACTGGTTGAACATCAGATGCAGCAGCATCTCCATGTGCTAACCAGTGTAGCGTGACTGTGTTGTTTACCCGGGTTTGTGACAGCCCCTTTCCAGGCAGCGGTGTCCCTGTCACTGGAGCTGGACCAGATCCCCCATAGCCCGCCACGCCTGCTCTTCTCCAAGCCCTCCTCATCACACTGGAACATGACACTCAAAGGCCAATCGGACAAGTTCTGTCAGACCCTCACCCTCACCCTCCCGGTGAGTTAGCTTGTGTGTGTGCGCCTCTGTTCTGTCAAATCTACTTAAACATGTAATTCATTTTGGATAGCTTGTTCATATCACACCACAAATTCAGTCTTTTGGACTTTGTGTGGTTGTAAAAGAAATCCCATAGATGGGCATCGGCCATGACACTGATACAGAATATACTGTATATGATAAACAAACTATTATATTGTATCGCATACAGTGATATATTTGATACATTTCATACATTGCATCCTAGCACGTTCTGCACCCACAAACCAAGATATACAATAGCTATTGGTTTGTGAGTAAACCCTCCCTGCTTTAGAAAGTAACATTTCCAGCCATTATCAAGTACCTGCTTGCCCTATGTATCAAATATCTTTAGTAAGTGGTTCAAATGACTCCATTACACTAAAAAAAGAATTGTTGAGCCAACTTAAAAATTAAGACGACTTGTTACGAGAGATTTGTCACACTGTGTACTTCAGCTGATGAAAAGTTATTCTTGCTCCCTTTAGGATTGTATAGAAGATTATCGTGACGTGAATCTGACTGGAGAGCTATTGGTAAAAACAGAGGAGATACCGGGATCCAATGGCCTGAGACCCATACCAAGCCCTGACTGCCCTCTGAGCTTCCTCAACAAGGTAGGAGATTGCAGTCATTCTTTCTGTTTATTCTCTCTCTCTCTCTCTCTCTCTCTCTCTCTCTCTCTCTCTCTCTCTCTCTCTCTCTCTCTCTCTCTCTCTCTCTCTCTCCCTCTCTCTCTCATCTGCCTGTGTTAACACCCAGATTCACTTGTATGTTTCTGTTTCTATTTGACTGTGTGACCATACATTGCCAACAATCTTTTGCTGACACATGGTGGATTTTTTGTCAGTGCATGTGAGATATTTTGGATGAATTAAATCTTTACGTTGTTAGGTGCCACTGGAGAAAGTGTGTGGAGAGGATCACGTGTGTGTCTCAGACCTCGAGGTTTCCATCAAGTTCAATAGGTAAAACACAAGACAAAAAAAATCAGTATTTCCCCCAGAACATTTCATAATCAACAAGGGAGGGGGCAGCCAGTATCATAGACAATGTGACCTTCATGGTTGGAATGGCAATGTTTTGTACTTAAATATGAATGTTGCCTACCACCCTATTTTATCCCATGTCCAGTGATAACAGACAGGCCTTATCATATATCAGTAATAAGCATGGTTTTAATTGATGCATATGTGGAATGATTGAACGTGCCTGTGTACTGCTTTGCAGGCCGGTGGTGGTGAACAGCACATCGTTCCCTGTGGACGTGTCTGTGAAGGTGGTGAATAACGGAGAAGACGCCTCAGGCACTCAGCTGAAGCTCCACTTCCCCTCCTCGCTCTCCTACTCGCACGCCAGACGGGTTAGACACAAACCACCAATAGCCAAACGACACAGTGCATTTGGTCAATGGCGAAAGTATTCACAGAGAGGAATTCCCCTCTTTACTTATGTATGTTATCTGTCTTCCTGCAGACCGTCGGGGTGGGTGCGGTGGCCTGTGCCTCCAACAGCTCTGAAGCAGGATCATTTGTCTTCTGTGATCTTGGCTCAACATTGATACGCCAAAAAGCAGAGGTAAAGCTTTGATGGTGTGACCCTCTCTTTCTCTCTCCTTATGATATTTTTGTATCCCTCCCTGTATATCCCTTTTGCTGACATGTAAATACACACATGTACACAGATACAGAGGATCACATATCTATTAATGTACACTTTTCAATTTCAAATTTCGGTTCAAATTTCTTGCAAATTATTGTTACGTACAGTATTTCTCACTTACTGCATAGAATATTATACCTCTTAGTATCTCACCCAACGCATAGCTTGAGATTGCTTTGGTGTGCTTGCTGTGTGACTGGTAGCAAGACTACTGTAGGCTATTCATTCCTGTCAGTCCAGTCATTCCTGACTTCTACGGTAGCATTTTATAATAATGGATGCAAAAAAGCATTATAAAGACTTAATAAATAATTAACTATTGATGAACAAAACATTAACAAACGTTTGTAAATGACTAGGAAATGTAAACAAATGCTAGTAAATGACTAGGAAATGCTATGTTAATATTTTATATTTATCAAACATTTACAAGTTGCTTGTAAATGAATAAAATACTCTGTTATAAGGTGTGTAAAGTCTTGAATATATCATTTAAAGCATTAATAAAACTTAGTTAATAATAAAAACATTTGTTGATGTTTTGTTCATCATTAGTTAATTATTTACTGATTCTTTACTAAGGAACATTATTATAAAGTGTTACCACTTCTCCTTCTCCTTTTCCCCAGACATCGGTACAGATATCATTCCTGCTCTACGATCGCTCCTCTCTGACTGACACGCTGTCTGTTAATGTGTCAGTTACAAGGTTTGCATCCTCTGCCCTCCTCCTCATCCTAGTGGTCTGTTAAGTGGTCTTATTGTACATATCAATTCAGAGTATTTTGCTAACTGTCATGGCCATTAACATCCAGTTATCCACATTAAAGACAAATTATGCTGCTGTGATTGCTCTGTAATCTACACTGTAATTTGGGTTTGGAATCTGTTGGAGAATCCTAAGCAAATACTATTACCTACTATTACCTTTACTTATACCCTGTATTATAGTGGCAGTCTTAACCTCTTTGACATTGACGGCCATTTTTCAGTAAAGAGTGGTCCAGGGCCCACAGTGTACTATGTACATAAAATGACACTCAATCCTGAAGGAAGTGAACTTGCTGTCAAAGACATAAGCGTAACTAAATTCCTAATTATGAAATGTGGGAAATCTCTGAACAATCAAATGAACTGGATTCCTTACCACACCCTCTCCTGCATACTGTGAAATTGCCTAAAAAGGACCAATTAGTCTACACAACGAACCACTGATCACGACATGACGCATCAGTTACCGCCAACGAGACTCCTACGAGTCTCCTGTCTGGGTGTCTGTGGGAGTGTGACGCCGCTATTGTTGTGACATACACGTTTCATGATGAAACTTCAAACCCTTCTGCTTTGCTCCCCTCCCATGTTCCAACAGCACCAACGAGAAAGAGCAGACGCTGCAAGACAACGTTGCAG
>NC_085863.1:35653881-35933881 GCF_034702125.1 Engraulis encrasicolus
TAACATTTTTCTTTTACTACATCAGCCATCAAAAGCCAATAGAAGCTACAACAAACAAAAAAGACATCCCTCATTATAAAATCAATAACTACATACAGACACACCTCTACATGAATTATTTTTTTCTACAAAGTACAAAGTTATAACTTAGAGAGCTGTTGACTGCAGGTACAATCGCTAGTAGTGTGTAACTGCAAGGCTTGTAATGGTGGATTATTTGCTATATACCAGCACCTGAAATTAACCTGTAATAAAGCACTTCAGTAAGAGTAGCACTGTAGGAGTCACACGTGTCACTATTCTGGGGCCAGAGCCTGGCCAAGCAAAATGGCACACACAGTGGCATGTGGATTTGTCAACACCGGGGGAAAAGAGATCAGTTGTCCCAGGCCCAAGGAGAGGAGGGACCCAGAATTGGGCCCTCATTACATTGACTGTATTGGTTGGGGGTCCTTTTAGATGACTTTGCCCTGAGGCTGGCCAAAGCTGTCAACGGCCCTGTGTGAATGTGTTCAAACCATATGATAGGCATAATGTATAAGAAAAAAAATGCTAGCATTGCTTCAAAACATTATTAAACAGGCATGGTGACATGAGTTAAATTGGATAAAGGCAAGCATCGCTTCAGAGCATTGTAGTTCAATAAACAGGCATGTTGGCATGATGAGTTAAATTGGTCAATGCAAGCACTGCTTCAGAGCTTTTGAGTGCTTGTTGACACAATTAAATGGAGTAACAAATTGGTCAGTCCTGAGGTACTATCACCAAGGGTAGCACAAGTTCAACGCAACATGCAACAGAAGGTAAGGCAAAGGGGTTAGGACCTCAAGAGGTAGAGAGAGAGAGGAGAGAGGGTAATGCTGGAAACAAATGCCCTACTTTAGATTTAGGACTGGCATGATTACACTGCCTAGACAACACAATTAGCTCAACAGTGAAAAATACAAACCATGTGAATTTGGTATAGTAACCATTATGACATTCATTGAAGGCTTACGGCTTGAAGGCATCGTTTCAGAAATTACCAAAGAAATCAACTGGCAGACCAAAGCGTTATCGTCCCATCCTTATAACTGGACAGTCCTTGACTGTGCGTGTATGAGAGAGTACCTACAGCTCTTTTCATCTGTTATCCTCATATTGTAAAGCTACCGTTGGCAGGCCTTCAAGATATCCTTTTCAGATACTTGTGGTTACAGTCACATTAACAGGACGTTCTTACATGCAGAATCAACACACTCGTCTCTGCATACTGCTGCAAAGAGCTACAACTAAATCAGGCCACTGATTCTGATGAGGTGTGTGACAATCAACACAGGCAATACAGAGGACTCCAAGCCATCATGATCTCAAAGTATGAATTAGGCCATTTACAGTAGGAATAAACACATACCCTTTACCACCAGCAGGACTTGCAAGTTGCAACATCCCTACACACTTACATCGACTCCAGACCTCTCCGAACTAAAGGGCAGTGGTGGCCCCTGTCTGTCAATCACAGCTGTTAGCATGGACAGTGTCGTCCGTCGCCTGTGCCCTTTTTCACTTGCGCTAGCACATCTTTTGAAAGGTGGGTGGGCTGGCCCAGCTGGAAACCTGCATGTTTAATCTTTTTTTTTAATGAATTACCAGGCCAAGGTCCTGCAGAGTTGGAAGACTTGCCGACGGCAGCTTTTGTTTTTTTAATAACAGTCAATCAAAAGGTGGTGGAGAGACTTGGTGGTCTGTTTTTGTTCACGTGGCATTGCGTTGCGTTGTTGTGACGATATGGTTGTGACCAGTGGCGCCCCCTGGTGGAAGGCCACTAGAAGCCCAGGGGATGAGGGGCCACGATGCCGCCGTTCTCCACCACGGCGGCCGAGATCTCCCGCATGTTCTTGAAGGTCCGCCGGCTGGTGCTGGACTTCAGGTGCCGCAGGTTCTGCATGATCCTGGCGTGGGCCTGCCAGAGAGGAGGAGAGCAGAGCAGAGATGACTGATAGGCTGGAGAAAATTCATTGTGGAGTTTCTATCGTTATCCACGTGATGTTAAGGTTTTAAGCTGCAATCCTACGGCAGCCATGCCCCTTTATAAGAGACTGCTAGGAGACTATGGTTGTTTCCCAATGTCCAGTGTTCTAGCCTTGCTAACGCCCAGTGATTGGATATTCTTTGGTGAACTCCCCAAAGTATCCAATCACGGGGCGTTTCACATCCTAGCAAGGCTTGAACACTGGACATTGGGAAACAGCCTATGAGAATGAATGAATGGCGTTCAATGGAAAGTCCTGCCCATTTAGGAGAGCAGACCTGACCCCACATTGTTACATTGGTGACACATGGTATGATTTAACTTGGTTACTAAACTGAAAATCTCTGGGGTGGATGCACAAGGGAGAGAGGCAGGAAGGGTAAAGGGAGAGAAGATGAGGTGCAGTGCAGAGTAGAGCGGAGCGGACAGAAAGAGGCCCAGAGAGAGTAGGCAAGAGGTCACAGACAAACAGAATTAGAGCAAAGGGCCGTTACGCAACAGGTTGGCATCAGGACATGAACTGTGTGTGTGTGTGTGTGCGCGCAAGCGTACGTGAGAATGTGTTGAACGTGTGACGCACGCATGCATATTGTACGCTCGCACGTGCGCAGAGAAGTGAGCCAGAGTATTTACCTCGGTGCACCAGGTCTCGCACAACATCTTCTCATGCTGGGCAGACGGCATCTGCTGGCTCAGGGAACGAGAAGCTCTGCAGGACACGGACACACACACACACACACACACACACACACAGTAAATTAGACAGACTGCCAGAGTGGTCAGGAGAACACTATGTCTATAAATAGGCAGAGAGGGATGCGTGTTACCTGGACAGAACCACCACCATAGCGTACAGGTCAATGGCAGAGTCAGCCACCCTCTTCAGTACAAACTGCTCATCTGCAAAAAAGCCATTACAAAGCCCCATCAACACACAGTAGATAACTACCGGTAGTTGTTATGTCATAGTAGTTGTGAAGTAGGGGTAGCTTATTAATCCTGAAGGAAATGGGGTTGGATATGAAGAGTTCAGATGCAAAACCCTCTGAAAGCTATAACAAACATCGGTAACACTTTCCATGACTCGGGTGTCATACGTATGCCATCACAGTGTCATAGCAGTGTCGTGACACAGTCATGGACGTGTTATAAACCTTATGTCAAGGTCAAACATTTTGTGACTGTTGACATTGGGTTATGGTAAAGACAGCCGTACCAATGTCAACTTTCCATGACTATAAAGCTTTCATGACATTGACATAAGGGTTTTATTCATGACTCCATGACTGTGTTATGACACTGTTTTGACACCGTCATGTAATGTGCACGATGCCAGCATAAAGTTAAGTGTTAACCAAACATCTGTAAAATTTAATTTTGAAATAGAATTTTCACTAAGTAATTACAATCAAAAAGCCAATGAAATGGTATTATCAAGTCAAGCCAAAACCAAATTAGATCAACTGTTTTTTTAAGTTTACTAAATTCATAGAATACAGCCGGTTTTAGTAAACTAATCAAATGGACTTAGGGGGTTTTGCATCTGAACTCTTCGTATATAGCCTAGAAATCTAGACGCCCCTAGCGGTTGCAAATTGAATTTGCTCCTAGGGGCAGTTTTTAGCTGTAGTGGTTTAGCTTGCTAGGCTACTTTGTATATTCATAACGAACACACATTTTAGAATTACAAGAACAGCATAGTTATAATCATAATCAAAGGTTTATCATGAAGAGCACATACTGATGATCTTCTTCCCATGCTTGAGCAGCAGGTCCTCCACGGTCACTCCAAACTCCTCCACAGCCTTCACAGCCTATGAAGGACACACAGAGCACAGCGAGCCCAAGATTGGGGTTATGCAAAAAAAGGTTAAGCTTGCATTTGGCCATCCATGTATCCATATAGTTAAATGCTACACAATGGAGTGATGAACACGAGGTACAATTAGTAGCCCTATTGCACAGTGCATCAACATCATGAAATACAGGATAATACATTGTGTAAGAACATGTAACATGGCCTTACGCTTTACCTCAGGGTTAAATCCCTTTGGATTTGGGGTAAGAGGTTAGTGCCCGCACAATCTTTTACAGACTGTTATGCGTAGAAACACTGGACAGCTGTCTATTACATAAACAAAGACATGAGAGACTGTGGCGAGTCTGCTTACCAGGTCACCACTGGAGGCCAGATCTGGGTGCACGGTGCCCTGGAGTGTGAGGCCAGTGCTCATGCCGGCTTTTCTGAAGGACAAGAAGAGGAGGCAGTTGTCAAAGAGTGCATCAAGGAGATGAAAAGGGAAAACACCCAAGAAACAAAAAAATAAGGAAAATATGTATGTTTTATGATTTAATTTACTGTGTGTGTGTGTGTGTGTGTGTGTGTAGAACGTGATGATCTTAAACCCACCTCTTGGCTCTCTTGCTGACCTCTGAGACGAGCAGGCCAGCGTTGCCCAGAGGGTTCTTCAGAGCCTTCTGCAGTCCCTTCAGATGGTTGCCGGCATTCTACACCAAAACATTAGACTGTAATTACATCACCTGTGTACTACTACTACTTACGACACAGATCACGCACAGCTGCTCCAACGGCATAATAGGGAATTTCAACATATCGTTTAGTTTGTAGAACTAGAAAGCCATATTAGTTTGAGAACTAGAAAGTTTGTATAGGGAGTGTATACTAGTGAACTTTCAAATATGCGATGTGATTGCTACAATCCAACAAGGCTGCAAACAATTGCATCAAAGACATTCATAAATATGTATCAAGTTCTGATTTGTGTACATCATGAGACATTATAAATCTCACCTGGAAGCCGTTGAGAGCCACAAAGAGCCTGAGGATGTCATTGGTGCCCTCAAAAATCCTGAAGATCCTCAGATCCCTCATCACCCTCTCCACACCCGTGTCCTGGACACAGAATGGATGGGGAAAGAATGTCATGAAATAAGCTTGTAATATAATAATTCATCTTATTTCTTTTATAGGACACACAGTCTCGTATTTAGCAGCAATGTGAAAGGGACTGCTCTCATAAGACAGGCTCACCTTCATGAAGCCCATTCCTCCCATGATCTGAATGCATTCGTCTGTCACCGTCCATGCTGCTTCCTGGAAATAGACAAATGCAAAGTATTATTACTGCTGTCACTAAAGGTACTGGTCATACTGTTACTATACAAATCCCCGGATTTAAATGGTGCATGCAAGAAGTGGTGTGTTCAATAACAACAATAATTGAAAACTTGATTTAAGATATTTTTTGGATTAAATCTCATTACACTTTAAGACAGTAAAATATAATAAAACAGGAAAATTCTTCCCCCTCAAAATATAAAGGATAAATAAACTATTTTTAATGTATTCATTGTTTTAACATTACTGCTACAGTACCATATACTACAGTATTTCAGTGGTGGTGGACTTACAGAGGCGAAGATCTTGCTGATGGCGGCCTCGATCTGGAACTCTGCGGCGCCGCTGTCCATGTTGCCGCTGATCATGTAGGCCATGGACTCGGTCACGTAGTGGAGCATGGCCATCTGGGCCATCTTCTCCTGGATGGCACCGTACGTGTGGATCTTACTGCCAAACTGGGTCCTGTTGGCCGCATGGTCCACCTGCACAGAGCGACACACAAGGGACAGAAACAGGTAAAGGGAAGATTGTCAACCATGAAAAAGGTTAACACCATGCAATATCAGCATAATCCAATGATTCAACCCATGCTTGAAAATAATCCTTAATGTTTACATACAGTAGCTTCCTAAACTAGACGAAACCACCTAGCGGCCAAAAGAATATTTTTGGCTGGGGAGGTGATCTATTCTAGCCTAGTTCATTGTAGGATTGCTACAACAGGCACCAGCTGTAGCCCACGGATCGCAATTGAGAATTTAGTTTCCCCCTCTGTTCGGATCTATGGGGGGCTTTGGTAGGATGGTGGAGAACACAGACTGAATGCAGCTAATGAAAAGCGGCCATTGGGTTGGTCATAGGAAGGGCATGGAAGAGTATGATGACAGGAGGAGCGTGGTCCACTCACAGCCTTGGTCATGACGCCCTTCATGGTTCCGGAGAGGGCGGCGGCCATGCCGAAGCGGCCGTTGTTGAGGATGTTCATGGCCACCTTGAAGCCGCCGCCCACCTCCCCCAGGACACAGTCGGCCGGCACGCGCACGTTCTCAAAGTAGACCTCTGCCGTGTTGGACGCTTTGATGCCCATCTTCTTCTCTGGTGGACCGCTGAGGAGCAGAGAGGGACAGAATTGTAAGTCAATCAGCAAATCTTTCATTGATAAAGCACATCCAAAACAGTGTAAACTAACTGACCAAAGGGCTGTACATTGTCTGGCTTTTGGAGGATGTATGGACAGTACATCAAAACAAAGAGTGAGTGTGGGATTGAGAATGGTAGAAATTAAGACACGGTTTCAAAAACATTAAAAGAACTGGATCCTACTTCATCTGAAATTATCTTATTCTACACCTCTTATTCTTCACCTCCATGCTTATTTGCTTATCTATATGTACATACTGTCCTATATTAGAGGATCCATCATATTTTCCATGTCCTTTTTTCCCAAATTCCTATTCCCAAGACAATTGATTTTCTTTCCCCACCCCATTCTCTTCTCCAACTCCTCCATCTCAAATTACATCTACTTCACAGCATATCATGCTTTCATAGGAACTATCAAGGCATCCATGTATGGGACGTATACAAATCCTTGTATGTTACGCACTGTGTGACTCCTCCGAAGCTCCTCTCCACGACGAAGGCGGTGATCTTGTCCTTCATCTCTCCTGTCTTCGGGTCCTTCATTGGGGTCTTGGCGAAGACCGTGAAGATCTCTGCCAGACCTCCGTTGCTGTGGGGGAGAGAAAGAGAGGATGACGGGAGAGAATAAGAAGAGTCAGTTGAATTTAGGTGTCAATCACATGTTCAGACAGTATAAACTCTGCCACAGATTTGATCCATTCAACTCTGAATAAGCTGATGGTAATGAACACTCAAGACAGTTAGACCAGTTGTTCAGTGAAGTCACCCGTGTTGAACAACAACTGTGGCAGAGTTCTTACATTTTATTCACAACTCTTCCTCTTAAACACACAGAAATTAAATGTGTACGATAAACATTGTGGTAGTAACAGAAAGTTTCAGGAACACATAAATACTTCCTGGCTTCCAAAGGTCATGAATTTACAACTGCACCTGTGCTTGAACAGCCCAGAACAGCCTCATAGGACTCACCTGATCCAGATCTTGCCTCCGTTGAGGGTAAAGTATGTGCCGCACTCGGACTGAACAGCTGTGGTCTTGATGGAGGCAGCATCAGAGCCACTGGCAGGCTCAGTCAGGCAAAACGCAGCGATGGTCTCTCCTACCAAGCGGCAAGTGGACGGAAGGAACATGGGTGAATGATCCATTTAAAGCATTTATTATGCATCAGCTGTGCACATTCACAGCGTTTTGGTTTAACCAGATTCACCAATGCACCTGTGTTAGGCCAGACATAAGTATTAAGTGAGGTGGACTTAAGATCCCAGAGTTGCAGGTTTGAATCCTCCCTTACCTCCCCTACACCTCAATCCATAGCTGAAGTGCCTTTGAGCAAGGTACCTAGCCCCACATTGCTCCAGGGACCGGAACCAATATACCCTGTAAATAACTAAGTCGCTTTAGATAAAAGCGTCAGCTATTCAAATGACTGAAAAGGTGCATTCACAAGCTAAACTCTTCAAACTAAATTAAAAATAAACTCCCTGGATGTGTGCATTCATAAGTGGGATGACAACCAAACTCAGGTCTCACCTGATGCCAGCTTGGGCAGATACTTCTCCTTCTGCTCCGGGTTGCCAAACAGCAGGATGCCCTTGAAGCCAATGGACTGGTGGGCACCGAGCGTGATGCCAACTCCCAGATCATGGCTGCCCACAATCTCCACCAGCCTGGCGTACTATTCAATAACACACAACACAAAAAACGTTAAGCCCAGTTTTGCAGTACGGTTCACAAATGACAACTGCAGCTAGATTGAGAACAAAGACGTCCTTAGAGAAGGCCACATCTACAATAGGTACCTTGTGGGGCAATTTGGATCACCAGCAATCTGACTCACTAATTGCAAAAAAATCACAACAGAATAAAACTTGATCATTGCCATTTTTCTAACAAGCTTATAACAGAGGCTCTGCATGACAGTATTAACACCTTGCCATGGCGTGTTAGTTGTACTTCTTGCTGTGGTTATTATGCATCTGTGACGATTCTGAGAAAAAGTCCGCCGCACGACCAGGATTTCTTTTGCTCCCAATATTTTATTTTTTCGAAAAGACGAAAAAATAAAATATTGGGAGCAAAAGAAATCCTGGTCGTGCAGCGGACTTTTTCTCAGAATCGTCTAGTCACTTGTGGTCCTGCTCCCAGGTCACACGTTCCTGTGGATGTGCGAGCTTTCCACCATTACCTCATATTATGCATCTGTGCTCACCTGTGTGTTGGTGAGGCCGAGCCCCCCCAGGTCGGCAGGCACCTGCAGGCCAAAAGCTCCCATCTCCTTCAGACCCTCCATGGTGTGGTCCTCTACCTTCTCTAGAGAGTCGTTCTTGGCTGGATCATTCACCTCCTTCACACAGGCAGGTCATGGGATGGTAAATAATAAACGCTATGTTACACTAAACAGCATTAGGTCACAAGAAACAAATAAATGAATATCAAGCCACAAAAATGTACACTTTACTGGCATGCTCAACATTACTGGTAATGAGATGGCAATAGATCCAGTTTAAAGGTGCACTATGTTGGCCAGTGTAAGTATTGCAACAATGCTGCACATTGAAATTGTGCTGCCAAATTTGATCTTTTCATGAATATATTTACTAAATGATAAATGAATACTTTCTAGTATGGCCAAAGTACAGTATGTTTTGCATCTAAAAATGTCCCAATTCAAAATGCGGACATTTATGTATGAAAAGTGTAATTGTCATAATGACAACTTAGAATTTGATGGTGGTGGTAAGTATTTGTGAAAAAAGCAACATTTGTGAACGGGCAGCATGAATCCTGGAAAGAAACTGGTAAAAACTATTACACAGTGAACCTTTAAGTAGTAGCAACGGGAATAGAAATACTTCAGTACTACTTGTAGTAAGTTTAATGGTAGCATTGATCATAAAGGTACTGAATGCACTTCATGGATTTTGATATGATGACGTAATAAACTCACCTCAAAGAATTTCATGACTGGAGGGACCAGCTCCTGGAGAAACTGAGTTTGTTCCTCATTCATCACTAATAACATAAAAAGGGAAGAAATATCTTATCATCCAACACTATGTTATTGCAAACAGACAAATTACCCCGAGAGACGTACTACACACCCTCGATCAGACCACACTGGCACTATGGAGGACATGTACAGTAGGGGTGTGCTGAAAATACCGGTATCGCCATTACAGTAGGCCTACAGTTTTGTGAAGGCCGTGTTTTACAGTCACTACAGTGCAACTGCTGCTTTACAGAAAAAAATTAACATTTTAAACTAAAAAATGTAGGTCTAATTACCGGTATTGCGACACATACCACTGTATCAGAATGCACATGTATAGCGATACATATGGAATCGTGAGCCCTGTATTGGGATGTGTATAGTATTGTGAGGTGCTAATGTACAGTGGGAGAGAGCTCACCTGAGGGGAAGGGGAAGACCTGGGCTGTGCTGATCTGGCCCTTGAACATGTTCACAGCAAAGGACTTGGACTCCTGACAGAAACGGAGAATTGGAAAGTGTAACTGCACTGTGCTTTACGACGTTTCATACAGCAGTTTTCCTTTGATTAATATTGCTGTGACAAAAAGTGACATTGCACTGCCATCAAGAAGGAATAGCCAAATGTTTCATAAAAAACAGTAAGACTTAATCCAAAAATATTTTCATTGTTTTTTTCCCTTTCTCTCTCTTTTCATCTTTAAACTTGAAGAGTACAGAATGTGCTGGTGGTCGTTTTAGTGAGTTGTTACTTCTCAGGTACAGGTAGGTGCCAAGTTGGAGATAAGGAATCGTGGGGTATTGTGCAGGGGACTTGTTTATTGTTTTTGTGTGCATGTTCATGTGTTTTTGATGGTTTTATTTCGTTATTATTATTATTTTATTTGAATGTTTCATGTCATGTCAGGGACTACAGATGTAAATTAGCCTAGGGCTAACTCTGGTACAATGCATGAAATGGCAACATTTATGTTTCAATTGTACATGGTCCCTATAATGAACTGAATTGAATTGAAAAATTGTACACACCACTGCCACAGCCTTCTTCTCCACGCGTGCTTTGGCAGGGGCACTGCTTCCCACCTCAGTCTTGTCCAGCACGGCCTACAGAGGTTAGGAGGATAGACATTGGTTACTGTTGGGTTACTGTTATGCAAGGCAGAGAGCACACATATCCTCTATGTGACATTGCTGTAATGGTTGTAAACGTGTAGTTAAGGAAGCACACTGCCCCGCATGCTGAGGTTAACTCCTACTGTTTACGTAGTTGACAAAGCCTGAACCTGGGGCAGGCCCAAACGATAGACACCGTCTACATACTGTAAGTCAGGCATAATACAATGTTCTCAGCACAATCAAACTGGACTGCACACTGGACTGGACTGAACTGGACAAAACAATGGCATATATCCTTGTACCCCATATCATCCACCCGGTAGGATATCCTATATCCTATTGATTGGACATGGCTTTAAACATTGATAATGACAATCAATGAAGAGCATCGCCTGTGGATAGATAAGCAAACCGATGGAACAATTCACTGCTTGCACTGGTATGATAGGCATGAACAGAAAAGCAGACCAGTGTGTCTCTGTCCTAAAATAGCAGCAGAGATCAAGTGCATGAAGGCCCTGTGTTTGACACTGCCCGAAATTATGACATGGACTTCTAAGGCACAAGATCAAGGAAACATCTGCACGACCAGACGTCAAGGTGTGAATGACATTCATGATAAAGTTATGTACACAATGTGCGTCATCTTCCACGTCCACACACCAGAATATCGCACCCTACACACACCACCACCCGTTCATATTTGGTCACGTGGGTCAGGGTTGAACTTTCCCCTAGTTCATTTCTTGTAGCTTTTGCCGGGGCGTCTAGATATTGTAGTTACACAAGCAAGGTCGCCGCGATTGTAAAAAGCAGTCTTTTCTAAGCGTACTTGTTGAGAATCAGTTAGGCACATAAGAATATTTTTGTTGTTGTTTTACATACCTCTGCGGCCTGGGAAGCATAGAGACGAGCATTTTGTAAGGCTGCAACACCACCCTTTGCTTGGATCCTTGAAATCACATATACATACAGTATGTTCAGTTGTGGGTTTACTGCTGAGTTCAATGTCATGAAGAGAGGGTCACTAGACGTCTTATAACAACACATGTTGGATTTTCCAGACAGGATTTCTACTTCGCCATAAGACATCGATATGACAGGTTAGCTGTATGGCTAGGCTAGTTCTTACAGAACAGATTCACAGGCGTTGCTTTAGATTACTTGAATTGACTAAATTAATTGGAGGACCATTGTTGCAAATTGTGAACACATATGACCTAAAACCTGAGCTATTTTGATATGAAAACGATTCTTACCGAGCTGTTGTGGAGGACAGACGGAGGGCACTTCCGCACAGAGCAGGAGTCTTGCTAAGCAGCATTTTCAGTGGTTAAATAGAAAAATCACTCTCCTTTCACAGAAAGATCTAGCTACTTATTATAGCTTACTTAAATAACTAACACTATACAGTTCCTTTGCGTCGTATAAAACAGATGTTGGCTGCTGCGAGGCTCGTTTATTCTTTGTCCACCCCGGGCTCTTCACTGTTGTAATATGGCAGTGTCTACCTTGTGTAACTTGACCTAGATACGTCACTTTGCTGCTGGGTGGTAGTATTTTTTTAAGAGATCTACCCGCCACTAGATGTCACACTAAATCCAGCGGTAACATGTTTGCAGCATTTTGGATAATACCTACAAGTTGAAACAATGTAGCAGCTGGCTAGTGGCTAGACAAGCCTATGTTCCTTTCTACAAACAAATCTGAGTGAATAGCTCATCTCCATAGTAACGCAAAACAAAACGTACCAAATCATAACCAAAAGCCTAGGTTTTGCCAAAACCTAGGCTACATCTCTTAGAGTAGAGCTTTCACATGCACCCACTAGTGTAGTGTTACATAAACTTCACATCTCCTGTACTACGGTAATACTTAGGAAGTATCTGTCATGCCTGCAGTATAACACCTGTTGCACTTTGCCCAGTGACCACTTTGCCTTCAGAAGTTGGATATTGCCAACACCACACTGTGGTGTTCATCAAAAGCAAAAGCAATTAATATAACTTTACTTTACGTTTATGAATTGAAACAGTATCACAAACAACTCAAGCTAGTATACATTTATTTCAAAACATTTGACATTGTGACATAGCAAACCTAAGATTTTTGTAGTCATACTACACATTTATTCACAACATAAGGATTAATCTCTTCATGTCACACCTATACAGAAGTGTACATACAGTATATTAAAACGTGAACAAATTGGATGCGATTCAGGATGCTTATAAGAAATCCAGCCCTACTTGAAGTATTTATGTGGTTAGCTTTCCTATGTCAATGAAATTGTCTTGAAATTGCAGAAACCCTTCTCATGATTAGGATTAGTATTAGGATCAACACATCAGCCTTCTTTTTTCCTCACCAATTCTCAAAACAAACTATGTAACAATTAAAACAATTGATGATGAAAATTCAGACATAGAAGATGCTACGTTTGTGGTTCCAAATAGCACCCTAACAGTCGGTACACACTGCTCACATGACTCGACCGGCAGAAGATGTGTCTAATGGTTAAAGGATTTATCCGGAGTTGGAACAAATTTGCCTGTTTTTTGCATGTTTGGGATGAAATACAGTCACTCTAGAGCAAAATCAAGGCAAAAGGATGCGTTTTGAGAAAGTTTGATAATATCACGTTAGCCTCGTTAGCCATATCAGTTATGCAATATGAAAGATGCGGGCATCGTTTTTCGGCGGTTACACACATTTCAAAAACACAACATTTTAAAGTCTTGCACAGCTCAAAACAACGTCACACTTACCTCGTAATATGTTGAGGGTATCCACACATAAACCGAAGTGTCCAAAGTCCTTCATGTATTCTTGAAAGGTCTGCAGAATGTGTTTTGTGAAGCTACTACCTTGAGAATATCTAAATTACGACTATTTGACACTAAAGCCCACCAAGTAGATTGCCGAGTGCGTCGCACCATCAGCTATGATTATTTCCATAGCGAGTAACCACAGCTGATGGTGCGACGCACTCGGCAATCTACTTGGTGGGCTTTAGTGTCAAATAGTTGTCTTGGCCGTAATTTAGATATTCTCAAGGTAGTAGCTTCACAAAACACATTCTGCAGACCTTTCAAGAATACATGAAGGACTTTGGACACTTCGGTTTATGTGTGGATACCCTCAACATATTACGAGGTAAGTGTGACGTTGTTTTGAGCTGTGCAAGACTTTAAAATGTTGTGTTTTTGAAATGTGTGTAACCGCCGAAAAACGATGCCCGCATCTTTCATATTGCATAGCTGATATGGCTAATGAGGCTAACGTGATATTATCAAACTTTCTCAAAACGCATCCTTTTGCATTGATTTTGCTCTAGAGTGACTGTATTTCATCCCAAACATGCAAAAACAGGCAAATTTGTTCCAACTCCGGATAAATCCTTTAAAAGGTTTGGTTACATTTTATTTGAAGATGTATTCAATAAGGGTGTTGCACGACATGACACAAACCATTACAAACATTAATGGAACTTCCTTCATATCCATGATTGTCACAGTCATTATTCACTTTTTTGCCATGTCAAATTCCACAAATATGATTTCAATACAAAACTGAGTAACCCTGGAATATAAAGTAAAAGTAGAAGTACTCTTGCAGAGCATCTGCCACATTAGGTAATAACTAGTGTGTACACACACTATGTAAGATCATGCACTACATCAGTAAGAGCACTTCTACTTCTACTGTATACCTCTACTCATTAATGTTCAAAATATACGTCATGCCATGCTATGTTACATACAAATCTTCAAATTAAGTGTTAGCAAAGGTTTCATAATGGTCTTGAAGCGGTTGACAGACTGGTTTTCAAGAGCTGTAATAAATAAAATAAAAAAACAACGACATTTGATCTGGTCATCCAGCATTGCCAGCATTTCATGTTAACCCTGATTTTCTTTTACAAAAAAGGAAAAAACAAGACATTTTTTGTTATTTGTACAGATGTTCTTGCTCTATAGGCTACTAACCAGTTAAGGGAACCACAACAATTCAATTCAATTCATTTTTACCTATTCCTGTACCGAGGTTATCAAAATAATTAAAGACTATACAAAAGCAGAACTACACAAGCACACACCTTAATTGCACCTATTTGGTTGATAGCAGGATAATAACAGGTAATGTTTTCCAGCTGTTAAAGAGTTTTGTACCTTTTGAACCAGACTAACAAATGCAAAGAATAAAAAGGTGGAGTTTTCACAAACATATCCAATTAACACGCGACATTGCCACATTGAACCTATTGACATTCTTCACGGTAGTTCTTGCCAGTGGTTCTTGGCAGTGTAGTGTCTACTAGCATGAACTGGGTTTCCTGCCATCTTAATCAGACAAAAGATAACAACACAAATATGACTGACAACATGCTTTGTGATTAACATACTTTTTTTCTGTGGCAATGATGATGGAGTGCTACAGGGGAACTGAGGAGGGATATAACAACAGTCGAGAAATTTATATTGGTCTCTCAGTTCAGAGATTCTAGGAGTATTATGCAGTCTCTCTAGTTCAGTATCTCTTCTGTGGCCTGACCAAAAAAAACACACCATGTAGGCCCAGGTAGTATTATCAGAAAGATATGAGAGTTCCCTCGACAAAAAATCCTTTTCAAGTCAAAGCCACTCTGTGATATGGAATAACTTTTCACTTCATTAAAAAAAAAAAAAAAAGAATGACAACTTTTACTTGATTAGCAACACATTCTCATTCATTTCCATATTATGGTCAGACATCAGAAACCTGAAACTAATTTACATTCTCATCAAACGTACCAAGGGATGTAGAGAACAAACTTGAATGTGTACATGATCCCATGTTTGTTGTACCAGATCATAACAGATTTACTCATTCTTTACAAAACAAAATGTAGAAAAACTCTTAGCATAATGAACCGGTTTCCTTTGGTCCACTGTAAAAAAACTAAAAATAAAAATATGAAAGTGTAAAAAAAACAAAACATGTCAAGCAATCCTAAACCATTTAAAATAATAAAAAAAAAACTTATTCTTATAAAGAATGTGTTGAAAATGTTTTTACAAGCAAAAAATAAAAAGTTTCCATTGACAGTCAGAATGATGTTTCCATTAAAACCTGACCAGTTCTGGTCAATGAATTGCCCAGTGAAGGTATTTCACTTGGTGCAGAGGGAAAGTCCTGGAAATATGGTGTAGTAGTCCATCATTCAGAGCAGGGGTTTTCAACTGATTCTGGCCCAGGGACTACCATTCAGATTGAGCAGTTGTGCGTGGCGGCCCACTGTGTTTATGTATTTATATTTGAAGTAGTTTAACTGTATAGCAACTCAGACCACGAGAAATATATAACCATGGACCACCAGTGGGCCAAGGACCTCTGGTTGAAAACCCCTGATTCAGAATGACACAGATCCACAAACAAGATAAACGGATTGATCATCAACGACATGGGCGGATGAGACCATGGAACCATTCCAGTTGAAACGCTATGGAAGATTGATTAATAACTAATGCACGGTGCACACTCTGACACTACAAACAGCCCTGTATGTGTGTTTTATAACCTATTTCATGGTATTTATTTGTAAACCTCTAAAACTAGATTGTTATCCAGCATCGTAGCTATATCCTCAAGCCTTGCTCAGAGATTCTGTACAATTGTTTGCTATGGTCTTTCGTGCCACATTTAGGCATCATAACATCTTTACAATGCCATGCTGTGGTATAGCATGGCATGTTAGGCTACACTGAGATCTCCCCAAACAACCGTTTTCACTTGAAATGTAACATTTTGACCCAAAAATTGCCTGAAGAAACCCCAATGGGCTGAAATGTTAGGGGATGTTCTCAATCCAATAAAATCTGTAGTTTCGGGAGATCTTTCGCGCGTGCGCACCTTCTTCACCTTTCCGTTCGGCACCTGGCCTCCTCAGCGAGGTGGATGGGATGCGTGCATATCCTACATCCGTTTCCACACGCTCTACATGACGTCCACAAAGAACTCGCTGGGGTTGCCCATGGCCAGGTGGAAAGACTGCCTGGAGGCGGTGAGTTCTGGTGGGACCGAGCCCAGGTCACGGGTGGGTGGCGCTCCGGGCGGCCCTCCAGGGGTGGAGGAGGGCGGCAGCATGCCCGGGAGAGGGGAGGGTCCTGGGGTCAGCTGTGGGTGTGGCGCCCCTATGACGTGGGGGTGCTGGGGTACCATCATGAGCATCATGGGGTTGTACTGCAGCGGGATTCCCGGCGGGAAGGGCATGTGGGGCGGCGGCTGCGGCGTGCGGTGGTGCGAGGAGCGCTGGCTCATGTGGCTGTGTTCGCTGGGCGTGGCCGAGCCGCCCAGCTCCCGCCTCCGGCAGCTGCGGACCGAGTATTCAGATTCGCTCCCGCTGCCTGACTGCGACTCGCCTCCTCCTCCGCCCACGGGGGACTTCTCGTCGCGGCCGCTAGTGCTACCGCCCCCTTTGCTGCCCCGGCGCCGCTCGCCCTCACTACGGGTGGAGCCACTGCTCCTGCTCCCTGGTGGACAAATACACAAGAGGGTGGAGTTTTACAGGAGTGGAGAAATACAAACAGTAAGAAAACAATAAGGGTATAATAAAGAAAGAAAAATATACGCACATAGAAAAAAAGATTGATATAGAAGGAATGAATTGACAAGAAATGAAAGAAAGGAAGAATGAATGGACATGACCAAAACAAAGAAAGAACAGACAAAAGAAGAGGGCAGATACAATTCATCTTGAGCTCACCTTCGCTGTGCTGACTGCCGGTGCTGCCGGGGGTGTAGTTGTAGGTGGAGAGCTCATGGTAGGGCGGGGGCTGGGTGGTGTAGGGGTGCGGATACTGGTAGGGGAATGTGTGGAGCAGGGGCCAGGGCGTAGCCCCCGGGAGAGGTAGCGGGGCCAGCGTGTCCTGATCCGAGGCCCCACTGGAACCGTCATTGTCATTCAAGGACAGGTTGGCCATGTCTGGAGGAGGAAATAGGGGGTGATCAGAGTCTTATCAGTTAAACTCACCGGATAAACTTGACCTGGATAAAAAAAGAATCCTCACAGCCAAATAAAGGAACATTATTATCATTATGATGCCAGAACAGGTTCAGCATGTCTGGGGGACATGGAGAAACCCTAGGAGGAGGAAACTTTACTTATGGGATGTTAATGGCTTTGCATACCTGTGAAAAGACTTCAAAATCACAAAAGGGAAAGACATAAGAGAAGAGGGCGTTCACAGCAAGTTGTCACTGACATCTAAATGGCTGAATTACCATGAAAAAGCAGTAGAAAAAACACCGGCGGTGTGTTTCCACAGACTTAAGTTACGACTCGGCTGATGTTAAGTGAAATTTGGAACAAAACCAATTGGCTCCTTACAGACACTAACAAAGGGGCACATTAAGAAGCGTATATTCCTGCAGAGCTTTGCTATTTCTTTACACTTACAGTTTTCACAGTCGCTGAAGTCCCCAAAGATGTAGTAGCACTGCTCGGAGAAGGTGATCTTGTTGACGGTGTGTCGGATGAAGCCGGCCTTCAGCAGGTTGCTGGCGTACTTGCGAGCCTCGCGCCGGTCCTTGAAGCCATCGATGTGGTGATAGAGCCAGTCAACCACATCGGAGCCTAGACGAAGACACAGCCGAGAGATACTCAGAGATGTTCAGATACATTAGAAGCCTGCTTACACGTATATGGGTATTTTTATGAGTGCATCCATTTAAACCTTTTGTGTACACATGAACAGAGTCTTGGAAATTGCCCATTTTAGGGAGCCATCAGTCATGTTTTTGTTTTTATCCACACATATTGCTTATTTGTAAATGGATAAAAAAACATCTGCGTTTAAAAATATCCACATGTGTAACCAAGGCCTAGGTCAGGATGAAAAACAGAGGCAGAAGATAGCCTGCCTTTTAGTTCTCTTAAATAAAAGAATGGGATTCCTAAACACCCATGTTATATTCTACAGACCACGACATTTAAAAGGAGGGTTGGTGCTGGCAATTGTAGGCCCGCAGACAAACAATAATTTTGGGCCCCACCCCAAACACGTTCCATCTCCTATATGAGAAGCTCTAACCCACCACAATTATCCTGCTCTTCCCCACACTCACCAGCACCCCTTTTCATCCTCCAAAAAATCAGTTTACAGTGATATGAGAGTACACAGCGTCACTGTGCGAACCTGAGGAAGCTCTTGGCGAAAGACGCTGTTGCTCCAGGAAATAAAAAGAAAGAAGACCAGTAATCAGAGTGCTGTGTTTTCTGAACTTTCATCCTTGATCAAGTTTTCCTTTTTCACACCTGCACCTGTATTATTGAGGACTTGTACATGAGAACAACAAGAACTATGACCTCCTCTTCATTTCCCCATGTTTACCTAAGAAGGCATTGGGGATGGTGATCTTACCTAGGAAGGCATTGGGGATGGTGATCTTACCTAGGAAGGCATTGGGGATGGTGATCTTACCTAGGAAGGCATTGGGGATGGTGATCTTACCTAGGAAGGCATTGGGGATGGTGATCTTACCTAGGAAGGCATTGGGGATGGTGATCTTACCTAGGAAGGCATTGGGGATGGTGATCTTACCTAGGAAGGCATAGGGGAGGGCTATCTTACCTAGGAAGGCATTGGGGATGGTGAGCTTACCTAGGAAGGCATTGGAGATGGTGATCTTACCTAGGAAGGCATTGGGGATGGTGATCTTACCTAGGAAGGCATTGGGGATGGCAATCTTACCTAGGAAGGCATTGGGGATGGTGAGCTTACCTAGGAAGGCATTGGGGATGGTGATCTTCAGCCACATCCTGTCCCGCACCTCCAGCCCAGACTCTGGAGAGGCCATGGCCTTGGCGACGGACGCCATGTCAGAGTGCAGAGACAGGTTGAAGTCCTCAAAGCCTAATAGAAATATGAGGAGGAAGAGACATGGTCAGATGACTAGTACAAAGACTATCTAATGTTATTCAAGTTCAAATTCAAGTTCAAGAGTTTATTTGCCATGTCAGCAAAGTTGATAGGATTTTTTGTAGCATATCCCCCAACATCAAATCAAATAAATATAACTATGGGTAGACACAAACAGTAAACAGAGAGGGTTCCAGCAGACATTAGGCAGTTGAATTACAGATTATTCTGAGATAATAAAGTGCATTAAGGGTAAAGTGCATAGAGAGTGGGAAATTGTGGTAGGTTAAGATGTCTGATAGTCAGTGGGTATGTGCTGTTCCTAAATCTGGATGTGGATGCTGTGATGCTTCTATATCTCTTGCCTGAAGGGAGGGTTTTAGACAGTAGTTGAGGATGAGGAAATTCTATGGGAAAAGAGAATATTTTCATCATTTGTGCACAGAGAGAGAGAGAGAGAGAGAGAGAGACAGAGACAGAGACAGAGACAGAGAGAGAGAGAGAGAGAGAGAGAGAGAGAGAGAGAGAGAGACAGAGACAGAGACAGAGACAGAGACAAAGAAAGACACAGAGAAAGAGAGACACACACAGTTTAGATTGAAAAACACTTTGGGGAGAGAGAAATAGGGCTCACGTTCAGTTCCGGCAACAGAGGGAGGGGGGTAGGGAGGGTAGGTGCCCCCCGTTAGGGCTGCAGAGTGGGTCACCCACACTGCTGGATCAATTGGCCTGATTGGCTCATCTGAAGTAACACACAGCAACATGACAGGAGTCAATACCCAAGAACAATACTTACAGTCATCAGTCATCATAGTATGTGTCTGACATATTGCATGAAACATTTTACATGCAGTACAAACTAATAGGTCAAACAACTCCCTATCAAAAGAACAATCCCTTCAGGAATCGTCAGTAATAGTAGAACATGTCTGACATATTGCCACTCTGATCTTTTACATTGCACTTGTACTTTTGCTCTACAAACTAGCGGAAATGTTTATCCGTATTTACATGGCGATAACACATGGTTTGGATAAGAATGTTGACTCACTACGAGGTAAGGTGAAGTAACCTTGCGGGGACGGATCCCAGCACTTAGCAACAGTCAGGGTGATGGGCCTAGAGAGAGAGAGAGAGAGAGAGAGAGAGAGAGAGAGAGAGAGAGAGAGAGAGAGAGAGAGAGAGAGAGATGAAAAGAAAAAGAAGAGTGAAAGAAAGAGTGAAAGAAAAAGAGTTAAAGAAGCATTTGAGCATTTTGCAGTTGGAATTGATGCCAATAATAACAGAGGTTCTTGTGTTAATAAATTTGAGATCCAACAGTGTTATTGCGGGAGCACTCACCCTGGCTTGTGGACAATATCCCTAAGGACCCGGACCGCATCATCATTACTCATGTTCTCAAAGTTGATGTCATTCACCTGAGGAATATTGGGAAAGAAAAGGGTTTTTTAAACCACTTCAATGTTACAAACTATTCAAAACACAAGCATTCTGGTGAAGTGAAGACAATCATTTTCAAGTGAGGAAAATAATTGGGATTTGTTGCCGTTTGCAATGTTTGTTTGTTAAGGATTTGGTGTTAGAACCTGAAGATTTTAAGTTATTGCTGTAAATATTGGAGCAGAAACTAAATGAAATACAGGTGGAGGAATGAATAACCAGCTTTCAGCCACCCAATCACACATTGCAGGAGGACAATCCATGTACCTCATTTACTGTCCGCTAAATGTAGTTCCCTAACATGTAGTTCCCTAAAAAAGCAGATTTCTTGTTCACCTTGAGCACAATGCCTCAGTTTAAACCTATCCATCCAAGTGAATCCAGATGTTACACCACACATGATCAAGTTACTTTACATATACGTACATACACAATACATTACATAACATAACATAACCTCTTAGCGGACACCTTTATCCAAAGGGACTTAGATTTATGGAGTTGGAGAGTATTGGTTACATTGCCTGGAGCAATGAGAGGTTAGATGCCTTCCTCAAAGACACTTGAAGAATGTCTGCAAATTCTGGAGATAATACACATTCTTTTTCCAGTTAGAAATTCAAACTCGCAACATTCTGATTACAAGGGTTCAAGGCAATTGACCTCCCGTCCTTGTCTGTGATGTGAGGCTCAATGTCATCGATAATTTAAGATTTTATTCAATATCTCACAAAAGCATAATTGAAAGGCCATCGTATCATTTGCCACCGAGATGTTGAATGGGAGAAAGCCTCCAAAATGTCCTGGTTGATAGGAGGTAAATTATTGATTGTCTCCACAGCGGCGAGTAGAAACTGTGGCAAGAGGCTAGCGGCAAAGATTGACCTGAACCCTAAGGCTGTCAGAAGTGTCCTGATAAATCTGTAGCCCTGACACATAGTCCAGGTCCCATGTGCGAGGCTTACTTATGCACAAAAAAGCAACAAACGCAACTTCTCACGCAAACGTTCGGATGTACCAAGACTGACCCAACATTAAAAGTGAAACCGGATGTACCACGAGAATGTGTATGAGAACCTGTTCATGTCATGCACGGATTGATGCATCTGAATGTTTTGGTGCATACTATCTTTTCAGATTTTGACATTCCCAAAAAAATACAGTAGGAAATCTATGAAAGTCTCAGTGCTTGACTGTCGTACAAAGGCAAAGTGCAGTAACTTCATATCTTGTCAAAATTGAGTTTAGTCTGAAAATGGTCTTCATAACACCTCCATTACCTTGTCATAACACCTTATGGTCCAAATGTGTCCCGTTTTAGAGATATTGCTTTTTCAAATGTTGCGGTAAATAACCGGTCAGACCAACATAATACCAGTACTGAAGGTCTTTTTCTCAGTTTCTCAATGTCAGTGTAGTTACTATCCAAACAGAAGATAACTGAAAGGAAAGATAAAGGTTTGCAACACTGATGCTCCCAAACAAAGTTTAATGGCACAACGTTTTGGACTCTCAGTCCTTCATCAAAGTGCAACCAGTTGCAATAGAATCCAAAACATCACGCCAACTTTGTTTGGGAGCAAGGAACAGTGTTGTGGACCTTCATCTTTCCTTTCAGTTCTCTTCTGTTTGGTCCAGCACCTGAGCTACTGATGTGCGCACACTCTCTGACTTTGTAGTTCCTGTTCTTTGCCTGTGTAGTGCAATATGAGTCCCCGTGCCTGGCCCTCACCTGTAGCAGCATGTCTCCTGGCTCTATACGGCCGTCTGCTGCCACGGCTCCACCCTTCATGATGGAGCCGATGTAGATGCCCCCGTCCCCACGCTCGTTACTCTGGCCCACGATGCTGATGCCCAGGAAGTTGTACTTCTCTATAAACACACACACACACAACCATCATCATCATCATCATCGCCATCATCATTACACTAACTCTGACCTACAACCCTGGTGTGCATTTCTCGAAGCCGTAATTGCTAACGTCAGCTTCCCAAAACACAGCATGATATGCCAGAAAAGAACATATCATTGGCTTGTAGCTATTTTTCTACATTATTACTTTACTGCACACAAAGATGGGAATTTCAGATTAAACAGGCAATAGGCATGCCTTATTTCTGTCACTGAAGGTTAGGGAACAGGCAAGCAAGAGTTGCACTCATAAAAACAGATTGAGTTTACACAAAAATCCCCCCCTTTAGCCTTCCGTGGTAACAACTGGCGGTATAATGATGACCAAACTCAGCGCCCCACGTTATTAAACAAGCAGATGGCCAAGTAAGTTGGGAAATCACTGGGGCGCAAAAAGGGAACATGTATTCCAACTGCAGGGTAAGGGTGACCTATGGTTTTAGGAATTTACAGGACCTATGTTACGACCCACTCAGCATTGCACAGCGAGGAATAAGATGAGGAGTGTGAGGCTTTGTAGCGAAGGGGAGTAGAGTTGGCCCGCAGGGACTCGGACCCAGACCTTCTGGGATACCAAACTGGGGCTCTGACAGCAGAGCTCAGGTTTGGTACCCCAGAAGGTTGGGGTTCGAGTCCAGCCATAGCGTTTCTAATCCCCTTTGCTACAGGCTTCAGGCTGCACACTTCACGTTCTAATGTTAAGTTTCATTCACAAGAAATTGTTCTATGTGAAAAGGGTTCACTTACCCATGTTGAGAGTGACCGTGATGATGTTGAGTGACATGGTGGAGTCTGTAACACTGCTGAACGAAGACGCCTTTGGACACAAAAGAAGCCCTTTAATACCACTGTGTTACTATACCAGTGAAAGTGCTATCCCAAAAAAAGTCACCGAAACAATATACATATGTTTTATTCTTTTTTTTGGGTGGAAGATGTGTGGTGGTAAAGTGCCGTATTTTGTATGACGTTGCAGTACCCGCTCCAGCCTGGGAGGGCGCTGCTTCCTCCTCCGCCGGTGTCTCTTGAGCAGGCGGGAGGCCGTGCTCTGCTCCGTGCAGCTGCTGAACCTGCGGGATGACAGCAGGACAGACAGGAAATCCTGGTGATGAACCGCTGATAAACTTTAAGAGTCTCCGCTTCACAACACTGAAGCAACACCCTGCATGCACACGCGCAGACACACACACACACACACACACACACACACACACACACACACACACTTTGTCTACAATCAGCATAAATTGAATAACAATATGTTACCAAGGGAATGGTACGAATGCAACTCAGCACAACAATGCAACAACAATGGAAGAGTAGGGAGAGCTTCAGGAGGCCAAGGCTTGGACGACAAGGGGCTCTGGCCCACATCCAGCCAGCGTACTTAGCAGCAGGGCCGCTGGCAGCTTTGACTGGGCCCGGGACAAAATGATCTACAAGGGCCCCCTCTCTCAATGCAATGTGGACTATACGATGCAATTTACTGTAGGCATATTATGAATGTCTGAGACACACAATGTAATGGGGACCCAATTCTGCCCTCACCCCCATCGAACTGGGCCCAGGATAACTAGCCCATTTGTCCCCACGTGTCAATAGGCCTGCTTAGTAATGTAGTGGAGAATAAATGCACATAAAGAAGTTAACTGTTCCTCATTATTTATGCTTAAACTTTTGTGCCTCAGCTTCAGAACACCGCTCAACAACACCCTCAGTGCGCACACACACCCACACTCTCTCACACGCACGCACGCACGCACAAAAGTACACACACGCACACCATAAAGTTAGTGGCAATATGGTGAACATGGAGTTATTCTGGGACAAGCACAACAAGCAAGGGCAGAAGAATTCAGGAGTTCTGGAGGGGCCCAAGGCTTGGGCCAAGGACTCTGAACCTGAACCAACATACAGTTAGAGTAGTGGAGGAGAAATGCACATGAAAACATGATTCAGAACTGATTCAACATGATTCATTCATGTTCAGAATTGTTAGGTTTATCCTCCATTTTTGATGCACTGTACCATACCTGTACTTCTAGACTACAACAGAGCATATTGAGCACACTGTATGTTTGATTTAAAGTACTGTTAAAATTGAATCTATGAAGTCTGACAAAGATTCAAGATGAATTTTAAGGCAAGGCAGGCTGCAGCAAAGGGTCTGGAGCAGTGATTCTCAAAGTGTGGTCCGGGGACCACTGGTGGTCCGCGACAGAGCTCAGTTGGTCCGCAAGGGGATTTCTACTTTTCCAAGACAAGCTAGCAGTAGGCTATATTTGTAACATTAATACAAAGCTAAACATAACTGAAGTCATATTTTCACCTATAAGACAGGCTTGTCAATATCAATAAAAAGTAAGTGATCTGCATCGAAATTGGCAGTGTCAAATTATCACCCGTCAGCTCTCAAATTAGTTGACAGGTGGTCCCTGACCGAATTTGGAGGGGACAAAGTGGTCCTTGGTCTGACAAAGTTTGAGAAACACTGGTCTGGAGTCAACCCCAGCCCAGCCCAGCCCAGCCAGCATGGGACATCAACAGCAGCTGATGCAGGAGGAGATGGGGATGATGTCTGGCCCAGATCTCAAGCATCATCTGCACACACAGGCTCCCAACACAGACCGATGCTATCACATAGGGGCAGCTGTTGGTGGCCAAGGAGAAGTGTGTGTGTGTGTGTGTGTGTGTGTGTGTGTGTGTGTGTGTGTGTGTGTGTGTGTGTGTGTGTGTGTGTGTGTGTGTGTGTGTGTGTGTGTGTGTGCATACCTGCTCATTGTGTGTCATTGTTATCGGAGTCGCAGATGCTGGTGTGTGTGTGTGTCTTACCTGCTCATGGTGTCGTCGTCCTCTGAGTCGCAGAAGCTGGTAGTCTCCAGCTCGCTGCTCATCATGGTGCTGGAGCTCTCGTAGCCCGCTAGGTGGCGCTCTAGTCGAGTCTGGCCATTCATGCGTGGCCCTGAGAGTCAACAGAAGAAGAAGGAATTACAAGTGTGCAGAGCCATCACAAGTAGTTCGCTGATGACAGGAGACATTCCTTTATCCGTCCAATATGACAGACGTCTGACCAGCATCGGCCCCTCATGCAAATTTGGTGTAAGACAGTTGAAAGCGAAAGTGAAAGCCCATTGGGAAACTCCAACTCCCATTGTCATTGTGACACAGCACTCCACAGCACACAAGTGAACACTGCACACTGCACACAACGAAATTGCATTTATGCCTCACCCGTGCAAGGGGGCAGCCCTCAGTGGCGCCCCATGGGGAGCAGTGCGGTGGGACGGTACCATGCTCAGGGTACCTCAGTCATGGAGGAGGATGGGGGAGAGCACTGGTTGATTACTCCCCCCACCAACCTGGCGGGTCGGGAGTCGAACCGGCAACCTCTGGGATGCAAGTCTGACGCCCTAACCGCTCACCCATGACTGCCCAGTTGATCACGACTAGAAGAAGAATGACCAAAACTCAAGAAGTATGACATGTTTGAAGGCATTTTTGCTCAGTTGGAAAGCTTTACATTTGGGTCAATGAAATTTTAGTGGTAGAGTAGTAGAGCAACTTCAACTTCGAAGGATCATCAAAGAAGCATACTCACTGCAGCACATTAATTACCAATCACTAATTGATTTATGGGCTTTAGCTGTGGTTCTACCACCTGAGTTGGTAAAAAAACAGCCATGAAAAAATATGGGTCATTGACCCATTAACAGTTGTTAGAAGAATTACATTTCCTGGGTTCTGTTGAAGGTGAAGATTGTGCACATCCCAGAAAAAGGTGCAGGACAAAGGCCGACTGTAATTTTAGAGTGGAGTCAGCACACTTAAAATCCTTTTTTCTTTGTATTTTTATTCAGGATAGGATGATGTTTCAACTANTGCAGTGTTAATTTCGTCAACCATGACTATGACTAAAATATTTCGTCAATGCCCTTTTTTGATTTTCGTAATTTAGACTAAGACTAAGACTAAATTGGGAAGGCAATGACTAAAATATGACTAAGACTAAAATTGATTTTCGTCATTGTGACTAAGACTAAGACTACATTTTAAAAAGCTGACGAAATTAACACTGGTATTAAATAAAATAGAGAAAAAGAGAACCAGTGTGTGAAGAAGTTTTATTCTGTACAGTGTGATTATGTTAAAAAGAGAAGCAGTGTGCGGAGAAGGTTTATTCTCTACAGTCAATGATATATGTTAAAAGTGTGTGGAGAAGTTCTGTAATGTACAGTGTTGACTAAAATGACGAAAATGACTAAAAATTGACTAAGACTAAAATTGATTTTCGTTATATAGACTAAGACTAAGACTAAATTGGGAAAGCAATGACTAAAATATGACTAAGACTAAAATTGATTTTCGTCATTGTGACTAAGACTATGACTAAATCAAAAAAAGCTGACAAAATTAACACTGCACTATTGTCTGATGAAAATCTGATGAAGACGACAGTTGAAACATCGTCCTATCCTGCCGTGGAATTAAAATACAAAGAAAAAGGATGTTAAGTGTCCTGACTTCTGGGCACTCACCGTGCTGCTCCATGCTCTCCCTCCGCCTGGGCCTTGGTCTGAAGGACACCACAGACTCGGTCTCCGTGCGGTCATCCAGGTTCTCCACACTGCCGGCCACATTTGGACTACACACACCACAACAAAAAAAGAAGACGGCAAGTCAAGCCAAGTGTACTTCAAGTGTAAAATCTATGTAACAGGGTAAGCAAAGAAGTTTGAAATTGTGTTTGACCAGTCTCCAATGTGCAGTTAAAGTAAACATACTGTACAATACATTGACATTAAATCACGCATGCGCGCACACACACACACACACACACACACCAGTAAAAACTAACATGTGACTTTAGTAGGCTACTTCAGTGAGACCATATTGGAAATAGGGAAACTGCACAGCCACATTTTTACCACATACACCACGCATTTCAGAGAAGATCTGGATAATGTCAATTTAGATATGGACAGTGCAATTCAAGGGATTCTCCCCGCAATTTACATTTGAAGGCAGCTACCTTGACAACAAACATCTCCCACCTTGACTAGTTAACCTGAACAGATAAAGGTTTTGAATTACAAATGTGCTTTCTAAAGTTGCTCTACAAAAATGTAGTACATCTGTGTTTGCTGGAGCGACCATCACCAGGGTTGTAGGTTTGCTCCTTCACACAAACGAGCCTGGTGTGGCAGTCAGCGCGCACTTCTGGTACCCTGATGGCCACGGTTCTAAGCCAGATGGGGCGACTCTTCTCCCCTTTAGTACACCGTGAGACCATATTGAGGCACATTTAATGTAGACATGGGCACAGCAATCCACTTGTGACTTGATGACAAAACAAAGTGACACAGTGTGTTCTTGGAGATGTTAATGTAATAAAGTATGGCATGAATAAAATAAGGATGTGGAGGTGTGAGCAAGGGATGAGACATACTGGAAGGAAGGGGGCCTTGAGTCTCCTATTCCCCCAAGTCTCTCCGCAGGAGGAGGTGGGAGAGGAGGCGGTGGAGGGGAGGGGTCCGGACAGACCTCCACTGGAGCTGGGGGAGGGGGAGGAGGAGGCAGAGGAGGAGGAAGAGCAGGAGGAAGGGGAGAAATTGGCTCCGCAGGCTGAGAGTCTGAGGAGACGAGCTGGAGAAGAGGGACGAGAGAGGGACGAGAGAGGGGGAGAGAGAGAGAGAGAGAGAGAGAGAGAGAGAGAGAGAGAGAGAGAGAGATCGTCAACCCATTGTCTGACAGTGTAAAGAAGTAAAAATGTGTACCATCTCAATAAAGGGCTAATTGTGATAATGCAAGTGAGTGTGTGCTCTTTACCCATGAAACCACTCGGCCATTGAAGCAAGGCAGTTTTGCAGCATCATCGGAGATCTCTTCCTTGACAACACTATAAAAAAGATTACTCCAATTAAACATGTCCATCAGTTTCAACAAAGTCAGAAAAGTTGCATAGTAGGTCTAGATTGCTCAAACTATTGACAAGTATTCAAGTGTAGCCCTTTCTGTATGGTAAAGTACAATCAATGTGCAATTTGTTTAGAATTTATGCTGCCAATTCACAAATGCCATCTTTTTCATGAATGTTCACAACCACCATCAACTTAACTTTTCATTATGGTTGGAAAATGAATGCATGGATATGTCCATGTGCAATGATGTGCGTAATGTCTTTTGTATTCTATTTTCTACGCATGTATGCTACTGGACACCTTAATTTCCCTCGGGATCAATAAATGATACTCTACTCTACTCCACTCTACTCTACTTTCATAAATGAGTAGGTCAAATGCCATTCTAAATCCATTTTGAATGACCAGTCAAATACATCATATGCCATCTTTGGCTACAAAAACTTCAGACGGACCAGAACAATATTCGTGAAAAAGATCAATTCTGGATATAAACTACTACAATCACACAATGGACCTTTGATAGACAGCATTTTTAGAGTAATCATTTTTTTTAAAAGAACAAAAAAAACAGGTGTGTCCCGTTTCACTTTGTCCAGAGAGCTAACTTAAAAGGGCACAAGGTGACATCCAGTATCTTGGTTGAGAATTTTAGAGGTACGTGTCGTGCGAGTCAGTCAGAGGTCATGAGTTTGTTGGGAACAGTAAAAGTAAGCATCCAGCATGGCGGACAAATGAGAAGCTCACGAGGGGCATGCATTCCTCTGGCACACGCTCCCGCTGACCGACTCACAAACACTGGAGCATTCTCTGAACTCCTCACATAACATAAGCAGGCAGGCAGACTCAAACAATCAAGCGACGCACAACACACACACACACACACAAACAGTTTGTCTCCCTCTCTCTCACACAGACACACACTCACACACAGTCACTCACTCACATGCATGCGTGGACACACAGACACACACAAACACACACAGAAACACACACACGCTCCATCAAACACACACACAGCCTAATGCATGCACACACACATGCACACACACACACACACACACACACACACACACACACACACACACACACACACACACACACACACACACACACACACACACACACACACACACACACACACTCTCAGTCTCAAACAAACATGCAACCCCTGTCTCTCCTGATAAACACACACAATCACAGACACATGTCCAAACACACACTCATGCACCAATCATTCTTTTGTGTAAGCTAGGATTGTGAGGCCTGTTCCTGGCCCATCTAATCTGAGGTCCAGTGGAGCATGTGGGAATGCCCTGCTGCCTGTCTCTGCCTGCAGTCACACTGATAAGGATCCCCTCTCTCTCTCTCTGTCTATCGCTCTCTCTCTCTCTCTCTCAATCTCTGACGCACTCCTTCAAGCTTCATTCAGAAGCTGCACCATCCAAGTCATCACCCCACTTTTCTTTCCTTTATTTTTGTATGGGCTTTTGTCTTGTCTGTTTGTATTCATGGTGCTGGTGAAGAATTGGCATGAGGAGAACGGGAGAGAGACATGGGGTAGGGCTGGGATATGACTCGAAAGACCAGACTCGAAACTGGGTCCCCCATGACAAGTTGCTCATATGGTGCATCAGTGCAGTGTTACCACAGCACCTCCAGATCACCCTACTTTTCCAAACTGTGTCTGGGCTGGCTTGCCTACCACCTATGCATGTGTGCGATATGTTAAATGTGCTGTGCAATATTTTTTTATGTCCTGTGTATTGTAGTGTGTATTTTACTGTGTATTATTGTGTAATGTGGAACTATCTATGCTGCTTCACAACTTATTTTCCTCCAGGATCAATCTGCATTAACACGGTTTACACCGCACGCGCGATTAAAAGGAGTTAAACATTAAAAAAAAGTCTGTGTTGTCTGCACACTTACTTCCTTTTTGTTCTTATGATGGGCTTTTGGTCAACTGACCATCCTCAGGGCACCTCCAGGATCAATACATTTTACTCTACTCTAAACTACTATCCTCCTTGATCTGGCCTGAGTCTGGGCCACTTGTGGCTGAATGCAGCATGACGAGCACAGCCACTTGGTGGCAATGGCATGGGGTCGAGAAATGACCTCAAGTCAAACTGCAATTCAGGTCCCGAGGTAAGGTATACTGTAGGTGTCTTAGGCATAAGACATCTACAATGTGTCTCTAGATGTTTTTGTATCATGTGAGATGACACACACGGACACGCTCACTCACACACACACACGCACACACACACACACACACACAAACACATACACACACACACACACACACACACACACACACACACACACACACACACACACACACACTGAACGTCAGACCATAAGTATCACAGACTTATCACTCCCTTTCCAAGAAGGGTCTGGATGTATACATGTTTGTCTGAGACGGTGGAAATTTCAGCCAGGCGCTAATCACAGCAGTGACAACCAACATGATTGATACGGTCCTAATTCCACTGCCGAGGACCGTTTGTGTCCTAAATTTACGACACTGCTATATGACAGGAAACTGAAACATGGAATCTGAACTCGTGAACACAATCTGCACAGGAGAAGCTGACAGTGGGACAGACATATGGGATTGGGCTGCTACTACTACTACTACTATACATGTCTGCTAGCCAGCAGGGTCCACTGGAGGGAAGTGTGGATGACAGCCCGATGACAGATCATGTCCCATGTCTCTTTTTATCTCCAAGGGGAGGGGGGGACAGTATGGTGTCTGTAAACCCACTGGCCTCGCCTATCTATCCGTTCTGTTCTCAGCCCTATACAGTATTGGCCAAAAGTTTGGACGCACCTTCTCATCCAATGACTTATCTTTATTTTCTTTTTTAGGCAAATACCTAAAACCAGGTTTAAATGTCTTAAAGCTCTAGTTCTGCAATTCTAATGAGTTATTGAGTGACGTTTGTGTTCAGTTAAGATTGACTTGACTGACTGGGTGTTTTTACTTGAAAATAGACAAAGCTTGTTGAAACGTGTGGGACCATTTGTTGTGCCATGTTGACGTCAGGTGGATAGACAGCTGACATCACTGTTGTATAACAGACTTTTCATGTACAGTTTTGATGCCCTCGCTGCCACGAAAATCTGCAATGTGCTGTAAATAGACAGGAAAATAAAGAGAAGGCATTGAATGAGAACGTGTGTCCGAACTTTTGGCCTACACTGTATATGCATGGCACAGTTTCTAATAGGATGGCAGGCAGTGGGTACTATAGGCCTACCCAGGACCCCAATGAAACCCAATCTAAACACGGGTTCAGACACGAGGCATGAAACATATTTTCCTACGTCTGGAATCCCTCCATATGTCCTAGTAGCCACATGGTAGTGGCCTGTACCAAACAAACTACCCTCCCTGGGAAAACACAGTATTAGGTGATGATGCAGATATTGGGATTATATAAGGTGAAACGCTTCTATAAGGCAAATGCTTAATTTGATTAATTTACATGCACATAGGCTACACCATGAACCAGAACACTTATTTTAGTATGAATATGTCATTCATTCAGGTATCCATGCCTTGCATGTGGATCATGACTTAATCATTCTCGCAGGCTTCGATTGATTTGAGGTGTTCTCGGTACGGATTGGGCAGCCCTAGGGTCAACAGAGCCAATGACTCAAAAGAGCAATGATGTTTCCAGATCTCTTCACGACATGGGACGTTCAGTAACATTGTTTTCTTTGTATTCATTCTGAGACATATGTTAACATGCTTCTCGCAAACCATTCCCCATTTGAGTTTTTGTATAAATCCTTCTTATAGGCTACCCATTCCAAAAAGCACATTCCAAGTTTATGCTAATCACCAGACAGGGGTATTAGGCCTACTGACTGTCTGTACAGAACCACTTCTACAGTTCACTTCCCATAAAAAATACTCTAAATGGCAGTCAGCAGTCTGCAGTCTGCAAGTCAGACCATGCTAATGTAACTCATAGGCGTCCAGTGTATCTGTGTGGGTCAATGGCAGCTGTAACCCTAGTAGAGAATTAGCTTTAATTTACAGGGCTAATTGTTTGATTGAATCGGCATTGGCCAGTATACAGAGAGGCAGTGTGTGCTGGGCCTGGGCCCTGGCATGCACGGCTCAATGGGATTAAAGCCCTTTTTATCGTGGCTCTGTATCTCCCAAGAACTGTGAAGCAGGAAAAGAGCCATTTGTAGGAATGCATGGGGCAAAGTGTTGAGGGGGGTGCGAGTCCCAAATCTACTTGAGACCCTCTTGAGGAATGGGGAGAGTGGAGGAGGAAGCACAGCTGCCGCTGGGAAGTGGGGAAGTTGGCCCATGGCCTGAGAAGAAAAAACAAGGCAGGGTAGGGGAGGTGTTGTTTGGGGACTGGAGTGGAGAAACTACTCCACTCTAATCACAGAGATGGAGCTTGTGATTTTCACTGGCCAAAGACACAACCCCTCAACAACCCAATGTCAATTTTAAAATGCGTAATTTTGCTTTACGCCAATACCAGACAGTTCCTATCGATACACAATAGAACAACTACGGTAATTAATTCAAATTTCATGTGAATAATCATAATAAAAACATGGTTAAGAATAGATGGGTGTGTATGTAAAACAAATCACGACTGTTGCGGTCTCCACTCTCCACATAGGATGGCAACATTGTAGCAACATCAGCACAACACAGTTGATGCAGGGAGCAGCTGCTGGGGAGGGAGAGAACAACATTCCAGAATGCTGAATCAAATTAGGTAGATGCTCAACTTAGCCTGTACTGTAAATTAAGGACAGAGGACTACGGGGTTTGCCATTTTGAAAGGGTGTATAATGGCATTCCTACCTTTTCACACAACGCAGGGGAGACTTAGCCAAACGCGTAAACATTACTTGGCGTAACGCAGCCGCGCATCAGTCATAACGTCTTGGTTCAGAGTTTATTCAGTTAAAAGTAGGCTATCCATCGGTCAATAATAGATGGAGACGACAATGGATTCATCAGAATCAGTAATAGGCTAGGGCCTACTTTGAACAGCTGCAAGAGGGAAGCTGATTTTACATTAGCCCATTACACCCACCGGGCAGGACAGCGGCTGAACGAGGACACTACGCTACTCACCCGAAATCCTGGTCCATGGACTTAAAAAAGAACTTATAGTTTGGCTTGTTTAGGACCTGTTTAAAATCCAATAGTGTGATTTGTTCCGACGGTATGGGGATCTTCACCAAGTACGGTGTCTCCTCTTCGTCGATGTGGTAAATTATTTTAGTTTCCGCCATCTCTTTCACAGTTTTACGGATCCCACGAAACTAATAGACCATCCAAGAAAAAGGGCGAATGCAAGCAAGCAAGCTGTGCCGTTAGCAAAGTTGCAAAAGTCGTTGGTAACAACAATCCTCTCTGGTCTTCATCCCTCAAAAGCGATGGTTTACTTTGAGGGGGGGCCCGTAGTCCATCTGATCCTCTTTTATTGTTAAATCTCTGTTCATTTACCTAGATTACAAACTTTTCCAGCACCGACGGAGTGTGGTTGGGGGAGGAGAGAGGGATTGGAAGTTTCAGCGCTGAAAGCCAACGCGGCGTATGACGTTATTCAGAGGCGTCTCTCTCGCCCTCCCATCGCAGACCCCCATTCCCCCTTCACGGGAAAAACTTGGGTCACACATCATATGCGTTTTGGCTGGAAGATAATGTGCACTATTTGCGGCTATAGCATAGGCAGACAATAAATAAACAACCAGCTCAAGGGCTTGTCAAGCGTAACATGGGATGCTGTAGAATAGTTTAATAGGCTACAGACAAAGAAGTGTCTAAAGTGAGTGAGTGAAATAGTAATCACTATTATTCCAGTGAAAAGCATTTTTTTTAAGATTCCATTGTCTTTTCAATAAGGCTTGTCAGAGGTTTAAGGACTCAGCAAAAAATGAATGAAAGGCTGGGGATGTAGTAGCAGTTGGTCTATTGGGAGAGCTAATATTTGGTACCTGTAGTAGTAGGCCTAGGACTAGTAGTACTACTAGTAGTAGTGGTGGTGGTAGTAGTTGTTGTAGCCTAGTAATAGGCTAAAGATACTTCATTGACCCTGAGGGAAAGGCAGGGCTTGGCATTTCATCAATATACTTAGGCTGCAATACATTCATTGATACACAATAACTATGAATACAATATTTATCAATGGCTGCTCTCTGGGAAATGTGTGCGTTCAATCCAGCATGACAGGGACTATGCAAGAATTCCGTCCTTAAAACCATCCGCTTTATTCTTCCTATCTTTTCACATTATTATTATTATTATTATTATTATTATTATTATTATTATTATTATTATTATTATTATTATTTTAACACAGAAGACAATCACAGCATTTATTTCAGTACCAATTATGACAAATATGTGAATCTTGAATCTTGAACAGGCTGAAAACTTGTTCAGGCTGCAAAAAGCAACACTGCTTAAGTATGGCTTTACTATAACCTGAGGGCCTACAAAATGTTCAACCTTGGGGATCGGGAAAAGAGGTAGCCTATCAGAGGCGAACCCGACTGAGCTGTTGCTGCACATATCATCCACAGAGGGGCAGGGGAGAACTCAGGGCTGTATTTATTATCAATGCCAACCAGTCTACCTACCGCAGTAACGGAGCCTGACTGACTCTGGGAAATGCCTTGCTGAACTTTCTGCTGACTTTGTTTCTGCCCTTTCCTGTGCTGCACTGGATAAGCCTACAATTCAGAAAAAATATACTGTAAAAAAAAATATGAAGCTTCTTCAATGAACGGCCAGTTAGATTGTGGGTGGACGGCAAAGTGATCTGATGAACCTTAAATGTTCCCTAAGGGGGAACCTAAAAGTTCTATAGGCCCACCCCAGAGTTCATTACATCAGTGGTTCTTAACTGGTCTTGGGACCCACCGTTTTCCATGGTCATGTCGTTGTTGTAACCCAATATTTTGTTGGGCCAAATGCGTCAAATAAATATATCCATGCATTTCATAATATTCATCACCATTTGCATTGTATGCCGAAATACCATATGCCTATCAACTAGTGGAGAGGAGTATTAACCATGTTTGACTCCCTCTTGGACATCACAGTCATTTATTCAATACTGCATCAAGTGTCATCCAAATCCGTTCATGCGTTTTTGAGTTATCCTGGTGAAAAACAGACATACAGACGGACAGGCACACCAACGCGACCGAAAATATAACCTCCTTGGCGGAGGTAATAAAAATGTCAGACCCGCAAGTAGGAGTATTGCAATCCGCCAGTGGTGTTAACAGATCAATCACCCCAGCTGATCCATCTAAGGATGGCCATTTCCCAGTTTGTAGAGACAAATACATCCCTGGTGTTGTATGTCTATGACTGTATGTATCTCAGCTTCTAGCCAAGCATAATACTAATAATAATAAGCATAAGTTATTTATTTTAGTGGGAACATTTTGGGGGATTTGGTAAACTATATATATTTTTGAAAGGTTATGGTGTATATAATATTATAACATCCATCAGTGAGTCAGAAAATCAATGTTTGCATTTGCCCATGTGTCTATAGGTACGTAGTGTCATTATTATTTAATGAAAAATGGCTGCCATGAAACTCTTTTTTGAAATGTCTTGGCCTCTGAATAAGTTACAATGCTGGTTTTAACTGCTGAGACCACATTTTCATTTAAAACCCAATGGTGTAGGTTACACAGCTATGACTTTCTCACATTAAATAACCCTATCCATCTAGGCAAATGATTTTCCAACTCCATACATCAATTCACCATAACCTTTACAGAATAATTTACAGTTCACCCCCAAGGGGAAAAACCCAGGAGAGGTAAAATGACATTATACTGTAATGTGTCCCACTCTTCAATTGACCTCTGAGCCTCCCCTTTCAGCTAGAGCCACCTTGTGGACCTCCGTGGAATCACCAATTGATTTCACAGGCCTCTTTTTATCCACACCAATTCGCCCCTTGCTTGAGACTAGACTGAAGAGTTCTGGCTAGTTAGTGGCTGGCTTAAAGTAAGACATTCTGGACCTCGACATAGAAACATATTTTTGGTTATTCTCGTCTGCATGCAAATGTATCACATGTGTAGTATGCTGTGATAATGTAACATCTGGTCTAGAAACCTCATTACAATGCATTCATTAAAGCCAACAGTAGCATTATGCATTGAGTTATGTAGACACATCCAAACAACAGGTGCTGAATCAACAACAAACATGTAAAAACAAAATACAGGAATCTCCAAACTAGTGGTAATTTTGGTCTAGAACCTCTATTGCTTCAAACAACAGCTCCCAGTTTTATTCTTGCACAACATTTCCACCATATCGGTCTTCATCAGGTGTTTACATTACATCCAGCCCCTAGACAGCCAGACGATGACTAATAAGCACACAGCAAAGACAAAGGTCATAGCAAAGCCATAACATCTGACCACAGCCACTGACCGACCTTTGACTGGGCCCAGGGCAATGTCATCTTTACACAAACATAAATACTGTAGGCCTGTACATACAATGTAATGGGGGGCAATTCTGGGCCCCCCTTCTCCCTGAGCCTGAGACAACTGACCTCCTTGTCCACCCCTGTCGGCTTCCCTACGTCTGACCATGTGTAGGCTCTCAGTGAGTGATCCAGCCAGCCTCCAGCACTACTCTGTCAACTCCTGGTAATTGGTACGTACATTTCCACTCCTGAGCTTCCTCCATGCGCTATATAGTAAATCCCAAGATACGGTAAATTCCCAACATGGCCAGAGAAGCCAACAGGGGGGACAAAGGGGTCAGTTCAGAGGATGGGTCCAGGGTGGGTCCAGACTTGGGTTTTCACCATATTGTACAATGTACAACCAGATTTTAAAAAATGACATTTGGTTTGTTGTGAATTAAAACAAAATGCTGCCATTTTCAAAACATTCAACCCATACATAACATGGAGAATAGTACAAAGACGATATATCAACTGTTAAAGCCCAATAAAACTGTTGTTTTGAGGGAAATATGGGTTAATTCAAAATCCGAACCATGCATCAAATCTCAAAAAAGTTAGGACAGGGCCAATATGATGATGATAAAAAAACAGAAGGGAGAACATTTTAAAATGAAATACATATTGAATGCCAACATGAATGCACAAATTGTACACCATTGTAGACTGGCTTCATTCAGAAGCAAAGATGTTGAAGAACTAATTACTTATTTATTACTTAAAAAGATTGAATTATCAAAATTGCAGGTATATAAGACCTATTTCTGTAAGCTCTGTAAAATTAGTGTACGGTTTATGAGATTTCCATTGCCAATAAGCACATTATGCCACTCCAACAATGACAGCTGTTGAAAAAAATGACCTTGTACACAATGATTCATAAATGCACATGATGCAGAGATTTAACAGTGTTGTATGTGGGGCTAAATATCATTCTAGATAGACTCTGAAGACTGAAGACTGAAGCTGTCCTCTGATAACCGAATGGAAAATATCGGTACATGAACTTCATCCTTTTTCAAATCATGGAGTCGTGCACCCTCCAGGCAACACAGAAGAAAAATCATTGAACTTGAGTCCGTCTGAAAGAAAGATTATAGATGGTATGGGTGTGCAGTTATGGTTCTGCTACTCACATGGAGTTTTAAAACGAATGCTGAATGCTGAAAGCTTTGAACAACGTACCAATGCATTATATTTTTCTGAAATGATGTCTAGGACAAATAAATAAATAAATAAAAAAACATGCCGTCTGTCAATGTAATTAACTGTTAAATGTCCTTTGTCTTGTTTTTAGTTGTCTAACTTTAAAAGCATTTTATTGGCCCCGTGCCAACATGTTGGGAATTTAGGAAGTGTGAAATTTCAAATGAGCACATTTCCCTCAAAAGAATAATTTTGTGTGGCTTTAACAACTGATATGTTGCTTTTGCACAATGCTCCAGACAATGCTTATTAACAGACTGGATGTTATGAAAATGACAGCATTTTGATTTTATTCACAAAATACCACGTGTCCCATTTTTTTTTAAATTTGGTTTTATGTGTTGGGTGAGGGCCATAACTTTGTCCTGGGCCTAGCCAAAGCTGTCCATAGTCACCTGTTGGATGGAACTAGACAAAATGACCACTCAAGGTCACAGTTTGATGTAACATCCCATACATGTCCAATTTGAACACAAGGTGGCAGTAGAGTGCAGTTCAATATTACATTTAGTAATCTTTGCATACATGTAAAAGATCACGCAGGTGCTTTTAACTGTTATACAGCCATGCAAAATCCTAGCAAACACAATGTGAAGGTTGCATGAAAACTATTTGGTGTCAGTCTGCTCTGTCTGGTTTGTACAGTTGAGTTGAGTCTAGCTTTGAAAGCTTCACACATGTTTGAGCCCTCAGGCCGGGGGCATCAAAGTAGTTGGTAAAGTGGAATTGAGTCACCAGGGCCCCAAGTATCGGTGGTCCAACAGAGAGACAGATTTGTTTGGTGGTGCCCATTCAGATTTACATGTGGGAATTTCTGACAGCGGACTGGGAAAGTGATTAGGAGGGTCACAATTCATTTACTAATGGATCATTAAGCATCGTCTGATCCAGAAAGTTAACTTTGAACTTAACTTTTTAATCCTACCTTGTTTCCCTTTAAATGATAAGTGCGCTATTTAGCATTATTTAGCTTATTGTCTGAGTTGTGCAATAGAGTGGTCCTCACTGATTTTTTGATGAAGGCACTCATGGACGAGGGGTAAAGGAGGTGGACTTGGGGACAAAGGGTCACTATCTCACGTTCCATTTCAAACATCAGCAGCTTTTGAGAGTGACTGGCCAGTTCTCTCCTCCATCCTCCGTCCTTCATGATGAGATGCCCTGCGTATTGCTGTGTCCACACACTGGTCCTTGAGCACCGTTACCATGACTCCTGAGTAGTCAGCATGTGTGATGACTGGCTTAAGGGCAAAGATCACATTGTTTTGTTTGCACTGTGTGCTTTGATGAGCTGCGTGATGATGTCATGCTTTGTGTACTGTGTGAAATCTCAGAGTCACTTTTGTTGTCTGGAGTCTGGACCTCCACAGGGGTGTTTTTGGCCAGCTATTGCAAACCTGACTATTGGTTTGTCACATCATGTGCCAATGACATGACTGTGTAAGATATATTGGGGCAAGGACTAGGGCTGCACGATATTAGAAAAATATTCGATACACGATAACATGACTGTATACAGCGATATTGATATTACTCACGATATTTAATATATACTGTAAGTAATAAATAAATAAATAAACACACTCACACACACACACACACACACACACACACACACACACACACACACACACACACACACACACACACACACACACACACACACACACAGGGGTGGATTAATGACCGGATCTACTGGGCCCAGAGGTCCCAAGGGACCAGGTCGCCTTGGCCCCGTGGCAGCCACCTAAGCTGCCCTTCAAACCCATCTTTGGAAATAAGGTCTTCATGAGCTCTATCTAACTACCTAAAATACATATCAGATATCAACCTATATTGAATGAAACAACAAAACAACAAAGACTTAACTCAGAGGGTATCACTGTTGGAGCCAAAAGCAGGGGCATACACATACAATAGTTAACAATACTGTTTGAAAAGTTGTCTGGATATACATGGCTTTCTTGGCCCACTGGAGTGTTACCTTTTTCACCTGTTTATTGCTTCGTAATGGTATTTTAGCATCTTCTCTTATTCTGATGTATTTATCTGACAGTGCCTTTATCTGCACAAACCTGTGTGTGCTGTGAATCTGCTAGTAATGTAACTTGAACTGCATGAGTTAATTTATTTTTATCTACATGGGTTTTCCTACCACTGCTATGCTGATGACACCCCGATGTATCTGTCGTTCCGTCCAGAGGACACCACGGTCTCGGCACACATCTCTGCCTGCCTCACCGACTTGTCAACGTGGATGAAGGACCACCACCTACAGCTGAACCTGTCCAAGACAGAGCTCCTGGTGATCCCAGCTAAAGAGTCACTCAGTCACAACATCAACCTCAAGATAGGCTCCACCATCGTGACCCCAAACAAAGTCGCCAAAAACCTTGGCGTCATGATTGATGATGAGCTGTCATGCTCCAACTACATCAACTCAGTCACCCGGACCTGTCGATTCCAGATGTCCAACGTGCGGAATATCAAACCTGTGCTGACGACTGGTCCAGGCCACGGTCCTGTCCCACGTTGACAGGGGCGGAGCTACAGGGGTGGCTAGGGGAGCAATTGACCCCCCCGAAATCTGATTGGCTACCCCAACTGCCCCCCCAGATGATTGAAGGCACCGCAAAAACATTTGCAGATTTGAAGTCTTTGACTGCGATGTTCCTCCTCTACAGTAGATGGTGCAATGCACGTCCTACCTCACCGCCCCTTTCAAGTCAATGGATGTGTGTAGCAGTAGACCGGCTGTGTGTGTGCAGAGAGTGTTTATGGGTAGTACGAGAGAGCAATCTCGCTACTTTTTCCGGGTGGTACTGTCCACTAAGTGGCGCCATCCAGACAGCGCAGAGGAACGCCAAGGAGCGCAGAGGCTGTTGAAATGAATGTGGTCCCATGGAGATCAACCACGATGCTGCCATTGCTTTGGGAGAGAATTGGTATCATCGTTTCATTTTATTTTTCCAAAAGGCAGGATAGATTATCCTTTCAAACAGCAGTTAGTTTGAATGTTTAAACTTGCTGGATCTTTGTAAAATACGTCTTTATTGTCAATATGACGTCACGAGTGGCTTCACACACTGCGTTTGGATTGGTCGGCCGGCTGCATTGCTGTGATCACGACGGCCGTAACGCAATTTTGTTAGCAAGATGCTAGCGGAGCCTGACTCATAAATGCCAAAGCTGTAGGAAATCAGAAGGACATAACTCCCATGTTATTGTACATTTCATTGAAATCCACATTGGTTTCACAGAACTTACAGTAATATTGTCAAGTTTCAGCAGACAGCGAGCACAATTGTCAGTTATTAGCGCCAGCCTTATGACCTCTGCTGTCTCGACAGCGCTCCCTAGGTGAACTGCAGGCACGGGTTTGAGGGCGAGATTCAACACTGTATGTAAACCCACTGTGGTGTGTAGCTATGGTGAAAGAAGAAGAACTACTGAGTGAAACAGAAAAGCATAGTCGCGTTCTTTGTTCATATTCTTTGAGAAAAGGCTGCGCTTGTGATTCAAAACTCATGAGATGGATTTTATTCTCGACTGGACTGACGTATATCGGTGGGTAGGCTGCACAAGCACTGTTCATTCATGAAAGAAACTGGTCAATCGATGTCCGTTTCATGAATCAGAATGAAGGACAAGTCATTGCTTGTCACGAAGGGCAGCTAGAAGCCAGCATGACTGTAAATAGACAATTGCAGGTGGGTGAAATTGATGCTTTTAGGTGTTAATTTCTGTGATTTCATGCCCATGTCTGCTGAAAATGCTGCTGATGAAAACATAAAACTGTTTCAGTCTTTTCTATGTCCGTGTAGAACTTTCTGATTTATGAAACCAGTATCTTTGATCAGAACCGTTTGCCCGTGTCATAATAAAATGCATAGATAATTCATGACCGATGTAGTACTAGTCAGTAGCCTAACTACATGGACTACAGCCTCAGGGCAGCAGACAAGTGTACGGATTTGATCTACAGTAGCCTAAAGTTATGGCTGAAACCTTCATTGAATGGATAGATTGTTATTGTTGTGTTCTGATATTTCTATAATAATCACAGACTGGTTGGCTTTCATCTGTAGTCCCTGGAAGTTTGATGTTGGAAGTGTGTGTGTGTGTGTGTGTGTGTGTGTGTGTGTGTGTGTGTGTGTGTGTGTGTGTGTGTGTGTGTGTGCGTGTGTGTGTGTGTGTGTGTGTGTGTGCGTACGTATACAGTATAAGACAAAATGACCAGTCATGACATGTCAACACTAGACAAGACCAACATCCATAAGACAATGTAGAAAAAAAAAAAATAGTAAACACGACATAAACAGGTTGGCTGTACATGACTCGTTATGTCTATAAAACATTGCCCCCCTGAAATACACTTGGCCACCCCCTTGCTACCCCAAGGATAAAAGTCTAGCTCCGCCACTGCACGTTGACTAGGCCTACTGCAACTCACTCATGACAGGTCTACCTGCTTGTGCGCTAAAACCTCTGCAGATGATCCAGATGCGGCGGCATCTATATTTATTGAGTTGCACTGGCTACCGATTGTCGCCCGGATCAAGCACAAGGCATTGACCATTGCCTACAAAACCATCACAAGAACAACCCCAGCTTATCTGAAGGACTTACTAACGCCTTATGTTAGGCCTACTGGAAGATAACTGCACAAGCCGTCTGGCTCTGCCATCCAGTCGCTCTACTCCCAGTCAAGACTATTCTCCGTTGTTGTACCCAAGTGGTGGAACGGTCTCCCAGAGGCAGCAAGACTAAGCACATCTCTTGCAGCCTTCAAGAAACAAGTAAAGACCTTCCTCTTTCGTGAGTTTACTAGACTAATGCTTGAGCTGGCCTAGCCCCAGGGCAGACTCTTGACATGATGTGTGTGTAGGTGTGTGGGTGCAACAGTAGCCTAACTGGAGCCAAACGTGAAGTCTTTACCAGAAAAACAGAAAAAAAACACAACTTTAAGCCTCGTGGTGCCTTTACGAATAACCTCGTTTCTCGTGGTTGGGCGACGAAAGGGGGGACTGACAATTGGGGTAGTTTGGTTGTGGGGGAAGAATACTGCGGACGGACGTCAACAATCAAGCGCGACTGAAGGCTAACTGGAAACGAAGGTAATCAAAAATTTCAAACAAGTGATTCACGGTTAAGTTTAGGGTTAAATTTAGGGCTAGGGTTAAGGTTAGGGTTCGGGTTAGGTTTAGAGTTAAGGTTAGGGATAATGTTGGAGGAAGGTAGACATGGCATGAAGCTGACACGACAGCGCTCCCCTCACGGAATGCACGCGCGCTGCTCGGGTGGTCTCTCTCTCACTCGCTCTCTCTCTCACCCACTCTCGACGACAGCACGCGTTGCCCAACTATGAGAAATGAGGCAAGACAATGTCTGGCCCAGTTGCTGTTAATTTCTTAATCCACCCCTGCACACACACATTCTATGCACATACATACATACATACATACATACATACATACATACATACATACATACATACATACATACATACATACATACATACATACATACATAGGGCCTACATACATACATAGCCTACATACATACATACAGTAGCCTACAGACATAGACCTACATACATAGTATTAAATGCAAACATAGTACAATTTAAATGCATTACTACAGTAGTGAGGTTGTGGATTACAAGTTACTGAGCGATGCTAAAGTTGCACCCTGCTCCCGTTTTGCAGTAGATGAGCAGATGTAGAAATTTCAGAGATAATTTCACAAGTGCACATGAAACACAGCTGTTCAGATTGGTGCAAAGATATTTTCATTTTATGTGGTGTGTGAGAAGGATGTTAGGGACGACTATCACCCTTCACATTATCTCTCTATACTCTACCCCTATCACTGCACTCTCTTTTCACTTTTCAGCTCTCTTTCAATTAATTTTGACAAATGTATGCCTGTGCGTGTGTGTGTGTGTGTGTGTGTGTGTGTGTGTGTGTGTGTGTGTGTGTGTGTGTGTGTGTGTGTGTGTGTGTGTGTGTGTGTGTGTGTGTGTGTGTGTGTGTGTTTGCATGTGTGTTTGCATGTGTGTGTGGATGTGTGCATCATTTCAGCTAGATAGTTAAAGGAGAAGTCCACTTTTTTGAACATTAAGGCCATTTTCTGAGTGGTCTGCAATGTTTTAGAGTCCCCCTCACAGTTTATTGCAGTCTCTGTTATTTGGCTGATTTGGATTTGATCTCAACCAGCTTTAGAATGGCCGTCTATGGGCACCTGCAACTCTGTTCTTAAAATCACATTTAACATTTGTTTTGAAGAATATGCAACTCAGCAAGTGTTCAGCAGTATTCACTTGTGTTCCTTCGCAATTTTTGTAGGGAAATATGGCATCTGGTGTGTTTTATGTAGCAATTTGTAAGTTAAGTTTCACTTTCACTTTCACTTTCTTTCACAAAATGGCAAATAAAAAATGACAGAAGCCATATTTCGCCTTGAAACTTGTTAGGGACTGCTAGTGAACACTCCTAACCACTTTGTGAGCTGAAGACTTTCGAAAACAAATGTTTAAGGTGATTTTAAGAACAGAGTTGCAGGTGCTCATAGACGGCCATTCTAAAGCTGGTTGAGATCAAATCCAAATCAGCCAAATAACAGAGACTGCAGCAAACATGAAATAAACGGTGAGGGGGACTCTAAAACATTGCAGACCACTCAGAAAATGGCCTTAATGTTCAAAAAACTGGACTTCTCCTTTAAAGCTAATGCAAGTAAAATGTGCTGCTGGTTATCACATGAACCTTGAAGTTGAGGGCTTGGATATGGAAGTAGCAGGGCTCTTAAACTATTTAGGCAATCTTGTGGTTTGAGTAGTTCTTGCGAAACCACATCATGAGATTAAGGCCTAGCTAGCTCATACAGTGCGTACTCTTATAAAACATCATTTAGCAGCCACTGGACTCCACAGATCAACACAGTATTTTGCATGGATATATTGTACCCGAAATTGCAACATTGGCCTACATTAGTTTTGTAATGTAGCTCAAAAATGTAGAAGAAATTGTTTATTATTATTATGATTAGATTACATTTCATTAAAGTAGTATTAATCAATTACGTATTGGTTGTGAGTCCAGGCCATGTGTCTTAATTCTGCCTCTATGTTTGTGTGTATGTGTCTATGTTTTGTTTGAGTGTATCTATGTTTGTGTCCCAGAACGTCATAGAAGGCAAATACAGTAGTCTTAAAGGTGCACTGTGTAGGATGGTGGCCAGAGCAGGTATTGCAACTATGCTGCTCATTGAAACTTTGCTGCCTATTTCCAAATTTAATCTTTTCGTGAATATTTACTAAATAATGAACTAATTTCTACTAGTATGACCAAAGCACACTAAGTTTTGCTTAAAATGTCATACTATTTTCTGATTCATAAGGACTCATTAGAATTTGATGGTGGTGGTAAGTATTTGTGAAAAAGGTAACATTTGTGAATGGGCAGCATGAATTCTGGAAAGAAACTGCTAAAAATATTTCACAGTGCACCTTTAAGCCTCTTGTGGTTTAATGATTAGAGAGTTGGTCTGCTGATTGGAGGGTTGCAGATATGGCCCATGGGTGCCGTGCAAAAATATTGGGTGAGGTTTTAGGTAGTGTGCAAACATTACTTTCCTCCACAATCATCTACGGCTTAAGTCCGTTTGTCCTGGATACTGAACCTTTTGTTGATCCTGGGAGCCTGTTACTGTACTATGGCTACCTAATGTAATGTTTCTCAATGGGGGCTCTATGGCTCTCCAGGCTGTTAGGGAGCCCTCAGCTGGCTTATGAGGAGGTCAAAGAGCAAAGAGGCATTTTTTTTAATTATTTTTTTTAAAAGCTGAAAACCACTGACCTAATGTAACCTAACCTAGTTACCTCTTATTTCATCCCATGTTATGCTTTTATAGTATTTCTATACAACAAATAAGAGGCCTTGTAACCATTGCACAGTAACCTGTCCCGTATAACAGTTTCAGCTAAATGTCACATGTGACATTTCCACACTATCACTCAGAGATCTGCCATGACCACGTGCACATGAAGACCATGAAGATAAAGTGGGAAGGCCCAGGATGTGGCTTGCTATCTTTCTTCCCCTAAATATCACACAAAACCATCTCTTGTGTAAAGTTTAGTGCAGTGGTTGCCAACGTTTTTTGGCCTGAGACCCCATTTTGACACCTCTCTCCTACGACCCTAAACAGTTTTACTTTTGTTTTTTAACCCCAATGACATTGTATGTTGCGTTTTAATCCTAATATCATTTAGTTGAAAATGTCTATATGTATTCTATTGTCACCACTAGACATTTCACACGACCCCATTTGAATTTCAGGTGACCCCAACATTAATGGGTTAAGTCAAGTATATAGGCTACTATACACTTGACATAGCCTATTAATATTAGTTTCTGTTTTCATGATGTAGGTTTTAAACAAAAGAGGTAGGCATACATGAAAAGGCCAGTTATATATTTTGGTCTGCGTCGCCTGTGGATGTAGCCAATCAGCATCGCCTACGACCATGTCTTCATAGGAAGTGTGGGTGGGAGGTGCAAAGCTGACATCGCTTTTAGGCAACTTCGCTCCGAGTACCGATGACTACTCTAGAAGACAACGTCTCACGCCAATACTGACTAAAGTCGCTGAAACTGGTAAGTTTGGCTCAACAGATGGTCACTCGGTAAGAGGAATCGCTACTAGTCTCAGGTGTAGTCCGATAAGACACTGTATCAATGTCATCTGTGTGTGCAAACAAAGGCACCGGTGTCTATGCACTTGGGCATTTATGTTAACTGGCAAGCTATTGCCGAGTTCTTCTACATGGCCCGTTTTCTTTTTGAAAAAGCTGTAGGTAGGTTGTGTCGAATATGGCCTGATAAGTTACAAACGCGTAATACAGCATTGTATATCTAAACTGCTTGTGCTGGCTGGTGTGTGATTACAAAGTTTAGAACGTTGTTTGTGCTGGATTACTACTTTGGGCATGTTGTTGGAGTGATCATAGTCATATCACGTGATTGTCATCTCAATGAAAGCGCAAGTGTGCTCTTAGGGGCGTGTGGCCACAGTTTTGTATTTTTGAACCTCGTGTAGCCTAACATACGATGGAACAAAGCAGATGATTTTACAGATAAAATTGACAGTTTACCTGACGCTACTCATGACGCACGGGGCAAATAAAGTGAAAGCGCAATGAATTCATAATATACACTGCAATTCTAGCAGCGACCTCTCAGCTGGTAAAAGATGTCTAACCTTGTGATCTCTCAAGGCACGTCTCTTCCGCGCTGTCTGTCTGTTTGCGTGCGTCTTTATCGTTACCATACCCTGTTTCCCACACCGAATGTCATCTTGTCTTCTCTTGCAAGCCTACTTTGTTTAGCTGGTTTGTCCCAAAAGTTGTCTATGAATTAGTTTCCCACTGACAATTAGGATAAGCGAAACATTTATCAGATCTGGCTATTCTTATTGCAGAAGAACCTCTCCAAGAAGCGACAGGATGGCTGTCATTCATTTACAACAACAAAAAACTGCTCTCACAGCACCAAGTGCCATCTGCTGGCGTTGGACATTATTGCAACCAAACGCCCTTCAAGCCAGTGAGCATCCAACACCGACGTCAGAAAGACATAGAGCATTATTTTGCCTTTTATACACTGTTGAATTCTATGAAAAATGATTCCACTGGATGACAAATTATCCTTACATTTTGACGCACGGGGCACATTAGTTCATTTGACTGGACATAGGATACAGCACCACTGTTGTATGTTTGACACATTAAAAAGTAGAATGTGTAGATTTATAGACCAGTTGGCTTTCTACAAGTCGCATGATTACCTCAGCCTCACAAACAATGATCAAGTGGGCTGCTAAACTATTTTGTACTGATGAACTGGCTTCAGTTTTATTTGGTTGACAGGGCTTTCACAGGTTTTGTGATGGATTATGTTTTCTATTATGCAAAGGTTGAATCGTAGTGTATAGCTAGAATTATGGCCAAGCTCAATATGTCTCCATGTGACCTCTATTGGGTTAAAGCAGAACTTAAAAAAAAAAAAAACTCCTGCAGGAGGGAAGTGATTTTTTTAAGATGGCAATGCCAGGCCCACTGTATGGAAAGAAGTGGCTGCCGCTAGTCTTGTTTTTCTCCATCCAAGTAGTCTGAAAAGCCCTGTCAGTGGTCGGACTTGGCATTGTGCTTTGTGTCATGAGTGGCAGGAAGGCCGGTTCTTTAACTGTGTTACGTGTTTGCTGAGAGGTCAGAAAGTCACACAGTTATTTGGCCACTAATGTCATTATGGTATAGCCAACGGAATGCATGTGGCGGTGCGGTGGTCAGAAAGATCTTGCAACATCTGAGAGTAGAATGTCAATTATCTTTGGTGCTCACATGGAACTATTTCTGTCATTCATTCATTCTGTCATTCATGTCCAGTTGTGCAATACCCTTATCTGTGATTCCTGTATATCTCTACATTTTTTCTCTTAAGTGCTGTAGAAGATGGAGAACCGGACATTATTGCAGGACCTACGCCGAACTCCCAAACTCAGTACACCTGTTTTAGGTAAGAGTCTTCTCCCCAAGCATTATTTTCACAGAAATGTTCTTTTTGTTTCAACATGGCATGGTTTTATTCATGACTAGCCATGTGAACAAACCATCAACCCCATTTTCTGTTGCACAATTTTCTTCCCAAACAGTCATTTCTAAGATGATAGTGATTGCCATACCCATTGCCGAGGTTGTAATCGGTAAGTACTCTTGACCACGTTGCACTATTTACTTAACCTTTCATGGATATGAATATTTGAATATGTAAACCTGCCAAGTCAGTCACATCACATTTCAACAAACTCTCTTTTGTGCCGTGGTGTCCCCAAGGATCCCTGTACCTGAAAAGCTGCCCGGTGCAGAAGTTCATCCCGATCTACCTGGTGGTGATGGGTGCCTTCACCCTGTCCCTCACGCTGCTGTCCTGCCTGCCCTGCACCCAGGAACCCGAGGACGGGAGCCAGACTGCCCTCAGTAGCGTCTGTACTGCCTGGAACTCCATCGTATCCCTCTTCCTATTCTGCTGGTTTATCGCTGGTGAGAAAATAAGCTCCACTTAATGTGCACTGTATGTGAAAATAAGCTCCACTTAATGTATTTCAAAATAAGCTCCACTTAATCTATTTGAAAGTAAGGTCCACTTTATTGTCTGTACCATTATCCTTGGGACTCAGTTTTGATCCTGTGTGTGTGTGTGTGTGTGTGCAGGTAATGTGTGGATCTACTCAAAATACCAGCCCAACTATGTCAATCCAGATGCCTCAGACTACTGTCACAAGACCCTCTATCTCTTCGCCTTCTGGGTCACCTCTCTGGTATACATCCTGATTGGTGGCTTCTTTGTCCTTGGTTGCTGCGCCATGATCTGTTTGGCCATCTGTGGGAAGGTGCGGGGCTTCGGGTACAACCGGCATGAAGACATCTGATGATACTTCTCACAGCGGTCAAAGTTAGGGGCTTTCTCTGAACCCCACGGTCCAAGATTTCTGGCCCAGTCACTATGGGTGCAAATCCAGCTCACAAACGTGTCGTTTCCTCTTTCCTTTGGCCTCGTACCTTGTTGTTGTCGTCGAAAGTCAGTTAGAAAGTCAGAAAGTTTTATATTGGCCATTCATTTCTCATATCTGAAAAGAAAACCTCGTTGTCAAAACAACTTTGAAAAACGTTGATGTCCTGATGTGCCACAAGGCTTTTCTTCGGTAATATTGTATGTACGTATTTTGAAGGTGAAAAGAGGGTCCAATATCAAACTTCCATTACCCAGGTCGACGACAAGGCACACGGCCAGAGGACAGAGGAAAGAATGCAGGTTTGAGGACCTTTTGCACCCTTTGTAGTGCACTATGTACAAGGCAACGAAACAAGGCAACTCGCACCCTATGTAGTGCAGGATGGAGTGAACGTTCTGCTCATAGTGCATGAGTTCTTGTCAAATTCGTTCCTCCAGTGCTTTCATTTTTCTTGTGGCCTTGTTGGCAAGGTTCAACGTCATTTCTGCTCGAAGTTGTATTCAATATCTCACAAAAGCATAATTCAAAGGTCATTATCTCAATTGCAATCTGCATGATTATTGGGGAAAAGCCCCTTTAAAATTGCTCTGCCTGGGTTGACAGCTGGAAAACTTCATTGTTTTCTTTACGATGGAGGGAAGTTACAGAGGCAAGAGGCCACAAGCAACAAGAAAGGACGGGAGGAACTAGTTTGACTTGCAGCTCATGTGTCATATGGGTTTACCTGCTTCATCTTCATTGTGGAACCACGATTAGTCACAGGGTGTCTAGAAGCTACTGATGTATGTGCCACAATCAGCTTTTCTTTGCAACAGCGATCCCAGTGTTTGCAGTATTTGCAGATATTACTGCTTTTTATAATACTTCAAAGTCCTATGCAGCTATTGTTTTTGTTTTTATGCACTAATTAAGTTCTTTGTTGAATTCTGTCCAATGAAATCTGCATTTTTGTGTAATGTAAAAGAGTTTTCTTTGTGCAATAGTTCTGATGGCCAACATAATGGATGCAGAATATGAACTGCAAGCTTTTTTGCTGTCAGTGCAATTAGTACTTTGTATGATTTAGCCTACGTTTACGTCTGCTGTGCTGAAAAATATTGCTGTAATATTTTAAACTGATTCATACAAATGTATTTTGTGGATGAAGAGTTGCTGTACTTAAAGATAATCACTTCTTGGATATGTTGAGGTCCAATTTCTGCTTTTGGATATTGTGTTGTTAGTCAGACAAACAAATTGAAACAACTTAGTATATTTTTTATTATCTGAAAATATGTAAAATACGCCTCTCTGTATTGATATGTACTTCAATTAAAAAAAACATTTTGCACAGAAAAGTATGCATCGTCTTAAAATAGTATAAACATATTGCAAAAACATGAAAGAAATATGCGCAAAAAGTACTGCAAATGCGTTGAAACAGAACTGATAGCAGTAGAAGGACAGTTGTCTGAATACATTCCCTCGATAACATGGCAAAGAGAAGACAACTGTAACAAACCATGTTCTTTGGAAAGTAACAAATGACCATTCTTTTTTCCTGTCTCAAGAACTATGTCTTAATCTTTGAGATACAAGAAACATGTTGAGAGACTTCAACTTCACAATGTTTCAATAAAATGTTGCTTGTCAAAACTACTGCTGTTTTGATCAGTAACGGTTCAAATCTGTTTTCAACTTCACTAATAAGTGCCTTTCAGTATGCAACTAGTTTGGCACAGGTTAATTGCCATCATAAATGTAGCAGGTTGAAACAATCCATGGATGTTGGCACTGAAGTGGTGACAAGAGTATCATCCATCCATGTACACCAGGCTATTTGCTTAACTGACTTAGTAGCGCCATCTAGACAACAAACCCTGACTGTACAAACCCTGAATGGAAATATCAGTGCCAGGTAATGGGTAAGGTAGAATGGGAATCATACAAGTTTAAGAAAAATATTCAAATATATACTATTATACTATACTGGGAGAAAGTGGTTGCTGCTGAACAGCTAGTAGCACAAATACTAGTGTCTGTCTAAAAATGACCCAGTGCTTCAGTCAGTGTTTTCAGATGACAGGACCAGTCTTTCCTGTGGCACCATGTGACTTTAACACTAGGTACACATGGACAAAACAAACAGCCTCTGGCCTGTTGTGAGGGTTTCTTCCTTTTCCTTTGGTTTTTCTGCTGGAGGAACTGCTGAAACTCCCCTCAGTCAGTAACAGAAGAGAGTCTAACAGCATTTCAGTTGCTGAAGGAGAACCATGGAAAAGCTTCTTCCTCTTTCCCTGATGAAGGAACCAAACTTCAACGTCTTTCAGTCACTGATGCTTGTCCTCCTCATCAACTCTCTCAGGGGAGTGCGAGAACTCAGAGTCCTCTTCATGCTGTGACCTGCAATGATAACAACAATGAAGAAGTCAGAGGCGATTTATGGTCTGCTTGGTACAAATTATGGTACAGCTAAATCATCAGATGGCCTGTTATGACTTTTAGGGGCACTCAATAAATAACCTCTCCTCTTTATTCCGACTGTAAAAATACCAATGGAAACCAAACATCTCTCATTCTTGTGTTCACATTCATAACTATGTAAACTAGTAGTTGCTTATATTTTAATATATAATTTATTATATTTAATATATAAAACGATTAAGTGATACACCTGGCTAAATTAACATAGAGGAAGTGGTAAACCTACTAGTTGATTGCCTGTAGGTGCCGTTTGGTTAAGAAAATGGGAACCCCAGGCTCTTTTATTAGCTGATTTACCACTGTCTCCTGCTTTGCTCTTTAACCACTTTTTTTTAAATACACCCCAGGTGTCAACAGGAAATAGAACCTATCTCCCGTCTTCTCACCATTTCGAAGGTCTGGTGGCATTGTGCAACTTTTCTTCTTCCCGTTGGCCAAGAGATTCCGCCCATCTTTCCTGAAGTCTTCTGCTTGTGCTCGAACATTGCTACAGCCGCCCTCCTGACAGTCACTCAGCGCTCTCTGAAACGATCGAGCCAAGCAGTTTGTTATGTCCTTGACCTTCTCCGGTCGGCTGCACCAGAACACCCGACACTGGAGCTGTTGGCCCTGCTGTTTGCAGATGTAGAGGAACACGTTGGGCCTCTCTGTGTCCGCAGCACAGTAGGCAATGTCCTTGAGGTAGGTCTTGGTAAGCTGCCTGCCCGTGCTGATCTCCTTCACCTCTAAGTAGCGAGGCCGCACCACCAACGCGTGCTCCTTACCCAGTTTCTCCAGTGGAGAAGGAGACCTTTCTAGAACATGGGCGATGGCGGCCTCGGCCTGCTCCGGGTCCAGGGAGAAGATCTTGTCCGTGCCCAGGTAGTGCACCTTGAAGAGCGGGTCGCCGTGGGAGAGGGACTGGGTGCGGTCGTGCCGGAAGCGCTGGTTGAAGATGGCGGGCGACTTCCTCAGGGAGCGCATGAGTTGCATGGGGCGCCCCAGGGACATGGTTGCGGAGGGGCAGGGGGGCAATGGGCACACTGGGTCCCTATGATCTGTGGAATACAAGAAGCACAAGTTAATGGGGATGATCAAATGCCAACAGGCTACATGTTCTTCCAATGCGTTGGTGATGAATACAAGAAGTTATAGCTATTCATTTTTTTATTTACACTCCAGCTTTCAGTGGTAGCCTACATAATTCATGACATACAATTTAAAGTTGGTGACCAGATTTCTTATTTTACATTACATTATATTAACATTACACTTAGCTGGCACTTATATCCGAAGCAGCAAGCAATTTCTGCAGTGTTTTGGTTACAGTCCATTGAGCGATGTGGGGTTAGGTGTGCTTCTATTATGAATGGAATGGGAGCCAAACTTGCAATCTTCTAATAGCAAGACTGTTCCCTATCCAAAAAAATACTGTATTTCGGGTGATACTTGGAATTTGAGGTGGTTAAGTCATGGCAACGATGTGAGGTTAGGTGCTTCACTCAAAGACACCAGCCATGGATGAAGGTGTAGGGACTAGGGAGACCACACAAATTCTTCCTACTGTGAAGGGTGGGACTCGCACCGGCAACCCTATGATTAAAGACCAACCAATCAACTGATTGCCCGTTGGGCAGTTTAGAATTGGCCAACGTGACAGGCTATATATACTAGGCTACATAAGAGGTTGGGACGTGCTGTTCTTTTCTCCATCCTTTCTTTTCTTAGCCCATTCTCTCATCATCCTTCAGATGGTGCTTTGACTAACGGGCCCGCTGGCTTTTCAATCTCAGGAAGCCACCATGCCGTTCCACCCCAAATATTTCTGTTTCTCCACACAATAGCCTGCCTCTCTCCCTCTCTCTCTCTCTCTCTGACACAAAAACACACATGAGATGTGAGGATGTGGATGTCACTGAAGTACTGCCCACCACTTTCTTGAGTGGACTGCAACAAACAATGTAAGACCAAATACACCCACGCCATATGGCTCACATATGTTGACAAAAGCAAAGAAAGTACAAAGAATGATGTGACAGTAGAACAACCAAAGTGTTACACAGCCAAAACATTAACTTAAAAAATAGCTATTTAGTTTATTTAAAATAGACTAAATTGGATTAGGCCTAAGTCTAGGTTGGTTGGCCCATTTCCTCACACAAAAACTGACCTCTCACAAAAAAAGAAAAAAAAGAAACCAGAAGAAACAAAAATAACAAAAAACTACGCCATTTTACATAGTGGCAGAACTCCGTTCTTTTCCTTATAAAAGAAACAATAAACTTGAAATGAAACATTGCGTTGTAGTGTTTGTATGTCAGCAAGGCAGACTACGCAGTGAACTTCATGTCGCCACTGTCTCCCTGTTTTCATGGTCACACCACGCGCACCCTCTCTGTCCCCCTCAGTTTGAAAAATGCACCCTAGTCTAGCCCAGAAGCCCACCCAGTCCCTAACTTGAACTCGAACTTATCAGCTCTCGACTCGTCAATGTCTGGGTGCGATTAAAAAAAACTGAATATCAAACAATGTAACCTTGCTGAAAAATAGTCTTAACACCACAAATACAGCAGTATTTAGACATGTTATGGATCCCAATGGGAGTTAGGAAAGATGGAAGAAAGTCAGTAGCCTAGAAAGTTTGGATAATACAAGCCTCTGTTTACACGCGCAGAAGGCATGTACTCAACATTTCACACACTTTCAAACTAAACGCTGATTGTGATGCTCTCTATACCACCATACCCATACAACACTGAGCTGCCGTAAACGCTTCCAAAGCATCTTACCAGGCTGGTTGTCGATGTGAGCCGTGGAGAATACGACCTTGCGCAGCAGCCCCGTGCTGTGGTTGGATACACCACTCAACAACTGGATAGTGTTGATGGAAAATGCCGTTTTCCTACTCACGCGCTATAATTCACTCTTTAACTGATGGTGGTAAAAGCGTATTCAAATAGTCACGAGTAGCCCAAGTCCTCCTTTGCATACCACCGCATCAGGCTCTCGTGTGTTGAGCAGTGTCCGTCTCGTGCTGTTCTGCATGTGTGCACGAACTGGGCGCAGTAGGGTTTTGTTCAGAGATGAAAGTGGGAAGTCCCAAGGGTAGCCTGGAGGTGGGTGAAGTGCTGTCGAGGTGGGCACATTGGTTTACAACAGGCAGCCACGGTAGGATGAGGATGTCGGGAAAAGATCCAGTTTATATAAATAACCTAAGCACCGGGAAGACAGGCAATAAAGTGAATTTCAGCGAAAGTAGGCCTACGGCATAGCGGGAAGATGTGGAAAAAATGCTTTCCCCGAAGATCTAAGTCTTAGGCATTGTTGTCTAGAGTTGTTGTTAGTTTGCTTCAAATTTCACTTCATTCAAACAGCGTGAAAACATATCCTGCTCAATACAAAAGAAGTACTTGTGTATTCTATTGTGTTCACTTCCTTCGACCTCCTAAACACACACACACACACACACACACGCACGCACGCACCTACTGCCCCGTGAGGCAAAAATATGAGTCAGCCACTCAAGAAGTTGGTGCATATGTATTACAATAAGCTAGCTATTGATTGCCTGGTTAAAGGGACACTGTGTGAGTTTTTTAGTTGTTTATTTCCAGAATTCATGCTGCCCATTCACTAATGTTACCTTTTTCATGAATACTTACCACCACCATCAAATTCTAGGTATTCATTATGACTGGAAAAATTGCACTTTTCATACATGAAAAGGGGGATCTTCTCCATGGTCCGCCATTTAGAATTTCCAAAAATAGCCATTTTTAGCTGCAAAAATGACTGTACTTGGACCATACTAGAAAATATTTGTTTATTACAGAGTAAACTTTCATGTAAAGATAAAATTTGGCAACTGGCAGCGCAGTTTCAATGAATAGCATAGTTGCAGTACCTTTTTTGACCATTTCCTGCACAGTGTCCCTTTAACACCAGACCTAATCACAAGTGAGATTGTCTTTCAGATCGAAACGATTGTGTAGAACTAAAGGCAGTATGGGAGTTCCCAGGCTAAGCTATTGATAAAGTAACATGCTGAAAAAAACATGGATGCCCTGTAAACACACTGGAAATGATCTGCTGATGTGAAGGACATCATGCAGTCACTCACCTGATTATATGGATGGCAAGGCTTATTTATGCTGTAATCTGCCAACAACAAAAAATGGTTATGGCAAACAGACTGACAGACAATGAAATATTGCTCTATGAAGACAGGAACTTGTTCCTGCTTTATGGTGCATCTGTCTTGACCTCTCAAACAGTCTGCGACCTCATGCCCCGACTCATGGGGGTATTTACAGAAGTCTAGTCCAGAAAAACATTATGTCAACCTCACATGGTGGAGCAACACAGGGAGAGCACCACACTGCAAGACAGAGGCCCAAATATGGTTAAAGTGGCACAGAATAAACATGGCGTACGCAAGGCAGAAGTTGATGAATTACTCAGAATTTATTTTGGTCTCGTGATGGCGTCATTGATTGACCAGCTGACAAAAATAGGCAGACAGAGGCAAAAGTCAAATGGCTTGACTGATTTCAAATAGAGGGTCATGGGAAATGAATGATATATTTCATAAGAGTTGGAGCAGCCTTCTCCCAAACAGATTTTTTTTTCCATCTATTACGGTGCTCAACAATGTTAAACTGAATGAAGGATAAGAAGAAAGGTTGTACCATGCATTAACAACTTGTTTAACAACACAGTAATACATTGCAGTGTCAATAATCATCAAATTACACACCAGCTCATAACAATGGTTACCTGAGTGTGGCTACCCTCTGAAAACTTCAAATCCAACATGCAAAGTAGCAGCCCATAGTGCGTCAGAACTAGCGCCATCAATGCACCTATTTGTTTATCTATCAGATGGTTGTGTACCAGACATTTAATCACTATGTTTTTGGTGTCAAAACATGCACAACATAGTCCTACTTGTGATAGTAGTAGGCAACCAGCTTGCATGATTTGTACACAAACAGATTTATATTTAGAAAAACAAGTGACCAAGACATCCTAGAAGCAGGGCTGTAGTACTTGTCGGATATTCTGTTTTAAGAATAATAACTCGAGCGTGGATAAACTGTGTCTTTACATTACAGGTACTTTATTGAACTAACTCGCAGACGTAAGACGCAAGCATCATGTGACCACCCACACATAATCCTATTGGCTACTGTACTTACTGTAAACGTAACCTGCGTAAAACATTAACCCTTAATGTACCACATTAAGATACACCACATCTCCCTTTTTTACAGAACATGGAAACACATTTTTTTTTTCAAAGTCCATCAAAACCTGTGAAAGGAAACACGGTTAAACAAAACCTGGTTTTCAAAGTCCATCTTTTCAAGTCCATCAAAACCTGTGAAAGAAAACAGGGTTAAACAATTCCTGGTAAACTGATACTCTTTCTATGACTTTCTTAACATCTTCAATCTCATTTTCACACATAACATTTTCAAACTTATTTTCGGAGGTGAGTACTGAGGTGAGTATCTCCAATGTAAAACTGATACATTAGAAAAACATTTCATTTTCAACCATAACCTTTCTGTTCAACATTTTCTTTTTTTTTTTCCTCTTTTTTTTCCACCCACTTACAAGTTCAGTCTAGTGGGCTGTGTAATTGCTCTCCCCGACCTGGTTCTGGGAGTGGAAACCCCAGGAGAGGGAACAGGGGACCCCAAAGCAGGTGGAGTGTCACCCTGCTCTAGAGCCGGCAGTGGCTCCTGTTGCTGCTGTCCAGCCTCGTCTTGTGCTGGGGGCTGGAGTGGTATAAGATGCAGGCGGTTGCGTCTTACCACCCCATGTGGCGATTCCACAAGGTAGGATCTCGGCGAGGTGTGACTCTGGATCACAGTCCCTGGTGTTTTTGTGTCAGTCACCCAGACCTCCTGACCTGGTGACAGGCTGCTGAGTGGCTTTGCACGATGTCGCCTGTTGAAGTTTGCAGCATCTGATGTCCTCTTCTCCCTTTCTTTCTGGAACAGTGTGCTGCGGTCGGGCAGTGAAGGTTGCAGCTCAGACGGATGTGTCGGCACCGTGGTGCGGAGACGTCGACCCATGAGCAACTGGGCCGGGCTGTATCCATTCTGAAGAGGTGTGGCTCTGTATGCAAGCAGAGCCATGTACGGATCAGTTGCCTTTTTCAGCAGACCCTTTACGGTCTGTACCGCTCGCTCAGCCTCGCCATTGCTTTGTGGGAATTTGGGGCTACTGGTAAGGTGTTGGAACCCATATGCAGTGGCGAAGGAAGCGAATGCCTGGCCGGAAAATTGGGGGCCGTTGTCACTCATGAGGACCTCCGGGATTCCGTGTCTGGCAAACATTGATTTTAGATGGTTAATCACATCATTGCATTTTGTGTGTGTCAGCAGGGCAATCTCAACGTACCTGGAGAGGTAATCAACGATGAGCAGGTAAGTTTTCCCCCCCAGTTCAAAGAGATCGGCCCCCAGCTTTTGCCATGGGCGCTCGGGGCACTCTGACGGCATGAGTGGCTCACTGTGATTGCGGCGCTCTGGCAGACACGTTCTGCATTTGAGCACCATCTCTGTGATGTGTTGTCCGAGCCCAGGCCACCACACAGTCTCACGGGCGCGTGCTTTGCACTTCACGACTCCTTGATGGCCCTCGTGCAGTCTGTTCAGCACGTCGTTCCGCATTGCTGCTGGAATGACGAGGCGAGTGTCTTTCAGCAACAGTCCCTCTTCTACTGTGAGTGTAGCCTGCTCGGGCCAGAAGTCTTTCAGGAGTGGTTCCTGCTTTGCGTGATCTGGCCATCCGTCTGCACACATTCTCATGACACGAGAGCACACACTGTCTGCCTCCAGCTGTGCTTTGAGTGTGTCCATGAACGTGGGACTGGCAGGTAGGTTGTTGACAATGCAGTCCACGTAAATGTTTGTGCTCTCCATCAGTTCAGTGTCATTTGCGGTCATTTGTTTCTGCACAGGTGCACGTGACAACGTGTCGGCAGTCCAGAGTGCCTTTCCTGGAACGTGCACGATGTCATAGGAGTAGCGCATGAGCCGCATTCGAAAGCGCTGTATTCTTGGTGGCAACAGGTCGAGTGCTTGTGTGCCTAGCAAGGAAAGGAGCGGCTTGTGATCAGTCTCTAGGCAGAAGTGCTTTCCTAACAGGAAGTCCCGAAAGCGCTCACATGCCCAGGTTAGACCCAGGGCCTCCTTTTCGACTTGCGCGTAGCGTTGCTCAGTGGGGGAAAGTGAGCGGGATGCGTAAGCTACCGGCCTCCATTCGCTGTCCCATTTCTGGAGGAGCACGCCCCCCAGTCCATAAGATGAAGCGTCTGCCGATACTTTGGTGTCCCTGCCCGTGTCATACATGGCCAGGACCGGCGGAGAGATTAGGGCTTCTTTTAGCACCCTGAAGGCCGCCGCCTGGTCGACACCCCACAGCCAACAGTTCTTCTTTGAGAGAAGATCGCGAAGAGCTTTGTCTTTCTCTGAGAGCTGGGGTATAAATTTTCCCACCTGGTTTACCATCCCCAGGAAGCTCCTCAACTCGCTCACATTTGTAGGCTCTTTCATGTCCCTGATGGCCTCTGTCTTTTCTGGATCAGGGCTGATGCCTGACGTGGTGATGACGTGCCCGAGGAACGCCACCTCACTCCTGGAGAGCTCGCACTTGTCTGCATTCAAAGTCACCCCTGCTTGTTCGAGCTTTTTCAGCAGGGCATGGAGACGAGCGTCGTGCTGTTCCTGGTCTTTTCCCCACACCAGCAGGTCATCGATGTGGCAGACCACCCCATCCAGTCCGTCGATCACGTCCGCCATGACACGCTGGAAGTGTTCGGGTGCAGAGTTGATTCCAAACGGAAGACGCTGGAACTGGTACCGTCCGAAGGGCGTTATGAATGTTGTGTATTTGGCTGACCCCTCAGCTAAAGGAATCTGCCAGAATCCCATGTTCGCGTCTAGTTTACTGAAGACTCTGGCTCCAGCTAGCATTCCTAGACTCTGGTCGACTGAAGGCAGGACATACTTCTCACGACACACATACTGGTTCAAGCCTGTGAAGTCCACACACACGCGTAGACGCTGGCTGTTCTTCTTTGGGACGACGACCATGCCAGCGCACCACTCTGTAGGCTCCTCGACGCGCCTGATGACCCCCATCTCTTCCATCCGCTGGAGCTCCTCCTTCACCTTTCCGATCAGAGGCAGGGGAATTCTCCGTGGAGTCTTTAGGGAAAAGGGCACGGCGTCTGGCTTGAGCTCGATGTGGTATGGTTGTTGGATGTCGCCTAGGCCCTTGTACAGTTTTGGGTAAGTTGCCTTTAAAGAGTCCATGGTGACACTGTCGACTCGAATGAGTAGGCCCAGGGCAGTAATGGCCGGTAGCCCGAGCAAAGGTGTGCTCAGGTTTTTGACCACGTAGACCTTCTCCTCCGTTTGCTTGCCTTTGTAAGCCAGCTGCATTTTTGCATAGCCAGCTACCTGTAGCTGAATCCTTCCTGGACCCAGCAAGGGTTTCTCTGGCTTGTGGAGGACAGGCATTTTTGCCCCCTGGAACAAGTCTCTCAGGTCACTGTCTGAAATGGCGGTTACATCTGCGCCGGTGTCAAGTTTGAATTTTAACACTTTCCCTTTTATCTGTAGGTCAGCCGCCCACATGTTGTTTTTGCATGAGACAGAGCCCAAGAAGAAACTTTTCTCCTCTTCTTCCTCAATGCACCCTACTACAGTCTTGCTTTTACAGACGCGCTGGTAATGGCCTATTTTTCCGCAGCCCCGACATTTTGCATCGTTGGCGGGACACTCCGCTCTCGGGTGAGAAGCCCCCCCACACTTGTAGCACTGGGCGCCGTGCTGCTGCTGCTGCATGCCATTGTCTCTGCCTGGCGTGTGTTGGCGGGAACGTGCGCCGCCGCTGCTTTTCGGGTAAGTATATTTTTGTCCTTTATTTATTAGTCTGTCTATGGAGCTACCCTCCATCTGCATCACGCTGCTAGCGTCACTCCTAATCGCGCTCTGTTGCTTCTTTACTTCTTCGGACTGTCTTGCCATATCAATGGCTTTTTGCAATGTCAAATTTTCCTCCATCTGCAAGCGCTCAGAAAGTCTGGTGTTTGCAAGCCCCACTACGATCCGATCGCGTATGAGTTCATCATGCAAGTCCCCGTATTTGCAGTGTTCTGCTAGAACATGCAGGGCAGTGACGAATGCCTCGACAGTCTCATTTGGTTCTTGTTTTCGCATATTGAAGCATGCACGTTCAAAAACAATGTTCTTTCTCACAATAAAAAAGTCTCTGAATCCATCTTTTACTTTGTCATACTTTTTCATGTCAGCATCACTCAGCTTCAACCCTCTCAATACATCGTCGGCTTCATCCCCCATACAATATATCAGAGTGTTAACCTGATTCTCCTCGGAGTTCGTGGTCAAGTTGCTCGCTTGCCGAAACCTCTCGAACCTCCGGATCCATTTTGTCCATTCGAGCGGTTTGTTGAAATCGAAGGGCTCCGGTGGCTGGATGTTGAATGTAGCCGTGGGTGCACTAGCCGCCATGCTCGCTCCCCTTTGCTGCACTTGGACGTTAACGTTTTCCTCACGTTGTTCGCTCCTAACATCAGCCGATGTCTCTCCCTCCATCTCTCTCGCCGTGGACTGTTGTGTCTTGTTCTTTTTCTTTCCCCTCATAGACACAGCACTTCTGACACCATGTCGGATATTCTGTTTTAAGAATAATAACTCGAGCGTGGATAAACTGTGTCTTTACATTACAGGTACTTTATTGAACTAACTCGCAGACGTAAGACGCAAGCATCATGTGGCCACCCACACATAATCCTATTGGCTACTGTACTTACTGTAAACGTAACCTGCGTAAAACATTAACCCTTAATGTACCACATTAAGATACACCACAGTACTCGAGTCCGGACTTGGTCCGAGTCCGGACTCAAGTCCGTTTTTTTTTTGACTTGGACTTGTCTTGGACTCGCTATCAATTGAACTCGGACTTGTCTTGGACTCGGACACTGGTCTTGCCAAATTAAGCTTTTGGACTCGACCAGGTCTGTCTTTATTTTGTTTAGAACATTGGCTACCATACCCAGACAGCACGAAGCGTCTTGCCGACGTTGGCTATTGGGCGGCGACATCGGGAAAACGTCGAGGCCTTTTTTGCCTTATAATCGTCATGCCAATTAGGTTGGTTTTAGATCGGCAAAATAGCGGCAGAAAAGACGGTTTCCTGCCATGGTTTGCCGATGGTTTGCCAACTTAACCCCAACATCGGCAGTACGACGCTTTGCCGATCAATTCCCTGCAGTTCCCTTCCGATGGTTTGCCAACATAACCCCAACCATCGGCAACGCAACGTTTTACCGAGCAATTTCCTAATGTTTCCTCCCGATGCTTTGCCAACTTAACACCGACCATCATCTGACAATGTCCCAAACACAGTTTGCCGATGGTTTGCCAACCTAACCCCGACCATCGGCAACGCGACGCTTTTATTTTGTTTAGAACATTGGCTACCAATTCAAGAGAAAAGCTTGAAATCCAACAACATACAAGTTTGTCTTCACATCCATGCCATATGGGTTACCTTCAAACATCCGCTTTATTGATATTCATCCTTTTCATTGTTTAACACTGACCGACATGTGACTCGGACTCGGACTTGGACTCGAATCCTTTTGGACTCGGTCTTGTCTCGGACTCGAACCTCTTTGGACTCGGACTTGTCTCGGACTTGACTATTTTGGTCTTGGACTTGTCTCGGACTCTACAAAGGTGGACTTGACTACAGCCCTGCCTAGAAGACACTAGAACACATACAAACTGAAATACAAACCCCAACTCCGATGAAGTTGGGACGTTTGGTAAACAGTGAATAAAATCAAAATGCTATCATTTTCAAAACATTCAATCTATTCATTAGATGGAGAATAGTGAAAAGACAACATATTAAGTGTTAAAACCGAGAAAAAATATTGTTTTGGGGGACATATGTACTCATTTCTAATTTGATAAATCCAACACGTCTCAAAAGAGTTGGGACGGGGATCAGTGAAAGTTAGTAAACATCCAAATAAGATAAAACAACAAAGAAGAACATTTCAAAATGAATTGTACTGACGGACAATATAGGTGTCCAGGTATAAGATCATCACAGAGAGGCCGAGTCACTCAGAATTAAAGATGCAAAGGGAATAATTACCATAGTTATTACATACATTTTTGAATTCCCTTTGATTTACCACGATTGAGTGTATATAAGACATATTTTTGTTAATAAAATCATTGTATAGGTTCATGACATCATGAAATATATATTGGCTGTAGTCTCACTCTAATTCCTGGAGTGCTAGAGCTATTGAAAATGGACCATATTAAGAATGCTTAATGCGTGCAAATGATACAGGGGTGTAACATTCTCCTAAGCACCTGAGCTCACTTGAAATAAACCCAGAAGACATGGGAAACTGTCCTTTGCTTACAGAAGTCAGCAGAAGTTGTAGAAGTCCATTCTTTTTGACAATAATAGAGCATTGCACATCCTGTGCTACAGTGAAAATGGACCATCCAACTTGTGTTAGTGCTAGCTTCAAAAGTCAGCCTCCATGATGGCATGCGGGTGCAGTAGTGCATTGGTTAAGATGTTCTCACTCATCTGTAGAGTTAAATACAGTGCTGAATGGTATAAATGGGTTTTAAACAGCATGAAAAGCCACTCATGCATTATATTTTGAAGGGAGATCTTCGATTACTGCCACATAGTAAGGTCAAATTGCATTCTCTACTATATTTTAACAGTTTGGCTCCATCATAAGGACCAGCAGGTGATAAAATGGTGGGTTTTTGGTCAAGACCTGTCACACTGTAAGCACTACAGAAAGGAAAACATTGCAAAACATGACGAGGAATACACCCACCATTTAAGCTGTTGAAATCATGTCCAAGATAGGAATGAACACTGTTTTTATATAAAGTTATCTCATTGGTTAATGTATTTAACTGTAAAGCATTGCCCTTTGTTTTGTTTTTAGTCTTCTTCGACATTTGCTGCCATTTATTGTCTCCGTCCCAACTCTTTTGAGACGTGTTGGATTTATCAAATTAGAAATGAGTACATATGTCCCGCAAAACAATATTTTTTCTCGGTTTTAACACTTAATATGTTGTCTTTTCACTATTCTCCATCTAATGAATAGATTGAATGTTTTGAAAATGATAGCATTTTGATTTTATTCACTGTTTACCAAACGTCCCAACTTCATCGGAGTTGGGGTTTGTAGTAAACCAAAGTACATATCAATGCCACACAGGTCTTTCATTCATTAATACAAAAATTAGTAAATTGCAGTAAAATATAAGAGTTCAAGAGAGGTCCTGTGCACAAGCCCTCAGTAATACAGGTGCAGGTGTGAGGCAGGAAAACTTCATCAAAGATGAAAGTTCAGAAAACACAGAACACTGGTTCTTTTTTTCTTATTTTATTTCTTGGAGTGAACAACCTGTTTCGCCCAGTGCGTCATCATGTTCTGCAGTGTTTTCTGAGCCGTTTTCCAAACTTTCATCTTTGATTAAGTAAAATATAATTTCAAATGCAATCATTAGTTTGCTCCTTGTGCGAGTTGGTCCACGGCATCCCCATCAAAGCGTAAAAAGTGACGTCTTTCTGTCAGTTTGAGGTCTTCTGCACCTTTGGCCATGTAAAACTCTATGAGGGGTGTCATCTCTCTCATCTCCGTCAGCATAATGGCACAGAGTTGCTCTTTTGCTTTCTAACAAAAAAACAAACAAACAAAAGAAACAAACATCTCCAATCACAAAACCAGCAAGAGTGACCAACTGCCATTTACACATCCCCCCTACACCCACGGTAAACACATTTTGACTTAACAACACACTGAAGGTTAAAAGGTTTGGCAGAATATGCTTTGCTCTGCTTGTGTTGTGTAAGCAAGGACACACTTGTGTACCTGGATTTCACACAACAAGGGCAGGAGCGTCGACATACAGTAAGGGTAAAGTGGGACTGAGTTACCAGGGCCTAGGGTGACCATCTTCTTGACAGGTAAAAGGAGGACATATTTTAAGACAGAAAATTTGCTTGTTTCTCAGATGCAATTTCATGAATTTTAATGCATTTTTGTCCGGCTTAATGCTGTGCCTTACGCCGGACAAGGCACTGAAAAGACGGACGGTCCAGACGTCTGGCCACCCTACCAGGGCCCCATGTGCCCAGGGGCCACATTGGGAGTCAGATTTTTAAGGCTCACAATTTGGTGCTGCTACGCCCCTGCATGAGGGAAAACATCCTCTGGTAGCCTCACCTTTGCCACTGTACTTAGGAGACCTTTTCCGATTCCTTTGCCTATAGGGAATGAATGAATAAATAAATAAATAAATAAACTGATTGAAGGAAGGCTTTCCACATTAGTAGATGCAGGTTGTAGAATTAAACAATTCAGAACATCAGAACCATTATTATTATTATCATGTAAAAAAAAATGTTTGGAAGCTTTACCTCTGCATTCTGGCATGACATAGAAATCCCCCAAATACACAGCTCTGCCATTCCAAGTGCAATAGGCATTTGTATACAGAACGTATGCAACAACTGTATGGCCTAAAAAAGACAGACCCAAAGCAAATTCTTTCATAATTCCTAATGGATGTATGAAACGCATCATGTAGTGTGCGTGCGTGCGTGTGTGTGTCCATTCACAGTTGCATTGTGTGTCTGTTTCCATTCACAGTGACATTCTTCCACTTTGCCTTAGTCACAGTGTACTGTAAAATTTACATAGCATTCCAATGGAAATACTGAAACGCTAGGCACACTTCAAATACTTTTTTCCTGATGTATTATTTCATACTAGAGAATCTGAAGAAGACCTCAATGGCCAAACATACAGTAGTTCTACCATGGAATAAAACAGAAAAAAGGAGTTAAAGTGTGCAGACTCCTCACACCAAAACTTGATTCAGCCTTTGGGTCATTTCACGTGAAATCAGACACTTTGGGACCCGACCGACACGGATTTCAATCATACTTGCTGTGCCTGTTTAGTAGCAAGGTAGCACCCCAGAACTGCATTTGTGTGAATCTGACACCAATATTAAGGGAGAAACAGACTAGCGAAGGTTTACATATGAGGGTAGGACACTATGCATTCAGCCTTGATTATATCAGTCAGTGTAAGTCACAAAAATATGTCCGTGGTGTTATTTGAAAGCTCTTTTCTGGCTCTACACATTACACAAACAGCATGGAACACAACAACCCTCAGAATATGAATGATCATAAATTGAAAAATATGTAATAAATTGAATATAAAAAAACATATTTTAAAATGGCCAGTTCCTTGTCTTAACATAGCCTCCAATGTCATGAACAACACCTGAAATGCTGGTGTTTGGTTCTTTATTCATTTCAGAGACAATGGGACTCAAAAATATGGCATCATACAAATCACCTAGTAATAATATGGTGATACCACAGTAATATCACATGACAGTATGTCTATTGGAATATGTGAAGGATGGAGATGGCCCATGAGGATGCAGGAAGTTCAGTTTCACCTCTCCAGTGCTCTGCATACATTCCTCAACACATGCTAGTTGCCATCATATACAGCTACAACATACCCTTTGATGCTTGAACATTTAAACAATTCCTTTACTGAGCTTATTCTTTCAACCCTGCCTTCTCTGAATGCTTAAAATGGTCTAGCTTCCACTGTGTCCATTGACAATGGGCAGAAGCCGTGTAGTTTTTGAGTACCTGGAATAGGGACCGACGAGGGTGCAGGGCCGACCGGGATAATGCCCGTTATGCCAGATGGCCAGTCCAGCCCTGTCCCTGACACTACTCTATTACTACTTCATTACAACTCATTTCAACCTTTATGTCCCATTATCTCTGAAATGAATAAAGAACCAAGCACCCCATTTTCAGGTGTTGTTTATGACCTTACAGGCTATATGTTTAGACAAGAAACCAGCCATTTTAAAGTATAAGGTTTTTTATATTCAATTTTTAATTTTTCAATTTATGATAATTCATATTCTGAGGGTTATTGTATTCCATGCTGTTGTTTAATCTGTAGAGCCAGAAAAAAAGCTTTCAAATAACACCACAGACATCTTTTTGTGACTTACACTGACTGATATAATCAAGGCTGAATGCATAGTGTCCTACCCTCATATGCAAACCTTCGCTACTCTGTTTCTCTCTTAATATTGGTGTCAGATTCACACAAATGCAGTTCTGGGGTGCTACCTTGCTACTAAACAGGCAAAGCAAGTATGATTGAAATCTGTGTTAATTTTGTCATCCATTTTTTTATTTAGTCTTAGTCTTAGTCTTGTGTTAAAGTTTGTTCTTAGTCTTAGTCGCTTTTAGTCTTTCACAAATCATTTGTGTTTAGTTACCAATTAGTCGACTAAAATTCCTCAACATTTTTGTCTAGTTTTAGTCTTTCACAAATAATTTTTGTTTAGTCATTATTTAGTCGACTAAAAGTCCTCAACATTTTTGTCTAGTTTTAGTCTAAACATTTTAGTCTTTAGTTTAAGTCACAATACAATAAAACACAAGGCCTTTAGTAATGCACTGAGACTTGGTTATTGCCATTCTGGTAATAGCAAATTTATAACACTGTGTCTTAAAGTAAAGCAGTCAATAGTGCATACAAATGTGAATATGTCGCTGGTGCTACGTATTCGTAAAGGGATTTTTGTTTTGTTAGAGAAGCTTCTCCCCCAATATTCGTTAGGGTCAGTCTGCTAAAAGTAAAATCGGTGGATGAATTCAGTTGTAATTAATCATTTTTTAAATCCCATAGTGTCCCTTTAAAGGTTGATTACCAATTAACAATTAATTTATAGGTTTTAGTTGTGGTTGTACCAATTTATGTCTGAGCCCCCCAAAAAAGTCTACGTCTTAGTCGTTTTTAGTCTTTTTTCAGTTAGAATTTAGTCGACTAAAAGTTAGTTCTTAGTCTTAGTCACTTTTAGTCTTTCACAAATCATTTTTGTTTAGTCATTATTTAGTCGACTAAAAGTCCTCAACATTTTAGTCTCGTTTTAGTCTTTCACAGATCATTTTTGTTAGTCAGAATTTAGTCGATTAAACTCTCAAAAGGTTAGTCGACTAATATATTTAGTCTTAGTCTAGTCGACAAAATTAACACTGATTGAAATCTGTGTCGGTCGGGTCCCAAAGTGTCTGATTTCACGTGAAATGACCCACATGTAAACCTTTGCTAGTCTGTTTCTCCCTTAATATTGGTGTCAGGTTCACAAAAATGCAGTTCTGGGGTGCTACCTTGCTACTAAACAGGCACAGCAAGTATGATTGAAATCTGTGTCGGTCGGGGACTCCTTTGTCCTGCACCAGGATGTGCATAATAATTACCCTTCCAAATCGAATACTCAAATGCCAGCCACAAGGAGGAAAGTGTCCCATCTCATGATATACTGCCATGTCATGAACAGCGCAATGACTTTCTGGAAGTTAGGAAGGTGTGGCCTAACCTGACCTCATAACTCATACCAACTAAATGCTGGATTAGACATTGCAGAGTTTACAGGCTTATCTGGAAGTGATCTTTGCTCAAAGCTTGCCATGACAGATTCTGAACCTAAAGAGCACAGTTGTGTCAAAGCCTCGGGAGAAAATATCAACATGACTTGTCCTTCACTGACAGATTGACAGTGCAGTCCATTTTACATGATGACAAAGCACAAGCCCAGATGTCTCAATTTTGTCCAGCCAACTGCGACCCAATTGAAGTGTAATAAATGTGGATTATTGGCTGTTTGGTGGGTTTGTGTCATTGCTAAAATGTGTTCTTTTTAATATGAGAAATATGGAACGGATACAACACCAAAACCAAAAACAAGAAAATGCACATAGGATTCAAATTATATGCCTTACTAACCAGACTGAGTATGAATGGGTGAATAAATTGCACTCATCATGTGCATTAGTGAATTAAAAAACGGCAGATTTTGTGAATTTGTGCTGCATGAAGGAGAGCATGCAGCCATATTTACCTTGATGAGTCTTACAGTGGTCTGGTATCTTTGCAACGAGGCACTGAAGTGAAGGGGATTCACAGAATAATTCCTGCATCAGCTCTTCAATGAAATTAAACATAATATTGTTATCGAAATACCTCTACCAATAAATAAACACACACATACACCAGACTGAATAGTTTTAGGGGCCCCAGAAACCTGTCAAACGTTTACCTTCTCTTGATACCTGCAAGTCAGATGACTTCTCGTGAAGAGACAGCTCCTACACATGGTAACAAAGTAACTTATTACAGCAAAGCAGAGGCAGTTTGCAACAGTAACATCTCTGCTTAAAGGAGCCGCGAGTATTTATGAGTTACTGACCGTGACCATGCGAAATAAATCATTGAAATCTTCTGCTTTAGGCGGTCGAATGCTGAAATCCATTTTAAAACCAAACATACAAATACTACAATGACAATTTACACTTGGCTAACCTTTCATCAATGTACCGGTAGTCTTCTGCACTGTAATCTACGGCTGCAAAAAAATGTTCAGAGTCAATGCGTCACCACTTTTACGCAATAGTTTGTAGTTTAGTTTGTGCTGCATTTTTAACATTCCATGCCTGCGGGTAGCCTAAAATACTATGGGATGTGTCTATGATCCCACGTGCTTAGGGATAACGGGGTTTGGGGAATTACGTTTTAACCAAACGTGCATATCTTGACCGCGCAACTATTGGTGCGCAATGACGCGCTTGAAGAAGCCATTCATATTTTGATTTCTTAGCTCTCTCCAGTCTGGGGTTCTGGTTCAAAGGACGACTTTTCCGTTTTCTGTCAGTGTCAGATTTATTTCCAAATGGATTTCACTATCCGACCTTCTAAGCCAGAAGATAGCAAAGACATAGCTCGGATGATATTCGTAAGTAGGCTACAACACCACCACCATGCCAACAGTTAATACGCGTTTAGTCAACACTATAACGTGTATGAATGGATGCATTGCATTTGTCATATTGTATGTCTTTTCTCCCAAACTTTTAGGATTTGGCAGAATATGAAAAAATGGGTGACCAAGTTAAAATAGGCGACGAAGGTGACATACCTTTTAAACATTACATACTCACAGGCAAATAAAGTTATGCTTTTATCAGATGCAAAGTCATACCAGAGGTTTAACACCACTTTTGCTTGTTTGTCCAGAGCTGAAACGGGACGGGTTCTGTGAAAATCCTTATTATAAGTGTCTCATTGCAGAAGTGCCCGAGGAGCACAAAACCAAAGACGGTAAATATTAACAGATTGCACCTTCCAGATCTAGGCCTGCTTGGGTGGGCTTGCATGTGGTGCCCAACAATCATGATATCATAAATGAAATCCACTCATATCATGTTCATACAGCCAGCATACCCTTTTCTTGCTGTAATCATACAGTGCCCAAAGTCTGCGTCATTCACAACAAGTATCGACCCAACATGTTACCTAATTCCCCATTTATTAGCTGTTATGTGGTGTGCTTTCTAGTGCCATAAAAGGAACCGCAGTGTCAATATGTCTGCGTCATGAACACCTGTTTCACAACAACATCCAGTGCACCTCTCCCATATGTGCTCTGTAATTAACTGCATGAATGAGTCTGCCACCCCCCAATCTGTTGACCTAACCTGCCCTGCTATCCACAGCATGGCATCATGCATAAAGTTGATCCCAATTGACATAGGCCTACTGTAGCCTATGTCAATACTATTTACTATGCCAAATGTTAACTTGGTGAAATCAATACAAGTAGACACTAGACCGTTAATTTTTGAATCTTAAATCTTTATCCAATGTACCCTCAAATTATACATTGGACACGCTTATCATCATTTATTGATATGTGTGGTATTATTATAATGTCCCCCGTCTCACACTTCTTTAACGCATTACCTACTGAAGGTGGACTGTTCAATAATAACACCCGCCTTTGGAGTTTGTTGTCGCTAATACTTGTAATATCCACATATATGATTGGTGGCTGGGGTTGTGATTTTAAGAAGCCTGCAAGCTTATTTAGATGGTGATAAGCAAAGCACCACTATATTACATTTTGATTACCTTTTATATGTGGCGTAACACTGATGAAATGTGACTGATGTTTTTGCACACCTCAATTTAGATGGGTGTTTTGGATGTGACCAAGGTTATGGTTTAAAGCAGTAGACAAAATCCCACACACCACTCATTACACATACATGTATTGCTCATAAAGGTTTGGTTGTTTAGACCTTCTCTAGACCTAGGCCTATTCTTCTGCTTTGAGCCCACAGTACACATCCCTCAACCTATTCTACTTAAATTATATCCACTTTTACAAAGTTATTATTCTGTCATTTTTTGCAAATTTATGTGATTGTCTTAACCCTCCTTTCACGCTACACTTTTTTTTTTTTAAATGCTTGCAGGTCATGTCAAAGTTGGCTATGCCCTCTTCTTTTACACGTATAGCACATGGAAGGGCCGCTGTGTCTATCTGGAAGATTTGTATGTCATGCCCGAACTGCGAGGTAAACAACTCCCCTCCCCTGCACTGCACCACTCTGCATGTTTGTGTGCATGTCTGTGGCTTTGTTTGCTCAGCACGAGTGGAAAAAGTTAATGTCCTTCCTCTTTCCCAGGTAAAGGGATTGGAAAGGCACTGATGTGCTCCGTGGCTAAAGTAAGTAACTTCTTTATGAGACATTTACTGACTTTTATTTATGAGTAGTGCCTATGGGTGTAGCTGAGGCTATATCTATCAAGATAATAGTAATTCTGTACGGTTGTAATTACCTTAAACCACACATTATTGGAGTCTCTGGTCATTTCCGTAAATAAATCCTTAAAATGTTAATGTAAAAAAGTTAATAACAATTGAATTGACATTGATGCCAAATCATCTTGGGTAAGTCTCATCAGTACACAGAAGGTGTTTAGTCTTTACAATGCCACCTTGTGGACCAACACCGTAATAGCTTTAATGTCACTTAGGCATCATTTTTATGAACCTGTCAAAGTGTGTTCTCTGATTTTCCACCTAAAGAAAGCTGTTTACAACTAAATAAACAACAGCACCGTTCCAGCCAGCAGTTCCAGATATCTCTATCATCTGGGAGATCTGTATTGGCTGAGATTATGAGTTCATGGGATCTGTCTGCAATGTGACTGATGAAATACGGCACGTGGAACACACTAGAGACACAAACATTAGGCCGTAACCCTGTCATCCTGAATGTTAAGACTGGGTCGGTAAGTTTATCAGGGGACGACGCACTCAACTTCTTGGAAAAAATGAATGACTTTGGGTGCGTGATAAAAGGTATCAACTTAAAGAAGAAAAATCCACACTCACAAGCTACGTCTCATTATTTGTTTATAAATTACCACCATGTCCACAACCAAACGCGTTTCGGCTCTCAAGCCTTCACCTACCACGCACTGATGAAGGCTTGAGAACCGAAACACGTTTTCTTGTGGACATGGTGGTCATTTATAAATAAATAATGAGACGTAGCTTGTGTGTGCGGGTTTTTCTTCTTTAAATCTGGGTCAGTAGCCATTGCCCTGGTTCTGAGGTAGATAGGTAGGCTAGAAATCTAAATGCCTTTTTAGACGCGTCCCAGCATCTCTATAAGAGAGTATGTCCGTTCGTCCGTCTGTCTGTCTTTCGGTTCATTTGAAGCATGGTGCTTAGTGTGCCTCAGTCCTGGCTGTGTCAAGAATGGAAGCGTTGTGAAAACATGTATGGTTATCCCACAAGAGCTGGATACTCAAGATGTTTGTGAACCACAGTGATTGATCAGAACTCATTGAAAGTAATTCTGACATCCCCTTTCGATTTGTTATTTTGGTGGGTATTGGTTCTGACATCTACACCAGCTGTTGGAGAAACTAAATTACTTGTGACACTGGCAAACATCAGGCAACTCTCTGACCCGCCTTGCACATGACTCCCCCATGTTGCAATGTGTCTGCACAGAGAAGAAGTGTTACCCATTCCCCACCCATGACAAGTGTCTACACTAGACTATACATTATCTTGACGTGGGTCTTGTGTGGTGGTGAACCTAGACTAGTTGCAGTAGGTATTGAGCTGAGTGATTATGCCCCCCTTGTCTGCCAACTCTAGGTGGGCAAGGAGCAGCAGTGTGCCCGGCTGCAGCTGTCGGTTCTGGACTGGAACACTCCGTCGATGGACTTCTACCTGGCCAAGGGTGCCCAGGACCTGACCAAAAGCGAAGGATGGCACTTCCTACGCTTTGATGGAGCGGCGCTGGACAAGCTGGCAGAGGAGGCCCCCAATAAATAACACCAGAGGGCCTCTTAAAGTTTATGAGGGCAACACAGGGCAACTTGGTGAGCAACGTTTCTGGGCAAAAATACTATGTCAGGTTATTTGGACTTTTAATCACTACAACACTTTAATCAAGAGAACTTGGGTGAGCAGTAGGGTAGTTGATCATTCTATCAGAAAATCAGGAGCCAGTCATGTTGTTGCCCAGCAACATTGCTCAAAAAGTTGCCCTGTGTACAATAATACAGTATAGTTATATACAAGTCAGTGCCTGTGTATAATCACCCTTACTATGAAGATCTGTAGTTTGTAATGACTATCAGTGATGACTGTGACTGTATTTGTTGTCAAGGTGCTTTTGTGATATTTCAAAGATGAGTACAGTCCTTCCCAGAAGTTTTGTTTCCTATCCGTGTTGTTGGAACAACAGCTAATAACCTGATGTTCAATTTATCAATTGGCTTCAGAGGTCGCACATAAAGAAGGCTATAACCAAATGAAGCAAATGACTTAATCAACAAATTGTATGAGTCTTTGCTGAAACACATACATGACATGCAGTCCTTCAAGCTAAAGGAAGTCATACAAGATATTATTTTGGATCTTTCAGCACCAGTGCCTCAGGTTCTGATGTTATGTAACATGTTTGAGTGTTTTTAAGTGATTTATCTGCTCATTTTTCACATTATTTTCTGTAAGCGACAATACTTTTGTCTTGCCGAAATCTGCCCTTTCCATATCCATTCAATGATTTATCTTTCTTCTGTGCAACAAATTTATTTTTGTACATAAACATTTTTTGAGGGTTGTAGCTTTCATATGAGTAAGTTCTGAAGCCAATTGATTTATTGAAAATCAGTTTATTAGCTGTTGTTCCAAATCCATGGATAGGCAACAAAACTTCTGGGAAGGACTGCATATCATCAATTGCAGCTGTACGGTAACTCTTACTACCATCTAGATTGTAATTTTTATAACTATCTGAATCGGAATTTGTGTTTTGTTTTTCTGTGATGCTGTTGTGTGCACAGCCTGTAGGATGTAGTATGGCGCAATTTGATTTTTTAAAATACATGATGCCACTAAGTGGCTATGGCAAAAAAAGACCACTGTGTTTCAGTGAAACCTGAGATAGGCCCAACGCCGGAATCCTAGTCTCGTGCCCTGCTCCTTAAACTCTGGACTGTAGAAAACATTTCATTTTAGATCCTAATTTACCAAGTTTCCGTATTATGATGGGATCTCAGTCGCAGATCTCCCTAGTCCCAGGATAATTGTGTGATTGCACTCAATTAATATGAACTATGAATATGAATATGAATATTCCAACAATATCGGTTAAGTCTGAGTCCAGCTGTCAAGGGTTACATTTACTTGTAGAACTGATTTGCATGCGACCCGACTAATTTCTTTATGCATGTCCATCCCATATGAGAGACGTCTAGAACAAATCAGAGGTTAAAGTTGCTGGAAGGTACCATATTTATGAGATCCTAGGTCACATACACTTTACTCCTATTCGACTGCAATAGGAAGCGAGAGGTGCATGTCAAGAACTACACTCAGAAGATCTGATCATCCCGAGTAAGTTCCAGTTTACGATAACAGATGTCAGAACATTGGATGCATCCGTTTGTTTAAGAGTGATATGACCATGGGGCTGTAGTAGACAGCTGTACAGTACATCTTCACAGTCAATTACAGATTTGATTTCGAACCTCCCGTTATGTCATTCTGTTAGAGGTATTAGTTAGGTGACATCACTTCTCAAACATTTGTCTGAAACGGGCCAAGGACCACTTTGTTCCCAAACAAAAAATGTTTTGTTCGTTTATATTTTTCAGGGACCCCCTGTCAACTGAATTGATGGGCTTGCTCACACTACATGTACAAGTGCTGCAAATGGGGATCACTTATTTTTTATATTAATTATGTGAGGTATCTTGCAGACCACAGTTTGAGAACCACTGGCCTTGTTAGATCTGGTCTAGCTAAACACATGAAACTGGGTGGCAGTGTTGTGCCACTGCATAGGCTATATAGCACTTTTTAATCCTTATTCAGTATTACCAATAGCAGCTCACATACAGAATCTGCATATGAAATATTTACAAATATTTACCACAACGCAATTGACTTTAACCACATTTGACAAAAAGTCATTGTTGTGTCTACTAGTTTTTCTCTGTTGGAAAAATCCAATTGCCTCTTTGAAACATTTGAACTTACTGACATACAGTAAGTTGAAGGTTGACCAGAAAAACAGCAGTGTGCGATGACTCACCACCACCATGTTTACTATTTGACCTTGATGCTATTAATGTACCATCTAGTCTTTGATATTCCTATTTATGGATTTATTGATTTATACAACAGCATTTTGATCAGCATACCTCAGCCTCCTGACGTGCCAAATGATCTTTGTTATTCCTGTTTATGGACTTATTAATTGATTTATCACCATTTTGATCAGAACATCACAACCTGAAGGTGTAATATTGTGCAACTGCTCCTTTGTAGTTAGGTCAGGGTACCGGAATAGCATGTGGTATATGGACTGTTGGTACGATAAAATGTGATAAGTTAACTGTCTGTGATTGTTGTGTAACAGTGTTTCTCCGGTTACACCATGTGACATACACCATGTGACAGCCCCCAACCAAGAAAACTTTCATTAACACAAGATTTTTTTTCCAAATCATTTCTAATAGACTATTGTGACCATTTCGATACAAAACTGCACAAAAGCATGAATAAAGAGAAGGACATTTGCAAGTTGGTAGGAAGTTAAATGACTTCTACCATTAAAGGGACAATTAACATTCACTTGGAAACTGTACTGGTCACAAGAATTTTTTATTTTCAAATCATTTCAAATATCTTGACCATTTGAATACAAAACTGCACAAAAGCATGAATAAACAGATGGACATTTGCAAGTTGGTAGGAAGTTAAATGACTTCTACCATTAAAGGGACAATTAACATTCACTTGGAAACTGTACTGGTCTGTTTGGTGTGTGAAAGCACTTGAATTGTGACTTCAGCATCATAGGATGTATGGGCAGACCCAAGCTTCAGGTTAGCAGCAGCCCTGGACTAACAAGTCTAGACTAGTATACATGAATATTTTGAAGAGCAAACATTTATCCTGGCCCACTGAGGTGCCTTGTTGTAAGAACAAAATTGTTCCAAAGTTGGACAGTGCTCCTTTAAGTGACACATTAGCAGTCCCAAACAAGTCTTGTTAAAATCAACATTGAATTGCACCAATCAACACTTCCTTTGCATGTCTTGAACTTGGCAAAACAACAGACAGTTTTACGTTAATAATTTCTCTTCTCTCTTTTCCACTTGGTCGATAACAAATTCTGTTAATAAACAAAAGATTGCGAAGCTATGCCCAGAAAAAAAACTATTCCCAACTGTAACCTGTCAATGAAGACATGTTTTTGAGAAAAGATCTTTGAAATTAAAGAACACAAGACTGTGGGAAACATAGAGCTGACCTTGTATTTTCCACTGCTCTAGTTTAAAGGTTTTTAGCCCTCCAAGGCTCTTAATGGGCCTGAGGCCCTAAGCAGGTGCGAAAGCGTGCCTCTGCTTACATGTGTATGTATTATACAGTACTACCTGTTCACCTTGTGCATCTGCATATAGCCTACGTTTCCTGTCAGTGTAGAGAATAGTGTTTTGGACTGCTTTAGTATTTTCTACTACAGTAAGCGTCACACGCAGTTGACTACACGCGTCTGTATCATTCTTGTATTTTATACTAACCACTACAAAAATAAAAACATATCGTAGAAAAATAAAATACCAGAACCCGGAGTGAACAGAAATGAGCTGCCATTTCAAATGCACCAATGTTCTCCTCCCATTGGACATGCCCGGGCATAAGTGGCATTAGATAAGAGTTCATGGGTGTCTCTGGGTAATTCTTGGATCCACATACTCTGGATCTCACATACTGTAAGTAGGCAGAATCACTCAATGAGGAGAATCACTCAAGCAAATTTCCATCTCGGTGAGCGGTTTCCTCATTTAGACGTACACATTGACTTTGTAGTTGCTGCAGGTGCTTTCTGATAGCGATCTGTTAATCTTCTGGTAAGTTCTGGTGAGGGGCTCAAGTGGAAGATCTCTGCAGACAAAAAATAAAGTGTAGAGAAATCAGTAAAAGCAAGCAGGAGATTGATTCATCACCATGAGAGATGACCAGTCAGAAGGTGGAGGCTGATGAAACAGGCGATGTTGAAGAAGAACGGTTACATTCTCCATCAATTATTAGTCATTAATAGCAGTGCCCACACATGTTCTTATCAATACACAGTGTCGTTCTCAACCATGACCTCCAATCAACCCTTTGGCTAAGCTCCTTTATGTTGTCTTTAAAAGATATGACTGGAAGGGTGTTGGGTGTTGTGGTGCACGGCGCTAATGCACCATACCATGAACCTTGCCCATCACGGGACCCAGTCGAAACCATTCAGGGTCATTTCCCAATTATACCCTATCTCTCACTCACTTCCTAGAAACATCTTTATGCTGCTCATTGAAACTGGGTTGCCTATTGCCAAATTTGATATTTTCATGAAAGTTAACAGAGTAATAAACTAATATTTTCTGGCCCAAGTAAAGTCATTTTTTGCAGCTAAAAATGGCTATTCCTGGAAATTCAAAATGGAGAAGATCCCCCTTTTCATGTATGAAAAGAAAGTGCTATTTTTCCTGGCATAATGAATACTTAGAATTTGATGGTGGTGGTAAGTATTCATGAAAAAGATAACATTAGTGAATGGGTAGCATGAATTCTGGAAATAAACAACTAAAAATCTTATACACAGTCTACCTTTTGAGAATTCCTGCCAATTCCAACATGCAGTACTCTTGACATACACTACCCTTGATTTGTTGTTGGGTACTGACAACCCCAGGGTAGCGCAAGCAATACAAGTGCATGTTAAAATTGGCAGGAATTCTCCTTTATTGTCCTATGAAATAAAGGCAAAGTCCAAACAAATATAGGTTAACAAAAGATATGAATTGATACATACATTTGGTTTCCTGCTGGTTCCATGCTGCAGGCACACATTATAAGGGACCAGCTGAAAATGGCAAGCAGACCTGAACCCCAAGTGATATACAAGCCTGGTCCTGGCTCAAACCTACACACACACACACACACACACACACACACACACACACACACACACACACACACACACACACACACACACACACACACACACACACACACACACACACACACACACACACACAATAAAGATACCATACTTAAATACATCATCATAGAAATGAACATAAAACGGAATCTCTTGGTTTTTCTTTCGGTACAACATGACATCACAAAACAGTAATACATCCAACTTGAAAAATAAAAGAGAAATCATGTACAGTACTTTGGACCTTTGAGCCCAACATTTTCCTATGAAATTATTATTATCACCTACACTCGCCAGCCACTTTGGTACTCTCACCTGTACAATCCCTCATTGATGCAAATTTATATTCAGAAAATAACATGGTAGCAATTCAATGCTTTTATGAAGTATGTAGACATGGGGAAGATGATCTGCAGCAATCAGAACCATCAGAATCAGAACGGGCAAGAAAGGTGATTAAAGTAACTGAATGTGGCATGGTTGTTGGTTTATGGTGCCAAATGGGCTGGTCTGAGTATTTCAGAAATATTGCTCTATATGTAGAAGGATTTTAACACACAACCATCTCTAGGGTTTACAGAGAACCGGTAGAAAAAGAAATTAATCCAGTGGTTCTGTGGGCATAAAAATCCTTGTTTGATACCAGAGGTCAGATGAGAATGACCAGACTGGTTTGAGCTGATAGAAAGGCAATAGTAACTACAATAATAACCACTCATTACAGCCAAGGTATGTAGAAGAGCCTCTCTGAACGCACAGCACATTGGTTGAACCTTGAGGCGGATGAGTTAAAGCAACAGAAGACCACACCGGGTGCCACTGCTGTCAGCTAAGAACAGGAAACTGAGGCTATCATTCGCACAGGCTGACCAAAATTGGCCAATGGAATTTGGAAAATTCTGCCTGGTCTGATGAATCTTGATTTCTGCTGCGTCACTGGGATGGTAGGATCAGTATTTGGTGTCAACAACATGAAAACATGGATCCATCTTGCCTTGCCTTGTATCAGCAGTTGAGTTCAGGCTGGTTGTGTAATGGGCCCCCTTGGTACCAATTGACCATCATTGCAATGCCACAGCATACCTGAGTATTGTTCAAGGCAGTTAAAAGTGGGTGCAACCCTGTACTAGCAAGGTGTACCTAATGAAGTGGCTGATGAGTGTTAAGGTAACAACATAAACTAGAGTTGTATTTTAGATTGGATTAAAATTACAACAGAGAAGATTAAGAGCAAGGTAGAATTGGATAGTGGCGTCAACAATGATCGATTCGGCGATCCGAATCGATCCGGGGCATGGACGATCCAGATCCAGATCCGGCAAGTTCCAGAATCAATCCGGCAATTTTTTAAAGTTTCAATTACTTCCATGGATATTTCGGGAGCAAATGAATGTTAAATAAAAACACTTCAAAACATTGCAAGACTGATACAGACTGATACAGAAAACAGCCAATAAATTGTTGCTCAGTATCTGACTACTTGTATTTCCTCATCATGGCTGAACATTTGTTTTGCGTTCAGTAGAAATGTAATGCATTGCAATGCATTGTAGAATTGAATCGAATCGGATTGGATCTAATAGAATCGAATCGAATCGGATCTACTACCTCCCGAATCGTGATCGAATCGGATCGTGAGGGCAGTGCCAATCCACACCACTAGAATTGGAGGATGAAGACAGTAAAGGTGAAGAAGGAAGGTGATGTAGATGTTTTACATCAGTTCATAGTTTTTTTTTTTTATTGATATTGGGCTCTTTTTTGATGGAGCAGTGCTGCTTTTGCTATGCAGTGTGCATGCACACTTTGCCGTGTCAATGCATTGAATGCACCAGAATGCATTGAAATGGGAAAGTGCGCATGCACGCTGCATAGCAAAAGCAGCACGACTCCATCAAAAACGAGCCCATTATTTGTCTGAAGTAAACAATGCAGAGAAAAGGTTGAGATTGTATGGCAAATCCATATCAACTTACTTAGTTCCGTCATAAAACCTGTCGAAGAACTCGTACACTATGCTGCAGGTGTACCAAGCCGCTGCGACCACTGTACATAAGCCTGTTTGCAGAAAGAAGCACATCTTTTAGTAAAATGATTTTAAAAAAGTATAGCAAAGGCATTTGAGAGCAAATTATTATCCCTTCCTGTCGTTGCATTACATAACATTTAGCTGACATTTTTTTTATCCAAAGTGACTTTCAAGTGTAAAGCAATCCTGCACACTGTTCATTCCATCAACAAACTTTAATACAATGTTTCGGTCATCCAACCTTTTATCTGTAGAAGGTCGGATGACCGAAACATGGTGCAAAAGCGTAATTTTGAACTGTCCAAAGTGACTTGCAGTGATTTAGGTACACGGTATTTGTTACACAGCAGTGTGGGGTTAGGTGCCTTTCTGAAGGGCACTTGAGCTGTGCTTGAAAGTAATGGAATGTATCCAACCCACATTCTTCCTACTAGTACAGGGTTTGAACCGGCAACCTTCCATTCAAAAGACCAACGCCCTAAAACATATGCAACATATGAAAAGGATATACAGTAGCAAAATCTCACATGCCTATATAGGTTTATAAAATCTTATATGAAAATGGGATTATTTTTAATAGTATGGGCCATATAAGTATGAACCCATACACATCCCATGTATACAATGCTTATATGTTACAGGATCTGGAATGTATACAGTATGTCTGCCTTACTTGTATGTGAGGAAAATGAAGAATAGGCCGCCTTCATAGTATGTGCCACATGACAATACTTTTGTTCATCGTTAAGTGTTTTATACGTGTATGTATATTTTTCGTATGGAGACTGCCAAGCATCTGCCACTGCCACTGTCATCGCCTTACCCTGCATTAGGAAGCAGAATCCACCCAGAGCCACCAGCCTGCTCTTGAGGACGTGGTTGTGGTCTGCCACCTTCGAGCACTGCATCCCAAATAGGGTGAGGACAACTCCAATCGCCCCCAGTATTGCTGACGCAATCATACATGCACGGCACACCTGGATGTATCCTTGGGGGGAAGAGATTAAAAAAGGCATGTATTACATGGAAGTGCAACTTTTCCCTTAATAATCACACACACACACACACACACACACACGCACAGGCACACGCACACACACACACACACACACACACACACACGCACACACACACACACACACACGCACACACGCACACACACACACACACCCCCACACACACACACACACACACACACACACACACACACACACGTGTAATTGCCTTTGTGAGGACATTCCATTGACACCCATTATAACAAAACTAGTAAATGCTAAAAGTGTGCCCTATCCAAAACAATCCCTAACCATCACTTGTCAGTAAACAAATGTGTTTGCACTTTTAGCTTTTTTTCACCAACAATAAAACAACTGGAGTAAAACATATTTAATGGCAGAGAGGACCGAACAAAATGTCCTCACAACCACAAATGTCCTCACAGCAAAGATGAAATGGCAGTATGTGGTCCTCACAATAGTTGTAATAACAAGTACACACACACACACACACACGCGCACACACACATGGAGGTACACACGCGCTTGCACGCACAATCATAGGGCTACATACATACAAATGTATGCAGTCCTTAAAGATATTAGTAGCTAAGCGGGTGTTATCAATGTTGGCATCTTGCCAATGGCCTTATCTCTTGTACTGTTATTTATAGGTGTTCCGATGCTTTTGTTCCAAAGATACGAGCCAAGCCATATAAATTGATACATTATGACATTCAATTATTTATGACATTGATACATTATGACATTCAATATTTAAAGGTGCACTGTGTACTATTTTCGAAGCTTATTTTCAGAATTAATTTTGCCCATTCACAAATGACACCCTTTTCACAAATACTTACCACTACCATCAAATTCAAAGTATTCATTATGACTGGAAAAATTGCACCTTTCATACATGACAAGGTGGATCTTCCCCATGTCTGCCATTTTGAATTTCCAGAAATAGACGTTTTTAGCTGCAAAACGTACTGTTTGTTGGTCATACTGAATATTAGTTCATTACTTATTACATGAAAATATCAAATTTGGAAACAGTCAGCACAGTTTCAATGAGCAGCATAGTTGCAATACCTACTCTGTACCATCAGTGCACCTGTAACAACATGCATAGAACATCTTGAAATAATCAAAACTACAAACTAATACTCCACTTTCAGTAGCCTAGACTAATGCAGCTGTTTTACGATTTGTTTTATGAAGGGACACTCAACCCTCAGATTAGGTGTCTGAACAGTCAATAAAACCAAGCAATATAAATTCCAACATGTAAACCATGTTAGACAATTATTATTATTGTTAGTCCAACTGGTCGATTACAGCTTAATTTGAATTGGGTATATTCTTGTTAAAGGGCTAGTGTGTAATTTTAGTAGGTCATGTCGAAAATGTGCTGCCCTGCCATATTTCATTTATTTCATGAATTTCCATACATAAAATTCCTTGTTGAATAATATGTATTTACTGGTCTGACCAGGGTGTGTTTCGGAGCCAATTAAAGATGCCAATGCCATTTCAAATGTCATGTTTTTTTTACCTATTCATGTATGAAAGCTGTACATTTCCAAGACATAATGAACGCTTAGCAATTGATGGTGGTGGTATATGAAAAAAGACGACATTTGTGATTGGACAGGATGGACACTGAAAATAAACTACTTAAACAGAAACACACACGCACACACACACACACACTGGGCATTTAAGCAGTGGCGCGCAATTTCTCACTAAAACAATACATGTCCTCATCTTATATCCAAATGTAGTCCAATCTTCGTTAGAAATGTATTACATTAAATCCGGCCCTGTTACAGGTGTTGTAGGCTATAATGAGTGAAAAATTGTCACTAAAGCCTAGAACTCTATTTTACGCATTTTACGCATGCTCGTTATTAGCCTAGGCCTATAAGTTTCAAGCAGGCTACTAGTAACCATGCAACGGTGGTATTACACTAAGTTTCCAGTTTATTCTACAAGAACGGATTCAATATTTTTATTTCACTGCCCATCTAAATCACTGGCATTGGGTTCAAATCAGCATTAGTTCATTGTTTCACCAGTCTTACCAGGTAGGGCGAGCATCGACTGAAATTCATAGCAATCAAAAGTTCCCATTGAGTCGGTGGCACAGGCCATCCAAAGATTTTCGAAAATTTCGTTGGTAATGACGACACCCCCATCTCCTGAGTTCTTCTTCCACTGCTTGTCCTGCAAAGATACTCCAACCATCGTCCAACTCATGAAACCCAGTGCCAGGGCAACCACTTCAATAATGTCTCTCATCGTCGGTAATAGTTTCCTATTATCGATGGCTACTACCTACATGGCTGGTCCTGAGTTTTTAATATCATGATTCAAAAAGTCATCAATTGCTATTAATTCCGGGAGACATGTTTGGTTTAAGGATAACGTTCTGAAGGACTGGCCCATTCACTGACAAATTCGATGGTTTGGCCTAACCTTCAGGAATTACAACGCGTCGTGGGTGTCCTTTAAATAGCCTACCTACCCCTGTATCACTAGGCCTAATAGATAAAAGTTGTTGTCCATCAAATATTTACTAAGTTAACGATTGAGCGAGAGGCCTTAGGCTCGAAACTATGTGTCATGGTTATCAAAACTGCATTGATCAAATAAATCATTTAACAAAAGCCTACGTGATTCATTAGGCTATTATAACATTTATTAGGTGCATGTGTGCAACACCTCCAATTAAAAAAAAAAAAAAAATCTAAGCTCCCATTTAAAAAAAAATCAGACCGCCCAATTCATGTTTGGAGCCATTTAGAGGAATATCTCGACATGGGAATGACCATCTCTAGTGTGATTTATTCTTAGTCTTACAACAGGCATACTTGTAAATGGACTTTGTGCACACCCCATATGCGGAACAAAAACGTTTTTAGAAGAAATATTTGCCCACTCCTTAGGAGTTTTCTTTTTTGGTTGTTCTTTTCCTTCAGTTTGTTTGCTCAGTGGCACGAGATGGCGCCAGTGCAGCCGAATCACGTTTCAAACCACGTTTCTTATGGGCTGTTTTCACTGCAACATTTGCGGTTTTTGACAGTTGTGAGTGCATGTATGCAGAATGGTGTGCATTAGCAAGTGGTAGGCCTATGCTATTTGCGCAATGAGGTCTGTGTGGATATGAATGCAGGCCTACCAACGTACAGTGCTCTCAAGGTTTGACCTGAGCTGGGAGTGAGATGCTTTTTTGTATTATTACGATATTATTTTTATGTTTTTATTTATTTATTTATCATCTATAACTAAATTATTATTCATTTTTATTTATTTATTTATTATTTTTTATTATTTTTTTTGAGGGGGGCTAAGCGTGGGTTAGTTTTTGGGGTGGTGGTGGTGGGGGGGGGGGGGGGTATTAGAAATTGAGAAAGACAAAGTGTGAAGTGAGGAAAGGCAGAAATGACTTGAGAACCCTGTTTAAAGATGTATGGTAGTGACTTGAGAACCCTGTGTAATATATAGACCTATGTATAGCTATATGCAAATGTATGTTAGTGAGTGTGCTGATGCTGATGGACGGAGAATGCTGATGGACACCTTAATTTCCCTCAGAATGAATTTAGCCTGGGTGCATTCCAATATACAGACTTCCGCCCTCCACTTGTGCTTGTGGCCTCGCATCTGTTGCTGACGCCCCGCCTCCATGGACAAAACAATAAAGTTTCCCCGCTGTCAGCATAGCCACAACAATTTTTGGGGTACTGTTCTTCATTCACCATCCCGATTGCAAATGAGGAAATTACAATAGAATCCTGCGACTAAATTAATTTCCTGTCGTCGGTGACATCATCATGAGGTCACAAGCAGGCAGGTGAGTAAGGGAGGACGGAAGTCAGCTTATGGAATCCGCCCCCCTGTCTCTACTCTAATACTAACCCACCGAAGAGGGCTAATGATAACCTTTAAAGCACGGGGGTCAAAGGTCATGTCAGATGACATTGGTGTGCCTTTACATTTAGGCAGCCAGTATACAGTATTTTCTTCGCACCTCACATCCAAATCCGCATAGATCAGTGAGTTCACTAGGCCATAAATCTGGCCCCAGATACTATAAATACGTTCAATACTCTAATCTCGCTATTGGGTACAAATTCCATGCCCAATAACACTGAAGTGCAATACATTCAATTGAACGTGAATGCCAGCCGCAACACCTGTTCTATCTCGCTATTGTTGCCGCTTCACCTTTCATCCCCGAGTGAAGTGGGAAGCGGTGATAGCCTTCCTCTATTTGGCTTATTAATAATCTCGGCAGGGTAGCCCAACACGCTTACGATAATGCTTCTCTGGGAAGGGTTTAGTCGTCCTCCAGGTGGCCGGCCAATAAGCGATCACACTTGGGTGCATATTCACATCATGAACGTCAACTGGTCAACGGGTCAACTGGTCAACTGGTCACCAATCATTTCAAACCAGGGCTGAGCTCACTCCTCCCACCAAAGTGCTCTGGGGAATCGAGGATCCAGACCAAAAATGAATTACAAAGTAATTACTGTGGTGTGGTAAAACCTTGCCTGATTATCATCGACTTTCAAATCTCGTACCGAGATGTTGGTCTGACCAATAAGATAATGAATAACGTTTCCCAAACGGCCTCATTAACCCGCCTCCCTGGGCTTGCCACTGGTCCATGCCAGAAAAAGCTGGGCTGTGCAAACCTTTTCTTAGTGCCAATAGAACGTCTCTGCTTAAAACACGTCACTGCCTGAACACGCCTCTACACAGGGCCGTTGGAGCTGCTCAAAGTTTGCCTCCCTACAAAGTGGGTGGAGTTCCCGATTTTTCCAGAGCTCAAAAACGATGTTTGTATTGCTCCTGGCCTGACTAGAAGCAACGCTGAAGATGTTGCATCACTAGGAGTGCGTAGCCTGACTAGGTCAAAGGGGCAGGGAGAGGGGGGGACCAAATATCGAGTCCTCCATGCATTGTATATATGTTATCCATGGGATGGGGAGGGGGCTTTCAAATGTCTTTGTATTCTCGGGCCCGGCCAAAGCTGTCAGGAGGCCTGAGTCTCAGTTATGGGGTTTGTGCCCAAAGCTGTCCACCTGTGTTCCTGTCCTGACAATACCAACTTCCTTATCTGCACACGTGACACATACAGTATAAGAGACATACTTCTCCCTTCAAAAACCCTGGGACCATGCATGTGACCACAGAAGGTACAGTACCTCCTCTTAGGGAAGGGCTTCATCAGGTTTTGTGCATGCATTACATCACAGATTATACATCACACTTCACAGATGCCTTTATCCATTGTGTCATACTAGACTCCAAACCTGAAAAAATACCTGTTGAGCTTGAAACCCAATGTATAATGGTATGTTATCTTCTACAATAAAGTTTTGTTGGCCCCTTGTTCATCTGAGCTGAGAAAAGTTTCACAAAACAATATTTTGGTTATATTTCCAAAATGAGTAGGAAACTACCTAAGAAAGTACTGGTTTGTGTTTTGAACCGCTCTGTATCACATTCTGGTTCCATGATTTTAAGTGGTTATTCTTCACATCAAATTGTATGTATAAAGCACAATATCACAACTATACAGTTGGCTCAAAGCGTTTTGAAATACGCATACACACATACACATTCTCAAATTCACACAACAGCTCTGTAGGTTGCCAAGAAGGCACCAATCGTCCTGGGTTCACGTGAGAAAGTGCTCTCTCACACACACACACACACACACACACACACACACACACACCTTAGAGAGAGAGAGAGAGAGAGAGAGAGAGAGAGAGAGAGAGAGAGAGAGAGAGAGAGAGAGAGAGAGAGAGAGAGAGAGACCCCTTACTTTGACAACTAATTACCACTAGAGGGTGAAGTTGAGCTGCGTTGGTGGAGGTATGGTGCTCTCTGGTTGTCACTCACTCTAGTCTCTTGACAAGCAAAGTGGCCAAAACCACACCCTTCTTCAATATGTTATACATGAATGTCTTTAATTAAAAATATATATATATATATATATATATATATATATATATATATATATATATATATGGGTAGATGACGGATAGGCAGCAAAAAACATTTTTTTCAGAAAACATTGTTTATGAGGGAAAAAAGTATATGTCTACGTAGTGCAGCAATTAATCTTTCAAAAATTCCAAGTGGTCACAATGTTGGTCTATTCATTGATTATTTATTTACGTTGATAAAGCAATTTGCTGAAAATATGTCCTTTGGTGTGACGTTAAGAAATAAATATATTAAGTAATGTAGAAATGGCTTGATGGAGTTTTATGAACATTGTTACCCTCTTCATATTTATTGCAATTTTTTAAAGTCTGAATTTAATGAGAAATTACCATTTAAGTATTTTTTTCCCCATTAGATGTGAGATTATTAGAAACCTTCGAGGAAAAACAGGGATATCTTTCTTTTAAATGTTCAAAATTGTCCGAATTTATACTAACTTTTCAGGGATGATAATTTGTTCTTCCCTAATGCAATATTCAGTGTTTATCAAACATATTGTTTAGCTCAAACAAATATTTGAGCATTTAAAACATGACACACCGTAGGACATTCATGTCACGCTAAAGGACAGAAATGCAAAACTGAGCCAGAAACAAATATATCAACATGATTATTTTGTCTTTTCATCATGTTGTAGTCAATATGGACCTACACCTTTGAATTGTCGATTATCAGCCTATCGTAACTCTTAATGACAGCCATGCGGTCATTGAATGTAACCTGCAGAGCTCATAAGACTCATACTGAAGGGTGACCTTGGCATGACCATCACACTTTTGTAGGTATGCTATGACTGTCACACCATTGAACCCTGTAGTGTTGTAGTGGTCAGTGCCTGTTGGTATCTCAAGCTGGACAGCACGCATTTATGCTGTCTATTGAGCTCTCCACAGCATTCTTTATTCATCTATACTCCTCTATATACTCTCTCACTGATCTTTCCTTCACTGTTACCGTTATGGTTTCAAAGCACCATTAATGACATGTTATATCATTTGACAGTATCTAAAATCAACAGCAAATATTCATCAACAATGCATCAAAGTATAAATTCCAAAGGCCAATAAAGGAATAAGTAATTTGAATACACAATATTTATCTAGTCAAACAACAAAAACTAAAAAAAATATGTACTACTTGTTGTTTTTAAAAAGCTATTTCTCAAATATCTAGTCCATTGGTGTGGACCTGTTTGTCCTTTGGTGTGATACTCCAAAGTGTCACTCCATAGGACTTTTACCATCACACCATAGGACTTTTACCATCACACCATAGGACTTTTGAGCTTTTGAGTTCAGTTAAAGCCATGTCGTTGTCAACTGAAATACAATTTCACCTTTAGTAAGATGCGTTTTCATACATCTACACAAGAAAAAAATATGAAAAATATACACTATTGTCAAAATGTATTTTATGGCTGTCACACCAAAGGACTACAAAACTAATACATCTTGTGGTAGCAAAACATAATTGATTGACTGAAGAACTCTGAGAGAAAAATCTAAAATCCACCCTTGCCATTGGCTTCTTAAGGGTCTAAAGTCACAATTTATGTACCGCTGGAGCTTCAACAATAGATAATTATCCACAGAATTAACCAAAAAATGATGTTACACACACCACAGGACATTATTTTCTGCGACAAAGTTTCATATGTCCATAACGGTCTCAGAAAAACAGGGAAAAAATTAAGCATGCCACTTGCTAAAATAGACACCTTGAAAAAAACATGCCAGGGTTGTTTTAGACAAATGACTGAGCTTTGATTATTTATTTAAAAATGTTTTAATATGGAGAACCAGGCTTGCCTCAGTCACACCATAGGACAAATGTGACATTTGACTCAAAATTAAGTATACTTATTTAAGCTCTGGATTTATTACACATTGCTTTTTCACAACAACGACATTAGTTTAATCATTTAAAGCATTGACAATTTTGAAAGCATGAATTTACTTAATTTTAAGAGCCTGCGACAGCAAAATTTACACGTCACGTCATCTACCCATATATATATATATATTCACATCTGAATAAGGGGTTACAGACACTAGAATATATTGGAACATATTGGAACATACAGTATGTGTGTGGCATCAGGTAAATGTGAGACATTGCAAATTTGTTAAGTGTAAGTGAAATCATGTAGACTAGATACACATATCAAAGCATTTAATTACTGATATACAAGACCAGCACATTAAATAGGCTAGTCCCTTTTTCCTGAAAAAAAGCTAAAAGCTTATCAATTTACTGAGATGACAAAAGCTTATCCAGTCACTAGGATGCCAAAAGCGTATCAATTCCTTCCCTGATAGTAATGGGATGTTGAATCGACGGCGTTCAGCATTGATTTGACAATGATTGCCGCAGATTCAAGGTCCCTTTTCTATCAGGGTTGGGATGAGTTTGTTGTATGCAATACATGTATATGATGAGGTGTGTTGAGGACAGTAGGGCGTGCGGTACAGTAGTTGTCAATGCTTTATGGGCCTTCTGTGTTGTATATAGGCCCAATAATTACCTTTGATAGAACGGCCATTACATAGGTATAGAGAAATTGCATAGGTGAGACCTTGTCCTCAGTTGTCCTTGACAGCATTTTATGATTCATAAATCACAGCCCACTTAATGTTATATGATACAGTGATACAGTATATCACAGATTGGAACAACACCATGTGCACTTTGACCAAAAACGATTTATTTGTAAAACATTTATTTATTAATGGGTGGCAGATAATAGGTGATAATCGGTGATAATCAAGTTATATTAGAAAAGACCTGAAGAAGTACTTGAAGAAACACGAAGTTCGCTCCAACGAATAATAAAAGTAAACAGTAGTCATGTACTGTGTTTCCTGAACAGTCATTATATTAGAAAAGACTTAACAGACACATCACTAAAATACATTCTACAGCCAAAACGGTCAATATACACTGAAATGTGACAAAACTCTAATATAAAAGTATACTCTTAGCTCAAATGGCTACAGTTTTATGTGATTTTGCTCCTCAAAAATATATTTTTTCCAGAAAGGTTGAGGAATGAAAGTCCAAGTCATTTAATTTTTTCTTTTAAAAAAAAGCAGTTATTGCGCCTATCCCACTGTCAACAAAAAAATAATGTAACAACATCAAAGACATTTAAGACAACTCAATGTCAACTCTTGCACAGCTGCCCTCCCCTGCCAGCATGGGTTTTATTATTTACAAAAATAATGTCAACAAAACTGAGATGGGCTTCTGTGACAGGTCACGGTGATGGTGGCCAACAAAGTTTGTGTGACGACTTTGGCGTTCATCCGCTGTTTGCTTAGCTACCATCTCGCGTTGCCATGGCGGCTGACGTCACAAAAGTGCTGATGTTTTTCACACGTAGGCGTTTCGGTTATAGTGGCTGGGGGGGCCCTGAGACATCACTGGGCCGGAGTAGGCTGTGACCTGGGTGGGGGGCTGGTAGTGATAAGGCCTGAAGGAAATGGAAGAAACAATTAATGTCAAATTGACTATTAGAGATTAAAAAATACATCTTTGAGCAATGCTCAGTGTAATCGAGTCACAGCACAGTTTCATTTAAAATGTGCCACTTAAAATTAACATGTTTGCACTGCATACCCCCTTTAGTTTTAATAACTTAAATATTCATGCTCTCAGTCAACACAGCTCTTCAGAGGGCACACACATAGGCAACACAGAGTGGAAGGCCGGCTATAAAGTTTTATCAAGGATCTAAGCATTGCTAAGCAAGTAACATTATAGTTTAAAGACCCAGTGAAGTGAAGCCCGTGATGGTGGTTTGATTATATGAAATTTGACAAGGTGATGATTACTTTTTCCTTTTCCTTCAAATTACTGAGTGAGTGTGTGTCTAAAGGATAGTGGTGTGGATCGGCACTGCCCTCACGATCCGATTTGATCACGATTCGGGAGGTAGCGATTCGATTCGATTCTATGCGATCCGATCCGATTCAATTCTACAATGCATTGCAATGCATTACATTTCTACTGAAAACAAAGCAAATGTTTAATCAGTCATGATGAGGCAATACAAGTAGTCAGATACTGAGCAGCAATTTATTGGCTGTTTTCTGTATCAGTCTGTGTCAGTCTGTATCAGTCTTGCAATGTTTTGAAGTGCTTTTATTTAATTTAACATTCATTTGCTCCAGAAATATACATGGAAGTAATTGAAACTTAAAAAAATTGCCGGATCGATTCTGGAAATTGACAGATCGATTCTGGATTGCCCATGCCCCGCATTGGATTGCATCGCCGAATCGATCATTGTTGACGCCACTACTAAAGGACAAGTGGTAACATATTTTTTGTAGGGGCCCGCATAATCAACAAAAGAATAACATGACACATGTAAGGAACCTTAATGACACATTATTGATGTTCATAACTGTTGTCACAATGTGCCATTCGTTTTTTGGAATGTTAAATTGACATTTTATGGATGTTACGAGCCATACAAGTCATGTTGTGTCATTATGAATGCCCCTGACATGGGTCATGCATGCTTGATGGCTTCACAGCACTCCATTATGTAAACCCCTTCAAAGAAATTGTTAGCAGACCAGTTAACTCACATTTTCTCCTCTGTAGACTCAAACTTGCAGGAGCACAGGAGGCAGGCACCACCACACAGAGCCAGAGTGGCCGAGCACCAGCCAATGTAGAGACCCTCGCCAATTTCATACCTGAAGCACACACACACACACGCACACACACACACACACACACACACACACACACACACACACACACACACACACACACACACACACGTTCAAATTGCCCATTCGGAGTTTGAAGAAAAACAATTTCGAGCCCTCAATGTAATAATATTCACTTTGGACTTTTCCACATAGTAAAGACAAATCTTATTGTTAATAACATAGTGGTAGCCTATGTTTCCACTGTGACAATACATGCACCCTAGTAATGGAGGAAAGTCACAAAGTGTTTGTAGCCTGATTTCTCTTCTTTACTCGCACGTGATTGCTGAAGTGAGGAAATTCTTAGCAATTACTTACTTAGTTCCCGGATACAGCGGATCAAAGAATTCTTGAGTGATGTTGAAAGCATACCAGGAGACGGAAATCATTGTACACAGACCTAGGATAAAGAAACAGACCATATTCAAATAACTAACAGCCCTAGAAGCTTATTTCTCTGTTGTCACCTGTTACTTCTCAGGATCAATTATTGTCCTGCTATATTCAATATACTCCATCATTTGAATAAAAAAAATGTCAGGGTTTTGGGGGCTGCACATGGCACATGACACAGGGGGCGCTATTACCTTCCAATAGGAAGAATACTCCTCCTATTCCAGCGACTCGTCCTTTGAGCACATAGTTCTCTCCTCCCACTTTGGAACACTGCATGCCCACCAGGGTTGCTATGATTCCGAAAAACCCCATCACGATGGCTGCGATCATGAGCGCACGAGACGCCTGGATGTAACCTATGAAGGAGAAACAGAAAAAGAGACACAAAGAATAAAACACAGCCTAATAAAACACAGCAAATACTTTCATACTTGCTTGTAACCTGCATTTTTTGGATTGACACTAAACCCAATGTAAATCTGTGTGTGTGCTTGCGTGCGCATCAAGCAACAAAGCAAAAAAAAAAATCCCACATATCAATCAACTACCCAGAGTTTTTAATCAGTCATTAAAACCAGTTAAGAAAATCAATTAAACAGCTTTATTAACACGAGATTTGGGTTTATTCACACTTGGCAAGACAGATATTCACGGTACAGCTGTATTTGGGAGCAATACCTTGTACAGGCACCTCGAAAAATAACTGAATGTCTGTGGGTAAAAAAGGAGAAACGAAATCACTTCCATCGTGCCCGCCGATGGCAGCCCATCATACACCAGCCAGATGCGCGGGAGTCCCTTAACACCGAAACGGACCAAAACGCACCATATTTACGATTGAAAAACATTTATCATTTATGTTTCGATGAATATGAACCACGTCTTAAAATAGGTTTCTTCAGAAAACTTAGAAATAGATGATAATCTGTGCGCGAGGACGAGACGGATGGGTTGGCGAGAGGGATTCCAATCTATACTCTCAAACCAATGAGGAAAATAAAATCAACAATTTTCCATATTCTATGGAAGAATTGGGTGCTGTAAACACTGGATATTAAATGCAGAAGAGTTTTAAGTGTTTTCGGTCCGAGCGATCCATCTCTGTGTTTTTGGACACATAGATGCGCAACGGAGAATGTGTCAGTTGATCTTTAGTGGACAGCTTATGTGACAAAGATTATTGCCCTCTTTCTTTTATGGACCTCAGCCTATGCGTTCTATTTCTACTCACCAGAAAGAGCGAGCAACGAGGGAAAATCACGGCAATTGTGTACTCCTGTGGAGTCCGTTGCGCACGACATCCACAGGTTCTCATAGATGGTAGAAGTTGTAATAACGTTTCCGTCAACAGTGGATACCCTCCAGTATCGATTTGGCAAAGCCACACCGACCATTATCCATCCAATAAAGCCAAGAAGAAAGGCCACTACTTCAACAGCTGCATGCATGTCCGTTTTCCCGTATGTTTCAAAAGGTTCGAACCTGATTCCAAAGACAGTTCTATTCGTACCGCAGTCCCCTATCTGTTTGTGCGCGCTCTCTCTTGCGCTTTGGTTAACCCACACCTCCTCTTCAAAGTGTTGGGTCGCAATTCCAAACAATGAGTCTCACAATTTCGAAAACATCTGAGTTTGGTGATGCTGGCAAATATTTAACGAAGCATGATTAATTCCTCCCCTGCCTTTGAAAGTACCACCCATTCGTTTCCCTGTCCATCGAGTCCCCACAAACACAACAGGTTGACGATTCATCAAAAACGTGAACGTCAGAGCTTTCCAGTGTTCACATGTGCCAACGCGACTTATGCCCACAAACTTCAGCCTATTGTGCGCATCGTTCTTGGCAATGACGACAGCCAATCAAGCAGCGAGCGAAGAAACCTTGAAAGTTAAAGAGTTCATGAAACTTTGATTGAAAGTGCTCGTGAAGTCAGATCTCGGGAGACACCTGGCAATACATCCCTTATCAGACAGACAATGGATATAAAAAATGATAAGACCTTCATAAAGTGGCCGATCCCAAGTTCATCCCTGTCAAGCAGGGCCGTCGTTAGGCCTATTTTAGGGGGGCTTTAGCCCCCCCTACATTAGTATTAGCCCCCCCTTTAATGATTTTGCAAAAAAAAAAATCTGAATACAAGTTCCTGTTTGCTTATTTATTGTTTAGTGACACTTATATCCCACTGCACAGCAATGAAAGCAGGGTGCAGCAGGTGTAAAAGCAGGTTCAAGAAGACGTTTTTGTACACCTCTGTAGCTGGGCAGGTGCATAGGATATTATCCCAGTGGGGTTGTCATTCAAGTGTAAAGAAATCCTGCACACTGTCCATTCCACCAACAAACTTTAATATAACATGAAGAAGGTCGGATGACCGAGACGATGTATTAATGCTTGTTGGTGGAATGGACAGTGTTGCAGGATTTCTTAAAATAATGAATTCATAGACAAAACCTGAGCAGGTGCGCTGAAAAATTTCCCTAAGCCCCCCCCCTGTCTCTCAAACCTAGTGACGGCCAGCTAGCTGTCAAGTAAATTGATTTATTGATGTAGGACTGGGAAACCCAGTCAAAGATAAAACGACTATTAAAGGGACACTGTGTGAGATTTTTAGTTGTTTATTTCCAGAATTCATGCTGCCCATTCACTAATTTTTGATGAATACTTACCACCACCATCAAATTCTAAGTATTCACTATGATTTTCCATCAAAGGAGTAGATCAGTGTATCCAAGACTGATAATGACAATTCCATAATTTCAGAGCATTTGCCCTATTCTCTAATTGTTCTCAGGGCAAAAAAAAATCCTGTGCTTGTTTGCAATTAATCACAAATCAGCATATAACTTCATATCGTTGCAGATATTTCAAGCTGTACAGTAAAATGCACACCAGGAATACCAGACAGATTAGTTTTATGTGGAAGTAATAGCCATATTCCTTTTTCAGAGACCATGGACATTTCAAGATTGGCAGAACACGACCTTTGTTAGATTTGCCAAGGAAGCATAAAGTTCAGCAGGCATAATTCACAACCTGTCTTTTTACTGGTTTCCTTGAGTGAATGGCTCTGAGGTAATTAAGAGAAGATAACTGACATTATAACAACAGACTGACAATAGATAAGTAAGATGCAACACAACCTAACACATAAAACAGCTGTGATAGGTCTTGGTTAACCATATTTTTTTTTAGCCTTTCTACTTATTAATTGTGGGCATATACCAGTAATACAAACTCAACCATGCTGTAATAAGTCTGAAAATGAGATTAACCTCCCTCTTATTTGGAGAGTGCTGAACCATATTACTTTTTCAGACTTTTTGGTCATTAAATAGGCTATATACCAGCAATACTCAACTATGCTGTGGTAGGTCCGAAAATGAGAACAATCTCCCTGCTAATCAGCAGACTACTGAAGCATACTTTTTTTTCAGCCCTCCAGCTCATTAGATTTATATCAGTAACACAACACTCCATGGCCATGGCAAACCATGGTCAACCTATGTGGTAAGGCCAACAACACAAACTAAATACATGCAACAGCTGTGATAGGTCTGAAAATGAGAACAATCTATCTTATTTAGCAGAGCTCAAGTCAAGTCAAGTCAAGTTGGTTTTATTGTCAATTTCCTTACATGCGCTGGTCATACAAAGAATTGAATTTACGTTTCTTACTTTCCCATGCAGACAGACATAGACTGTAGGTGTGGACATAGACAATTAGACATAGACAGTATACACATTACACCTAGAGTACCTATACAATACCCTTAGAGACATATAAAGTGCAAGACTGGGCAACAGCAGACATACATAGAACTTTTTTTTTTAAACAGAGGTTGTGCATTCCAGTTCTGAACCCTCTTACTGTTTTCAGCCTTTATGCTATGAGAACAACCTCAATTGAGGCACACTTCTGAACCATATGACTATTCCCACAGCCTTTCTGCATATTACATGTAATACAAAACTCTGCCATGGAACCTACCTGGTAGGGCCAGGAGAGACTGGAAGTCATAGCAGTTGTTGGTGTTGGAGTCAGTGGCACAGGACATCCAGAGGTTCTCATAGAGGGTGGCCGTGGTGATGGCACTGCCATAGTTGGTGGACTCTCTCCAGTAGGGATGGTACAGGGAGGCAAACGCCATGATGGTGCTCAGGAACCCTATGAGAAGAACCACAGCCTCACAGATCTCCTTCATCCTGGAATGATAACTCCCCACTAATAGCTCTTCAACCCCTCGACGCTTTGCGGTGCATATGGAACTGCAGTTTGTCTGCACCTGCCTACACCTTGTTTGATTGTGCTGACTCAGAGCAATATCGGGCACACATGTACATCTCTCATATCTGGTTAATGAACATGAACCCAGATGAACCTTTCAGACGGCTTACCAGGCCATGGCTACCGTGATATCACGGCCGTGGCAGTTCCCGCCCCATACATGCCCACAAACGTGCCAAGTCCCACTCAAAGCTATTGATTGCCAGCTGTATTATCACTTATGTCGGCTTAATCTGTTGACATACTTGTCACACACTAAGGCCCAGGTATATACCGACAGGCCTCAAAACTGCCCAGTGCTTGCTTTTGCACAATGGTCGATGCATATATGGGCATAGTGTCTTTTTATGTAAATGATAAGGATAAAGACTGCATGGTAAACCAGGTTGATGTGAGCATCACCATCACTTTTTTTCAATACTGTAATCAATATGACATGGTGTCATTGATGGCTTTGTCGTAGAACCAGAATCCTTGTGGGCTAATCTATCTTCAGCTAGCAGTACAATGCTGAAAAACAGACTATTTTGAGCAACGCAACCCACACAATGACTTCTTGACATAGTCTGTGGTGTGGTGTATACATTATTAGTCTAGGCCCTATTTCTATGACAATACCTCGCTAGGGTTTCTCCAACTGAAACCAAGAGGTTTCACTTTATTATGTCGTCAGGTGAGCAAATGTGTGTCGAATAGAGAGAAAAAAATGAAGCTGAAGCAAACATTGAAAAGGATGGCTTAGTCAGGAAATCTGTATGGGTAATTATTTGACAGTCAGAAATGCTCATATTTACTGTAGTTAAGCATTAACCAAGTTCAAAGGCAGACAAAAGCCATGCATAAATCCTTGCACATTCAAGCGAACTATGCTGAATAGAATGGCAATGATGGTGGTGCTTTTTTGTTGTATTGAATTCATAATAAGAGCCCTCGGAGATATGGCCATATTTATTGTGCAGAGCAATTGAATTGGATTAAAATACGATAATGTATCAGATAAGAATGAACTGAATCATATCTGAAACATATTCTCGCTATTGTATAACGACATCTAAGCGCATGTTTGTTGTTTCTTGATTATCACGAGAATGTATCGTGATAACTTCAGATGGCTGATAAATAATGCTTGTAAGACACATTAAATTCACTGTAAAAAACGAGATTTTTGTAAAGAGTGTTTCACCATGGACAATATACTTGTGTTTATAGTCATTAGTGAGTTGGTGATGATGACATGGGCAGTGGTGCTCAAGTGAGCCTAATGCCCTCGGTCAACGGGTTCATTTCAGCCGTGAATGGCAATGCACTATGGGAACTCAGGACATGAAAGAACCCGACACAAGGAGCAATGCCAAGAGGATATTTGTCATCTTTTTTTGTAATCCGTGTGTTTGTATATACAGTATTTGGCACTAAACGTCTCCGTCAAGTGATGACTGTACACAGTATAACCCTTTTCCTAACCATCATGGGAGTGTACAATATAGCACAAGTTCTTCCTTCATCACATTGTCCACAAATTCTAGAAATACTTTCCAGATAGGCTTGTAGAAGTGTATTCCTATAATGAGGTTTTGTGTTGCACTGCTTTTCAAAAATGACTTCGGAAACATTGCGAAGGATTCAGATGTGAACAGAAGCATAGGAGGGAAGACATTCATAGCCAGGATATTAATCAAATATTGCCGGGTGTTTCCTCTGATCTGAGAGCAGATCATAATGACCACTGTAGTCCCAGATGTCTAGAAGACCATAGGACCGCTGTTTCAACTCCAGCTTCTTTTCACAGGGTCAAAGTCATGGAGAAGAGATTTGGGTTCAGGCTTGTAGTCTAAGTGTACAGTTTAATTCCAGACACCACCGGGTAGGTGGGCGTGGGGGGAGTGAATAACCACTGCTGTCCCCCGTCCTCCTCCATGACTGAGGTACCCTGAGCTTACACTGCACTCCAGAATTGCGTCCACCAGTTGCACTGCCCACTTACAAAGGTGAGGCATAAATGCAATGCTGTTGTGCGCACCACACTATATGCTGTGCTATGCTGTGTCATAATGACAATGGAAGTTTCCCAGTGGGTCTTTCACATCGCTTCGCTTCTTTCAGCCTTTAGTGTTTTTCAGCACTGTGGTCAGGACCCCATGTGGGGTCGCCTGAAATTCAAATGGGGACGCCTGAAATGTAGGATGTCAAAATGGGGTCCCGAACCAAAAAAAGGTTGTGAACCACTGCTTAAGCCCATGCTGCAACTGTTGTCCAGTCTGGCACTTTAAATGTCTGTATGAGCACTGTCTATGTCCATACTGTCTTATGTCCATGTATGAGTACTGTCTATGTCTATACTGTCTATGTCCTTACCTAGATTAGTCTATGTCTGCATGGGAAAGCAAGAAACGTAATTTCAAATTCTTTGTATGACCAGTTCATGTAAAGAAATTGACAATAAAACCAACTTGACTTGACTTGACCTGGTCTGATGTGTCATTTGGCACCTCACATGGCAGCCTTCTGCCACCTGGCTGTGCATGTGAATGTCAGGCATTGGAAAGTATGTGGGAACTGTGGACCCAGAGAGGCCCTATAGAAATGCAGCCAACTTAACCAACATGACACAAATATATCACAGAAGCTAATAAACTAACTCCAAAAAACCCCACTGTGGATTCATTGTAGCCTGGCTATCGCGACTGCAAGAGAAAGTATGAGAAGCAAAGAAGCTTCACAGGTAGAATAGGTGGGCGCAGGCTTGATTCTTTGGGCACTCAATGCAGCATGCTGTGATAGATTAGCAATGTAAAAAAATGTTTTCACTTTTGTTTAGTCTGTGCTTCCACTGACCTGAGCAGCATGAGTCTTGATATTATCGGTAGAAGCACATGTCCTACACATACTGTATCTGCTCCTCTGTGTGTCAGCTTGTTCTACCAGCAACAAAGATAAGACAAAATTTCTAAACAGGGCACACTCACAGTTATTGAGGCCGCATTTCACGGTATTGGGTTTCTTTTCCCAACTATTCACTCTGGATAACAAACAGCGAATGAAGACAGAGATAAAACGATAAAACTACATGGAATGTTCAATCAATCCTGAATGTTTTTGTATACTGTTGGTTATACTGTACATTGCATACTCAATTTGTTTGTACATGCCGTATGATGAATGTTCAATTTTCAACGTTCAGTGTTTGCGAATTTGCGAAATTTGCACAGAATATGACAAAAGTTTCTTCAGTCCCTCCTGAGCTCTGGCCCTGGGCACCTCCTGTGTAACAGCTCCTGCTTCTCAAGTTTCCACCCTCTTCTGGGCCCTGCGTGTGAGTGTGTGTGAGCTGCTTCCCAATGCTTCCAGTCCATTGAGCTTCAGCCAGGGGTGATGATGTCACACATTCATCTCCCGTCACTGGGCGCTGCTATCCAGAGCGATGGCTGAAGCTGGCCGGATGTTTTCTTTTGCTAGCGGCGCTTGTGTGCTTTTGCCGCCTCATTCCTGGTGAGGAGCGACTTGTCGCCTAGGGGACGCAGGCCTGCTATTCTCCACTTGCCAAAGCAGACACTTGCCCAGCCTCACCACACTCGGCACATACACTAGCTGCCCCCTCAAGAAATCACAAGAGGCTATAGGCCAAATATACAGCAATATACTAGCACTTAGTAAATGAGTGTTTACTTTTCTGAAATTCAACATTTAGATATGGTAGCAACTGAGTAAATTGTGTCATTGGTAAGCACATCAGACACATACTGTTCAATTTAAACATGTCTACGAAACAATATTTGACTATACCTGGCCTGCGTGTTTAATTCTGGACAAAGATTAAGTCCAGGAATTATAATAAAATATAGAGCAGACAGTACAATACACTGTATTAAACTGTACAACTATTTCAGACCTACTCACAGGCCCTGGTACAAGGACATCTCAATCAACTTTTTCCTCTTTAACGATACACAGTGATGGAACAGTATATTATATTATTGCCAGAGCACACCAGCATTTCAGGGCATGTCCCACACCTACCTTGTGTCCAGGTAATTTATAAGGTCCTTCCACTTACTGAGGTCCCGTGTCTCTACTTTGGTTCCTCAAACATTGGCAGGTATGGGCAGCCATGACTAACAAGCTGGCGACCATAAAAGACAATACAGTTAGACAGACTTTGGCCTTTGCTCCCATAACAATATAGCATAAAATCTTTCCAAGAATTGTTTTGTTGAGGACAACCTATCGAAACAAAACAGTGGTCATCACACACCTGTGTTCTGTGTTCCCATCCTGCGTGCAGTGCATATTGAACGTTCTCAGTGGGAATTCAAGACTTCTGGTTATCGCTGTTCAGCCATTGCCTGTATGAAATGAGACCACAGGTGCATCAAACATCAAGAATCAAGCAGCACTGTTAAAACAAGGAAGGAATTTCAAGAGCAAAAAACACAATAAATACCTAAAGGGAAAAGGTAAATGGGGAACAAAGCAGAAGCCTCTTTTGTCCTTAATTTCAATAGACAAGTGACTGCAGAACAAAACAAAGAAGAGTAATTGCAGTCAAAATGACATTACATTACATTATTACATTACATTCAAAATGTATTCAACACATGGATATAAATACATTTTCTCTGGAACACTGAATCCCATTGAAACACTCTGTTGTTTTTTCTTTGGATGGATCTTTTCATGGATAAGTGGGGCAAAATCTTTATCTTTGATCAACAGTACTGAGTTCACTTTCTAAACAAATAAGCTTACTGTTAACCAACTGTACTCTAAAACAGCATATTCCGAATGGTAGCTTTGTCTCACGATTTAGTTGTGCAAGGTGTAGATCAGTGTGATATCCATATTGTGTCTGCAGGCTTTCCTTATCACTTAGATGGCAATATTGACAACAAAACAGGAAATTATACAGCCTGAAAGAATGTGACATGATATAGGAACATGAGAGCTTGGATGATTCTCTGAAACCTACACACCCTAAACGCACTTAAAAGTCAATTTTTAAGAATCTTTATGTATTCCTCTTAATAGTTTTCCTTGACCCTTTGACATCTGTATGACATTTTGGGTGAGGTGGACATGGGAAGAAGATATGACAGACCACCTGAAAGAGAGGGAGTGAAATATGAACCACGCACACAGTTCGTGAAAAAGAGATAGGCAGTGAGATAAAGGTTATCTCTCTTATCTTTTATCTTTGCCTCACCAAGTCTGTATCATTTGGCACGCTTGGCTTATGACTTCGCTTCATTGTCTGTATACATCAATGGGTGGGTTGTGGGGGAGTCCAGAGTGGCATTGATTGAACAGAAATCCTCTTCTTTCAACGTGACTGAACTTCCACCTTTTGTTATATCTTGGAGATAATATAATATGCTACACTTAAGTGACAGGCACGTGATGGGAGGGGGAATTGTAGTACGATGCGTCTCCATATGTAGACTTGTCAGTCTAAAATAAAGCTGTGCAAACAAAGTCTTGCTCTTAGATAGTGATTCTCAACGGGGTGCTCTACAGCCCGCCAGGGGGTGTTAGGAAGCCCTAGGGGGGCATTGTGGAGGATACAGCTGAGTGGGGGGTGCTCCATTGCCATTAGGGGGCATTAGTCCATTTTATTTTTAATAAAGTTGGCACCCATTAGTGCCATTAATAAAGTTTGTAACCCATTACATGAGTGCACAGGGGTTCATCCATCAATAACCCTTAAGACCACAGTGTGTGGGGAGTGGACAGTATGCTCTAGGTATGTAATTTACAGGGGAGGATGGTGGACAGTCAACGCCTCCACCCACCCTGCTGATATCCATAAATTGTAAGCTATGGCACTTTGGTTGCAGGTTCAGTGTCTTAATCATAAGCTCATTAGTTCTACTGCCCAACTTCCACATCCATAGGTAGGCAGGCGGCCTACCTGTATAGGCCTACGTACATTTTTTAAACTTAAATGTAAACTATGTCCCATGTACCTAACCAGGCATACCTACTACTCATATTGAATTATAGTGAACACTGGGCGCCTGCCCTCATTATGTTTGACGATAATAGCTAGGCACGCAGTTGACTTCATACCAGAACTAACTGTCTTCAGAATCCACACACTTCAAAACATGGACGCGCCCAAGAAGGGCACGTGGCAATTAAGCAAAATCAAACCAGTATCCATTCATTTTCGCTCGTTCAACTACACCGTAGACCTACGAAATGTGATTTACATACCTTCCTATTGCCGAATACAACATACCTTACCATAACTGCACCTACTTCAACAAGAATATTCCGGGTAAACTTCGGTGAAAAAATACCGCCCGTTAGCACTGGACAGCGACAATTCGTCACGTGACACAATTTTGTGTTGTAGTCAGGTGGTCGTTGATTGCCCTAATAATTGATCAGTGGTCGCTTGTAAAGGGAGACATCCTTGGAAGAACCTTGCGTTTAAAATATAGATAGCTTTCTACATAGAACGCAAGAAGTCATGGATCAATTAAAAATGTTTTGGTAAGGTTGATGCCTCATCATTGATGTGAGCTGCTCTGAAAGCATCTGTTTGGAACTGTAACACGTGTTATTTTGATTAGGTGGTAAATGTGGGCTAATGTTATTTCCTCCCTCTAGTGTTATTTTGCTTTGCATAACCCCCATGTCTGACTCCAAGAGCATACCAATTGGTAAGTGGACAGATGTGGTGGAATATTAGTCGTTGAAAGTGGTTGATCTTGTGACCTGTATTCCTTGCCTACTATATTTGCCATTGAATTGACGTAGTGCATTATTTTCAGTTCATCTTTCTTTTGTCTAAGGCATGTTTAGAACTGAGTGCCAGGATCGTCACTTCTGGTTGGCGGTTAGATCAAACGTTCTTGGCCATACATTCCGGTTTGATGTTGAAGGTTTGTGTCCCACGTTTAATATTTTCCCTACAGATTGTCTATGTTATTTGCGCACGGACATAACATCTCCTCAAACTCTTTTGCCTTTTCAGATAGCCATGGCGTCCACACCATAACGGGGGCGTGGGCCGCTGAGTGTGGCTACACTGTGGTGCGGGATCCGTTAGGAGATTTGGTCTTACGCGCCTCTTACCTGGCCTGTCATGTGGAAAACCAGGTGAACCACACCACACGAATCACTGTAACTCATATATAGCCCATGTACATGGTCAGGTTTTTGTGTGTAAAGTGGGCTAGGCTTTATAGTTCATAACTCAAGTCCAGTCGATGTCCCTTGATCTCATCTGCTGTTTTTTTTACTGAATATAATAGTCAATCAAATTGAATATCTCCATTGATAAATGTATTACCAGCCGTGTGTGTGTGTTGGCAGGTGGACACAGAGTACCAGCTGCTTGTGTGGTTTGTGAATGTGGATGGTGAGAGCGAGGAGACGTCCTATCCCCTCCTGCTCACCTGCCCACTGCAACAGCCGTGGAGCCCCAGGGAAATGGTCTGCGAGGAAACTTACATGGAGGTGCGGCAGCCAGCAAGAACCAGTGTGTTTGCAAAGGGATGGTTGCTCTAACAATGGTGCCAGGGATGTGGTTTCAGAGTGTGGTGTTTCCAGATGGAGATTTTTAACATTGCTTGGAAATAATGTGATGAAATGTAATGATCTTTTTTTCTTTCATGATTTTTTAATCAAAGGTGATCAGTTTGACTAACTACAGTAAAGACGTACTATATCAGTCGCTGCGTCTGGTCCGCGAAAGAAATTAGACAACCACATTTTTAGTTGGACCTAACTGAACTGCCCATTATCAAGACAATAATTTATATATAATAAGTCATCCTAACATGGATAATATAAATGTATATAGTATAGGCTTCACTATAGTCCATAATAACTTTGTTAGTGTGATAATAAAAACTGTGTATATAAAATAGACTCACACTGTTTCTATTTCCTCAGTGTTTCCCCAGCCATTCGAGTATGTGGTCACTCCCATGTGTCAATCATTTATGCCGTAGGTGTCAGTGCTGAAACCAACTCCTCCCGATCATCAAAAGGGCACCGAATGGATGAACCCTGCCCCAGTGGTTTGTGCTATTAATATCCTTCATTAGAAACAGTCACTGTAGTCTGTCTTTGTATCAATGAATGTACATTCTATACAGACATTGACTTGACTTTGATGAGTCACCATTGACACAAACCAAAGTGTGCTTAATTATCAAAACTCAATGTAACAGGAGTTGTCACGGAAGATTGAAATTTCATTTAAAATCATTACAAATTGCAATGATTCACTGGAACGGTGCCATAGGCTAACCATTAACTGGTACTTTGTATTTTTCTCTAGAACGAGGAGGAAGGTTTGAGCGAGTGGAGGGTGGTGTTCCGTGTGCCTGTGATCAACCAGGAGCTGGGGGAGGCCCAGGGGATGCGGGAGGAGACCGTACCCGTGGAGATGGCTCACCTGATGGGCTATCACGTCAACAGCACTGGGTCTCGGATCCTCCTGAGATGCCCCTACGGCTCCAGGCTGTCCTATCCTATACAGGTGGGGGGATGCTGTGCCGCTATGTAGCTTTGTCATTGTGACCGCTTCCAGGGGCGTGTGGATGTTTGTTTTGCAACACTCAATATGTTCGAGTGTGATGGAGATCACTGGGCATTCATTCCTTGTCATTCAGTAGATTTTCCCTCATGGTTGGGGATTCTAACCTGCGACCATCTTGCTGTATGTGCAAATGGGGCTACTGTATGTACTGACATGATGCACCTACATGACATTTACAGGTAGCTGATGCTCTGTCTCACCCAGGGGAGAGTGGAGTTTATTGCTTCACGCCAGACCAATTTAGCCATGGGTTAAGAGAAGATCTTCACTGGTTATTCATGCGCTCATAAACATTTTTACTTCTGGTAGAGAAATCTGCAACCATTCATTTGCCAAGACCTCATTGGCCAAAGTTGATCCAAATACTACGGACTGATCACATTTAGCTGTTGGTGGCTGTATGTAGCCCACTGACCCTTGCCTTGGTCTGTTGCAGGTGAATGGGATCGAGATGGAGATGGTCAGTGCCACTGTCCTGTACAAACACCAGTGGATGTTACTCCGAGTGGACACCTCCGTGGCTTGCACCACACGTTTGTGCCTATTCTTACAGTACACTACTTACATTATGATGTGGAACCTGAAGATATAGTTGGATTGATAAATGATAGAATTGATTATTGGTCATTTTAATACTGTAATGCAATAATGTATAATGTCACAAAATATTGTTGTCATGTTTTTGTGGAGTTGGATGCGATGAATTACCGTATATCTCTCCTAGCTTTCCAATCGCATCCTGTCTATGCACCATCTTTTTCTTTTAAAAGGAAAACATTTCTTTAGAAAAAGGACTTTGAAAAATTATATGTGGAACGGATATCACACTTTGATTTGTCTCTCTTTTTTATTTCTAGGTAAGGCCTCTCTGGACCTGGAGGGCCGCCACATAGTGTGGTCCGCCCCCCATACCGCGTCCCCTCTGCTGCAGCCCCCGGTGACAGACAGCGGGTTTAGAGTGGGGGTGGGTGGCCAGTACCTCAGCCCCTGCATGGCCAAACAGCACAGCTATCAGATGCGGGAGCTCAACGGCACCGTGCAGATTCAGGTGCCCTTCGGAGCCCAGGGAGGACTGGTGAAGGTAACCAATCACTACATAAAAGTCTTCTTTTTAAACTTTTTTATCTAGTTTTTGGGGGCTTTTCAAGCATTAGTTATTTTTTACGAGATCGGATGGTGACAGGAAGTAAGTTGGGAGAGTGAGACTGGGAAAAGTCAGCAAAGGACCCGGGCCGGAATTGAACCCGGGGACATGTTCCGTAGTAGACGAGTGCCCTACCGTTAGCGCCATGGTAGGGCCCTCCTTTAAAGTTGTCATTGGACTGCCAATGTGCAATCATTTAAATTGTGCATGACAGGAAATCCGAGGTACTCAAGGTTGTTGACGCATAGGCATTGTGGCCAAATAAATAGTATAAAGTGTGCAATTCTTAGTGCTTCGGATTTCCCATCTTGCACAAATTTGAGAGAGAAAACGCCCTGATTCACTCCAAATTCCTGTTTGTACTCTGCACTCTTCTCTCTCTCTCTCTCTCTCTCTCTCTCTCTCTCCAGAGTCACGTTAGTGATGGTGAATATTTCCAGTCGTATTTCCTGGACCTGTTCTTCCTGCAGGAGTGGGAGGATGCCCAGTGGTCTCTGACGCAGCAGCGATCCTTTAGGCCAACGTCCATCCCACACCAACTGCAGACACCCAGAGTCATCAACAGTAGGCTTTACATTTTTTTTTTTTTTTCTAAACCCAACCACCATCCCCCCTTATGGGGTACCTAATTTTTTGTCTTTCATTCTTTTTTTTTCCTTTCTTTTAAATATATTTTCATTTACCTTTCTTTTTTAATAAAACAATACAATAAACAAAACATGGGTTTAACAACAAAGAAGGACAATAGTAAAAAGAAAAAAATAAGAAGGAAACAAAATATTCAAATCTGAGGTCCCCCAAAAATGTCAGACCATATATTTAGTGCCCACCCTCCCCCGGGGATGAAGTTACGGTTTACATTTTATCCTGATGCAATGAGAAGTATTACATTAATTAAGAGATAGTTTGAACGAGAAAGGGGGAAAAAGAAAAAAACAACAACAAAAAAGACCCTAAGTCCAACCTTCGCCATCTTTTAATTCTAACCATCTATTTGCATAGCTCACCATTCCTGTCTCATTAGCCATTACACATTCTATTTTACAGTAGTGTTTGATATAATTTTTAAAAGCTCTTATAGTCAATGTCTTTATATCCATTGTTCTATGTATGAACACTTTGCCCAACAAAATAATAATATTTTGTAATCCCTGGTTTTCGCTTGCCAAGTCACCTAGGAGTATAGTAGGGAGATCTAAATGCAAGCTTATATTATACTTTAGCAACCAGTTTTCAACTTCAAGCCAGAATATAGCAGTTGAAGTTGCTTTACATTTTTTAATACCAGGCCACATTATGGGGTAAGCGGTTAGGGCGTCAGTTCGACTCCTGACCTGCAAGGGTGGTAGGGGGAGTAATTAACTAGTGCTCTCCCCCATCCTTCTCCATAACTGAGGTACCTTGATCATGGTACCGTTCCGCCACACTACTCCCCTTAAGGCGCAATTGGGGGCTTACCCCTTGCACCGGTGAGGCATAAATGCAATTTTATTGCATGCAGTGTGCACTTGTATGCTGTGGAGTGCTGTGTCACAATGACAATGGGAGTTGGAGCTCCCCAGTTGGGCAAATGAGGAAATGACCTTGGAATTGTGCTTTTGCAAGGTATTGAGTTAAACTTCTGTCGTCAATGACGTCTTGCAACGTCATCACAAGGTCAGGGAGGATGCTCAGTGGTCTCTGACGCAGCAGCGATCCTTCAGGCCAACGTCCATCCCACACCAACTGCAGACACCCAGTCATCAACAGTAGGCTTTACATTTTTTAATACCAGGCCACATTATGGGGTAAGCGGTTAGGGCGTCAGTTCGACTCCCGACCTGCAAGGGTGGTAGGGGGAGTAATTAACTAGTGCTCTCCCCCATCCTTCTCCATGACTGAGGTACCTTGATCATGGTACCGTTCCGCCACACTGCTCCCCTTAAGGCGCATTTGGGGGCTTACCCCTGGCACCGGTGAGGCATAAATGCAATTTTGTTGCATGCAGTGTGCACTTGTGTGCTGTGTCACAATGACAATGAGAGTTGGAGCTCCACAGTTGGGCAAATGATAGCCTGGGAACTCCCATACTGCCTTTAGTTTTACACAATCGTTTCGATCTGAAAGACAGTCTGGCGAGGATGACTCATAACGTCCTAATCTCATTTGTGATTAGGTCTGGTGTTAACCAGACAAGGCAAATGAGGAAATGACCTTGGAATTGTGCTTTTGCAAGGTATTGAGTTAAACTTCTGTCGTCAATGACGTCTTGCAATGTCATCACAAGGTCACTAGCACAAGGGAGGACGGCAGTTAGGATTATGGAAAGAATCCCTTGTGTTCTTGTCTCTCCTAGGCACCAATGCCTCAGAGGGCATGTTCTCCGTGGCTCTGGGCCTCTTCCCCTCCGACGTGTCCCTGGTCAACATCATCGTTGGAGGAGAAACGGTGTCTTTGTCGCAGGCCGAGCGCCTGGGTCTCAGCCTCTCCCAGGTCCCTTTCCCCAACGGCACACACCTCTTCCTGCTGCAGGCGCCCTTCTCCCACCCTGCTGTCACCCAACAGGTGAGGATGCTTATTAATCATCAACCCTTACAATACATACCCTTCAAACCCCACACTTTCATAGTACCCACCTGGTCAATTTTGACCAGGGCCGGCCCAAGCCTTCCTGGGGCCCTATTAGCTGAATTTTATCCTGGGGAAAATGGTGGATTGTTCATTTCTTCCTGGAGCTTTGTTACTCATGGGGGGTCAATGGTGCCATGGGGGCCCTAAGCCATCACATTGTTTACTTATGCCTCGGGCCAGCCCTGATTTTGACCCTGACAAAGAATACCATCCTGATAACACCTGGATATAAAAAAACTACAGACTTTTTTTCAAATTATATATTGTAAATCATTAATTTGGCACTAATAAATGGTTGCTTAATCCCTCCTCAATGTTTCAGAAGGCAGGGAGTGTGTATTTTCTACACACTACTTGTTTTCGATCACACCTTTTCACACATTCCGATTTACCAAAAAAAGATGTAAAACAAGAAATATAGGCTGCCTGAACTAAACAGGCGAGGCTTAACCATTAAACACAGTCTGTGTGCTCAAGTACTTCAGAACAAGACGTTTTGTTTAGTTTCACTCATCACTCAAAGGCCCTGGTCCCATTTCAGAACTATTTTCAGGTGACACCTCAATCTGCTATCATTATTGAGCACCTCTGTATCTGCCCTTTGATCTCTCTAATCCTTTGCTTTTTCTTCTTCTTTTGTTTGTTGTTTGATGTTGGCCTCTGCTGTGTCAGTATTTGGGTGAGCGTCGCAGGAGATACAGCCTCTCTGTGGTCTTCACCCTCATGGTGTCTCCCGAGGGAGACCTCTACCACCATCTGGCCTCTGTGGAAACCCACCTGGAGGACGTGGGTGTGTATGGCATTAATTTAGCGATGTGTGTCTCTGTGTGTACATACGGTGTGGTAGTGTTTCTCATGAGGTGCTCATTCCAGTGACTCAACAATACTTGACCTCGATCTATCACCGTGAACATTTTTGAGCGGTTTCTCAATCCTATAGCTTGCTGTTTTGCCCTCTTTTAATGTTACAATTTGTCTCGCATACCTGCCAAGTGCTGCCAAGCCTGGAGGGAGAATGTATGCCGCGCGGGATCAAGTTGCTGTTGCATTATGGGAACATGGACACGGATTGGGCCATGTATGTGGGAGGCCAGAGACTGGACTGGGAGCTGGTGCAGGTGGAGGGCTACAGCCTGGAGGCCAAGAGGGACCAGTTTGGAGTGGACGTGCCCCTCTACAGTCAGGGGATGACTTATGAGGTGAGGGAAGCCAGGCTGCAGTCATTAACCCGGGAAGACCTGGCCTAATGGTTATGGAGGTGGTGTTAAGATCAGAGGATTGCAGATTTGAATCCCACCTCGCTCCATGGCCAAGTGCTCTGGAGCAACGCCCCTAACCCCACATTACTCCAAGGACTGTAACCAATACCCTGTAAATAACTAAGTCGCTTTGGATAAAACTGTCATCTAAGTGAAATGTAATGTAACACCTGAATTGGATTCTTAAGTTGAAGAACAAAGCATTTTTTTGTATTTATACGTGTTTTTCTGTGTTTGTTACGATCTCTCAGAAAATGGTTTAGCAAAATGTGGCCAGGGGGGTGTTTCTTAACCTTTTAAAACCTGATGTTAATTAATCCTCTCTTCCAGGGTCTTGGACTAGAGGGACTGCTGGTCAGTGTACACCTGCGCCTTTCCCACTCTGACACAGGAGAGAATATCACCTACAGGCATCGCTGCCTGTTCCCTGTGCCAGAGCTGCTGGGTAAAATACTGTAGTTCCCTTCCTAATAGTTAACATGTATACTGTTAACTCCGCACCTCTCTCTATTTATGTTTCAGAGGAAAAGCTCCTGTTTAAAGCATACAATTTACACCATAAGTTTAAATTGCAAGTATTTATTGTGTAATGTTCAGGGGCGCGATGTGCAAGCACTGACGAATCCCCTTATCTCTTCCCTGCAGTCTGTTTGCCAGATGAAAGAGTGATAGTGTTGGTTGACACCTCATCTGCGTTCCCACCCATTGACCCGCAGTGGACCTCTCTCCTCAACCCGTCCTGCCGACCCGTACACACCAATAACACCCAAGCCCTGTTCTCTTTCAAGATAGATGCCTGCGGCACCCTCAAAACGGCAAGTATATCCTAATGTTTGTGATTTGTTGATAACATTTAATGTATAATTATAATATATAATAATATTCTAATGGTCTTTCTGTGTTTTCTTTCTTTCTTTCTTTCTTGAAGCTGAAAGATAATTTTAGGATGGTTTAGGCAACAAATGAGTCTTTGTGTGTATGAAAATGGTTACAAAAACCATTAGCTGTGTTATACTGTATGATCAGGTCAGCAAATGCTTGAAGCTGAGCATGTTTCCTCCCGCTCCTGTGTCGAAAAAGGGGAGGAAGTCAGTGTAAACAATATATACACTATACTACAGTATAAACACTACTCTGTGCAGCTTTGAGAATTTATATCATGCATTCCATAGTCATAGTCATACATCCCCAATGTTTCCCAATGCTGCTGCAGGAAAAGAACGGGGAGCTGCACTACATGAATGAAGTGAGGTACACTCCCGTATTTGACGGCCGCATGACGCCTCCCACTACCAGTCAGCTCAGTTTCAGGTGAGAGGCCAAGCCTTTTCATTCCTACACAACCTTTTATAGATTTGACTGTAGTATTTCATGAATGTTAGCCTGTTTCACTCCTGATCAAAACTTGCCAGACAAAATACAAACATACAAAATTAAATGTCTGCCCACTTTTAAACGAGTGTACTTGCCAAGCCTCCGGGTCAAACAACCTCCTTCATACAGTACCTGAAGATGAACCTTACCCTGTTCCACTACTATACCATATCAGACCTTGCCTGAGTGAACCTGATGACACACAGAAGCGAAACGCGTTGTTTTACTAATAAAAGAGTACTGTATAAAGTCAAACAAGTGTGTGGTTAACTTTTTTTCCTTTTAAAGTATTGAATGCACCTGCGTTTACCATCACCTACTGTAGAAGCTGTGTATGGATCTTTTGAATTTTTGCATGAATCTTACCCTGTTCCACTTTCGCATACCAAATCAGACTGTGATTGTACTGTATTCATGTGCCTAATCTAGGATCCCTGTTGGCTGCGTGCATCCAGTGAAGGGTCCACCCACCCTGACCATCTATGAACCTCAGGATAACACCCCGAGCCCTGCCTCATACCACTCCAGGAAGGTGCGCCGGGCACCTGCATGGCCTAACGGCACTGGCACAGAGGGCTACTGGAGGAGACCACTGCTGAGGGGTGAGATGACGAGTACCAAAGCTTCTTTAAGAACACCATGCCTTTAAATGCACGTTTTGTTAAAAATGACGTTCGGAAGAAGCGTAATGAAATTTGGCATTTACCATGCGCATTCGATTATTTGTTCAACTGTCATTCGTCTGATTTCAACTCGAAAAGATTGGCACGCCTATTTAAACAACTGCAACTCATTTTACGCTCTGCTGTCATTCGGTGGAATTTCAGCGCACTGAAATTTGGAACGCCCCTTAATTAACTATGTATTATTTATTCTCTGTTCACCTGTCTCCAGTCAGAAATTTTCTTTCGCGCCTGCACCCACTACCACCCCGTTCACCTCCCTTCCGCCACTGTTCAATCGATTCGTCAGGCGTCTTGCCTTGTGCTCTCCAGTTCACCTTGCTCCATTGCTCTCTGACCATCACCGACCGCGGGGTGTTCACTCAGACCTCGCACATATCTGTGGGCGCAGATACTGCTCAAGCTCTCAGTGGCGCCCCGTACTCCAGAGCTCGAGAATGTTTATTACATAGACATTTCTCAGCCGTGGCATTTAGGGATGCAAATTATCGATTAATTCATTAATCATTAGTTGATAGCCTTATCGATCGACTTACGATTAATTGATAAGCGGCGTTTTGCCCCCGAAATCTCAATGTTTCTCGAAAAAAAACCTACTAAATTTAAAAATTTTCATTAAAAATTGAGAGAAAATACCACATTTAAATGAATTCTATTTCAATTCTTTAATCATAAGGTGATTTAAGTATTCCCACTGTTCACATCCCTCTTCACACACACTCTTCACCTGGGTCTCTTGTCAGTTGAATTGTCGATTAATAGCGATTAATGTTTTTTAATCGATTAATGCATTGATCGATTAAAATCGATTAATCGTTTGCATCCCTACTGGCATTACTTCAGCACCACGGCCAGCGATCTTGCCCAATACGCCACATAATCTATCAGCTTCTCGAACCCTGTGAAGCACTTTGATGATCGGTCCACCGCTTAGAAAGCCACTCTCCTGGGAGAGCCGGATGATCATGAGAAGTCTGTTCTCTAGCGAGAAGGAAGATGGCCAGTGGGTTCGGATGTCTATCTTACCAGTGGAAAGAAAGTGTGTGTGTGTGTGTGTGGTCTTCATCCATGACTGAAGTGCCCTTGAGCCTAAGGCACCTAATCTCACATGGAATTGAACCAATATCCTGTGTCTACATAACTGTAAGTCGCTTTGGATGAAGGCATCAGCTGAGTTGAATGTTAATATGATGATGGTATTAAATAGAAGTTGAGATGATTGATATCTTTTGATATCCTACTAACAGTTACTGCAGTGGTTCCCAAACTTTTTTCAGCAGGGACCCCCTGGAAAATCTAGTAATATTAATGGACAAAATAATTGTCTTGACCAGGATTTCGCATTTTGCATGACTCATCACTCTCCTTCCTGTCTCCGCTTTCTCAGGACGAAAAAATCGCACCATAGAAACTGGAGGATGACATTCAGCAGGTACCCTATATGCGTAGACTATGGGCTGTTTTCTATGCATGGTGTTGGCATTGTGTCCAATAAGTGTGTGTGTGTGTGTGTGTTTGTTAATGTCCTTGTTCTGAAATTTGCAGCGTCCCCTGGTATCTGAGATGAAGCACCTGTGATCTGCACAGCTGCCGTGGAGCAGGGCTCTGATGCCCTCCGTCCCACAGGAAGGGGCTTGTTCCCATGGCTACCATCCATTCATCAGCATCCCATAATATTACATGATGAATATTATCATTTGCATTATCATTTTGCGAAGTTTGCTAAATAAAATTCTGGCTTTTTTTGTAAAACCAATATTTTGTTTTGCTTTTATTTGTATAATTGAGTTCCATACATTATTTACATGCAATTAGTGTTAGAGCCAGATCATTACATGAACAACAGGAGTAAGCATCCTATTCTGTTTTGGTAACTAAAATATAGGCCTAGTTCATTGTACCATAATTAAAGAAAAACAACGATCCGTTTTAATAATATTAAAATAATTACAAAAGACCCTGAAGACCACAATATGAGAATAAAATATTTCCTCACAGCTACAAAAACATTAAGAGAACACAGTCAGTATCAAGTCAGTCAGAGCTTTTTTTCCTGGTGCTGTGCTATTTTAGCTGCTGATTTTTGAATACGGTACTGCTCCACAAGGTTTCTTCTTCGTTGGTGTTCATTGGTGATCTCCAGCACGTTCTTGGAGGGAAACCAGCCTGTCTGGCCATCATAGAGGCGGATCCCCTCACACCACCCTAATGATGGACACAAACACAACATGGGATACAATGGCAGGTGTGTGAATAGATGAACATTCAACAGCATCCATTATTAGGAAATGAAAGTCTCACTGGGAAAGTCCCATACGGTAAGTCATTTTTCGACCATACACAACAAAGAACAACATTTCTTTATGCCTCAACAGGCAGCCCAAGGGAGCAGTGCACTGCTCACACACAGTAACATGCTCACAGTGCCTTAAATCAACGTAAAGGGTGGAGGAAAGAGCTAGTTGTTCGGCCCCCATCCTCCACCTAGTGAGATCAGGAATCAAACAGACAGCCCTCAGGGTTCAAACCAAACTCCCTGACCAATTACCCATGACTGTCCTTAGTGTAGCCTACCTACCCAATTCATGGAAACATTCTGTCTGGCCACTTTGTCAAAAAGCCACACTCAATATTGCATGGCACTGCTATCACCCTTGAATCCTAAAATATACATCAAGTCACAGTGTTTATGTTTATTGTTGAGTTGTTGAATGTTATTTTAACGCTCTGTAAAAAAATGGGACGATTATATTTGTTTATATTCCACCAAAAAAACAAAGTTCTTTTGGATACAATGGCAAATCATGTCTTATCCATATTTATATTACTACCATGACCTTTGTCATTTTCTTTTGCCATGGTGCTAAAGTAACGAATATCAATTTCATGGTAGTTCTGAACTTACAACATGCAACAACCTTTGTGACTAAAATTCTATTTCTAGAGGGGGCAACAAGACTAGGAACACTAGTCGAAACACTGAAAGGAGAAAAGCATTTTTTTTTTACATTGGGCCCTTGAATTTAAACCGTATGTTCTGACCTAAGATATTCGGCCATGAAACGACTTCCTATGGGCAATTTTTTGCAGGCACAAATTATGCTGTTTTTAATTTATTCATTACGGTACGCTACCACACACAACGCGTCGGTGGATTGCTTGTTTGGAAACTTCTCGGTTTTGTGGATAATAGTTTTTTTAAAAGTCTGGTAAAGGAGGATGTGGTGTCACGTCACAAACTTCCACCTTCACCAGACTTTTAAGGGCCCAATGTCAAAAAAACGTTTTTCTACTTTAAGTCAGTGATGCTAAAAAAGACAAACCTCTTCCTGTGAGCCTACTTCAGCATTACACAGCCATGTGGCCAGCTTGAGTCAAGTTCCTGATTTCACCACATTATTTAGTTAGGGCTTTGTTATGGTTAGCCCAAAATAGGTATGAAGATGTCTCCCAGACACTGCTAAGTGTCATGCCTTGTCTGTAAGAACATAAAGGGTGCAATATCTGGTGAAAAGGACAGGTGTCGCACAGGTTCACACCACACGGCATCATTACATGACAAAGTAGTAGGTGTTAACCAACTGATGAACACTAATGCAAAGACTGTGTCAAATGGTATCTGCTAAAAAAAAATCTGGGGAGATTCTGCTTAGGTTGTGTGTGTGTGAGTGCCTGTGCATGCATGCGTGGGTGTCATGTAGTGCAGGTCTGACATGGTCACCTTCTTTGGTCTTGCGCAACACGTTGATGATGTCGGTGGGTTCCAAGGAGAGCTCATCTGCCTGCTGACCCGTATACTGCTCCACACACTGCACCTGAGGGCAGTCTGAGACACACACACACACACACACACACACACACACACACAGTGGGAAAGCGATGATTCATAATCTCATCTATGCAAATTGACTGTAAAACCTTACAGAACAGTCTGCTGGAGTAGTAACAACATCGGTATGTGTGCTCTGAATTACACAATTTTTTTTTATTGTTTCTTATGTCAATTTACAGTCCCTAGTGGGCTGAATAGTTTGCTACTGACCCCAGTCTGTATAGATCTTTTCATTCTGATCGGGTTGGGGCTCAGTCAGAGATGGTAGTGCTGCAATCCATCGGTGCATATCTGACCTAAATCGGAAGTCATCAAAAGGCATGATGTGGCTTTGTAACTTCTGGAAATGTAAATAAATAAACATTGCTGCATGCAGTATGTGCTTGTTCTGAAAAGTTGACGGCACTTGCTATGTTGAAATGATGAAAATAATGGGCGATAGCGTTATTGTTTGATATTGTTTGAGTTGTCACAGGCCCAAAATTGGGCCTGATTACATGTCTATATTGAGAGGGAAAACCTTTCCGACACAGATGGAAAACCTTTCAGATGATTTTGTCCTTACTGAGCACAGTGTAACCTGTCAACATCCCTGTGTTTATGTTCACTTACTCTGTGTTGGCCTTGAGGAGTCTCTCGCAGTGCTGTCCCTGGTGGTTCTCCAGCAGTGTGAGGCAGAAGCAGTGCTCGAAGCGAGCTCTCAGCTCATCCTCGCGTACAGCCTGGGCCTGCACCACAGACCGGTGTGCATGGTCTATCACCACGTAGCGGTCCGGACTGGGTGGTGGCAGCATACAGTATTATGGACAGTCAATTTTGTTTGTGGGGGCTTTCTAACACACAGGTCATGCACTGTATATCAATGAATGAATATCATTTTTTTTTGGAAATTTAACACCAGTGCAGGTAATATACAGGGGCATATCATGCACATATCAATAAATAATTACACATTTTATGTTATTGTAATAATCAGTTCACTTCATCAACATGGTCCTGTTTTGTAAAGCCTTTGACCTTGACCATGAGCTTGACCTTGACCCTCACCTCTTTTTGCTGGCGAGGACGAAGAGGTCGTTGAAGAGGAAGGCGTAGACGGGCAGGAAGCGTAGGCGGATGTTGAAGAGAGAGCCGGCCTTGGACAGCTCCAGCAGCTCGCCCTGCTTCTCCAGGTAGCGCGTCTGGGACACAATGGGCACGGCCTGGGCTTGGACAGGACACGGACCAGAGAAGCAGAGGAACACAAGGGTGGGTGTCAGGCACAGAGGTACAGGTAGAACGTTAGACTAGAGGTGGCACGGCATTTACAACAGCATTGTAAAACAGCAAGCGCAGCCTTGCTCTTCTTTAGGTAGACCTGTGTTCTTCAGTCAATGCAAATCAATGGAGAACACGCCCAGTATTGAGTCAAACCTGGGTCTCTGGTGTACCAGTCAGTGCCTTATAGCCGAGCCATGGTCAGGACAAAAATATTACTCATTAAAGCTGTTCTGTGTATCTGTGTAGGATGGAAGCCAAAGTAGGTATTGCAACTATGCTGGTCATTGAAACTGTGCTGCCTATTGCCAGATTTGATCTTTTCATGAATATTTACCAACTGACCAAAGCACAATACATGTCTATTTCTCGAAATTATATAACATATAATGAAATATAATATAATGAAATATAATGAATACTTCTTTGGTGGTACAGTAAATATTTGTGAATCCAGGGTCGGCGCTAGGCAAGGGCACTAGAGCGCCAAATGTCTTGGGGTCGCCAAGTCCCACAGAATTAGGGATTACAAATTATGAATTAAGGGAAACAAAGCTTTAAGCTTTATATTGACAATTATTATCAATGGGTACTCAGTACATATATAGGTAGTTGATCAGCTGTGGTCTATCAGATGTATGAGACTATGTTTATACATGCCATATAATTCCACCAAAAGCAAAGAGACGCCTAGAGCATCAAATTGACTAGAACCGGCCCTGTGTGAATGGGGCGCATTGATTCTGGAAATAAACTACTAAGTATATCACATAGTGCACCTTTAAAGACATTTGTTAACAGATACTTGTTTGAAGATATTTTATTTATTTAGTGAAACTGACCTTGAGTTTTTGAAATTCCAGCATGTTTGCAATGCTAAAGAGCTCCTCCATCTGCTTCATCTTGCCGACCTGAGTGTTGGTGTCCTTTATAATCTGAAACATATGACAAGGAGAGTATGACATAGCAGGTGCAGACCACTGCTGCTTAAAACATGATTGGGTACTCTTAAATGTTGGGCCACAGCTTTGTGCAGATGATATGGTCCTTAAACAGGCGTTCCTATTCTAGATTTTAGAGCTATACGGGTGACCTTACAGTAGTATGTGTACATGGGGCACACCAGTTAACAGAGACAAAGCAACTTTATTTCTGTAGTGCATTACATGCACGCATACATGCATGCATTTCGTATGCAAAAATAAAGATGATAGAGATAAAAGACCATAAGAAAATAAACATATAAAAATCACACAATCATGACAAAGACAAAAAGAAGGCACAAAGAAGAGAATAAAAGCAGAAAATAAAAAAGTCCCATTAAATAAATAGTTAAAAGCAGATAAAAATGTAAAAAACAAACAAACAAAAAAACAGAAATAATCAAAACAGGACCACTAAAAGACAGCATCACTAAATAGCTTGGTTTTGAGCAGTTGATGGTGGGGTCACAGAGACAGATCCTAAAAGAACACACTTACCTCAGACACTACAGCCAAAGCTTGGGAACAAGTCTGCTCTAGCTTGGACCCTTCTTCTGTCTTTTTCAAAATGTTCTGATGGAATAAGCAGGAAACTAAAAGTGAGTATGCTGTATCTCTCATTTTGTATGTGCAACATGGATTTCTAACGTGCACTCACTGTGCATCAATTCTTTAGATGAGTGTAGCTACCATATACAGGTCTACCTGAATAAGTATTTTCAGCCGAGTGATCCTCTGGAACGGTAGAAGCAGAAAAGAGGTGAAAGGAAGTCGTTTGCACAAGGGAGATTCCTCCAGCCTTCTCATGACCAGAGCGAAATGCCTGTTGCTCTGCCTGTCCAATAGATCACAAGAGAAACTCACACAGAAGAAGCACAGAATAAATGACTAGAAATGTCCACAGGAACTATGTTTGCCCCTATGAAAGACTACAGTAGTAACCATGCCCTTTCTTCCAGCACACTGTAAAGACAAACACTGGGTGATTTACAAATACTCAATCCCCCACTCAGTCCTATGTCTCAAAACATAAACATAATTTGGCACAAATGCAGAGTTATGCATGTGAGTGCTCCAAAGAGTATTGTTGCCTGAGATCATTTGTGTTTCTATAAGCAAGTGTTGTGTCTTGTGGTTTACATGAGGGAGCTGTACGTCTTCTCCTGGTAGACTTGGTCGCGGACATAGTCAGTGTACGCTGCAAAGTGGTTCTGGGCATGGTTGTGAATGATGTCACACAGATCTGAAATGACCACGCTCTCGTTCACTCTGTCCTGCAGATCTGCCAAGAATCTGAAACACATTTTGTAGGAGGCGTATCAACCTCAATATCAGTGATAATATGCAATAGGTGTTGATATACCAGTAATCCATACTTAATGTGGACAAATGTAACATACACACCTTATTTCGTGTCACAAATGAACATTTTGCCACGAGGTACGTAGATAACATGATCACTGAATCATCAATAGACAATCATCTACTGTCCACAGGCAATAAAACAAGTGATGTATGACTCAAAACTTGTTAACCTTAATGCATAGTTTCTAATGGTTTAGCTGAACATGTATTCACAGCCTGATCTCCAAAAATTCCGTGCTCCTGGACACGGATGTTAAGGACACTAAATCCGTGTCCAGGAGCACGGATTTTGCCAAAATTCCGTGCTCCTGGACACGGAATTGTTTTCCGTGCTCCTGGACACGGAATTGTTTTCCGTGATGGGCACACGGAAGTGCTTTCTATAGGCTATTACCACAGCACTGTGTTAACTCTATCATTAGAAAATACATACCAAATGCTAATCCTAAACAAAATAATGCTATAGCAATTCAAGTTGTGCCCTGACCAAAACATTCCCTAACCTTAACCTGTCATTAAAGACATATTTTTGAGAAATACCTTTTCCAGTTGGTTGCTAAGCTATCAAACTCATATGATGAATGAAAGAAAACTAGCTGTGCCCAGACCAAAACAATCCCTAACCCTAACCTGTCAGTAAGAAATGTTTTTGAGACAAAATATTTGAAATCCTGAGAAAACACAAGACTGTGGAAATAGCCTATAGAAAGCACTTCAAACAATTCTGTGTCCAGGAGCACGGAAAACAATTCCGTGTCCAGGAGCACGGAATTTTGGCAAAATCCGTGCTCCTGGACACGGATTTAGTGTCCTTAACATCCGTGTCCAGGAGCACGGATTTTTTGGAGATCATGTTGGTATTCACTACCATAACATGTGCATAGGCTGAACTGGCTGTCTTAAAAGTCCAGTTTGGTGTAAATGCTAGCAGCAGACAATTCCTTGCTTGACGGCTCGGTCTAGCATGGCACCATAGGGGATAATAGTGCCAGGGACAGGAATCAATCCTCCAATCACACGCCTCTACGTAATGGTCTCTGGCTTGCCAGGCTAAGTTTTCTCACCTTTCGCTGACTTCGTATACTTGGAGGATGTTGGAGAAAAGCCTCTTCTTGTCGTGGATCACCAGGGTGTCGTTCAGCTCTCGGGAGCCCAGGAAGTGGTCCCTCAGCACCCTCAGGGAGTTCTGGTACGACTCCTCACTGGACATCACCTCAAACATGCTCTGAAGGAGAGGATACAAGAATGTTTATTTGTCATGTACATACAGTGTGTGTGTGTGTGTGTGCGTGTGTGTGTGTGTGTGTGTGTGTGTGTGTGTGTGTGTGTGTGTGTGTGTGTGTGTGTGTGTGTGTGTGTGTGTGTGTGTGTGTGTGTGTGTGTGTGTGTGTGTGTGTGTGTGTGTGTGTGTGTGTGAGAGAGAGAGTTCATTCGAATCATTATGAGGAGTTTAATAGGTGAATGGCTTGAGGAAAGAAATTCCTTGGGGGCATGGTGGCTCAATGAGCAAAGACGCCATACCATTACACCGGCTTGATTCCAACCCGAGGTCCTAACCCTCTCTCTCTCCCACTCGTTTCCTGTCACTCTCTCTCACTGTCCTGTCCTGTATAAATAAAAGCATAAAAGCCCTAAAAGTGTACCGATATCTATAAAGGGAAAGAATCTCCTCCTCTGTCTGGGGGTGAGTTTAATCCACAAGACACTTCAAATGCTAAATGAAGATGCCTCCTTGCCAAGTTGACATTGTTTGGGTGTCATGACATTTCAAAAACTGAATGACACACTGACAACAGTCATACGGATCAATAATGTGTCATGTGTCCTGTCACTTTTATACTAGCTACATGACACCCTTATGTCGACCATGTCCAAGAAAGTCATATCACACTTTTTAGATTTTTTTAAAAAGCGGATGTTTCCACTAATGCCTACAAGGGTGGAGGAAGTTCTTACTTTCAAGGACAAAATCAAGTGTCAGCATTCGTTCTGGTGGGCCATGTATTGCAGTCAAGAGCTAACCGCTTCCCCTCGGCTAGGACAACAACACAGTCACATCAGCTGATCTGCATCAGCTGTTTTGCCTCAGCAGATGATTTCCCCGCGGTTCTGAGTGGACAAACTCAAAAGCTCAAACTTCCAACTGCATGCTGCATGCATCTATGCAAGCACTACCTCCCCAGCTTTACCTTGATGCTCATGAAAAATCAGGGGACTCCGTCCTCTGAACAGAGCCATGCTACCCAATTCAGTTCATAACTTATTAATTAAAAATGTCACGACAAAGGAGAACTTTAATGAACCTACAGTAGATTCTCAATAAGGTAATCTAAATCCACCATCTCTGGTTTAATGTTTCTAACATGCTTGCACTATAGGCCGGTACTGTACTGGGCAACCTGGATCCAAAAGACTTTTACTTGTCCAATCAGGACATTTAAACAAGTAAGACCAGGTCATTTGGAATATATGGCACTGGATTACAGCCCTGACTCCAGGTTGTCCATCATCACTTCACAACATGTGTTTATGTCTATGTCTCTCCCTCCTTCTCACCTCCTGCAGAAGGACCTCCCTGCGGCTCAGTGTCTCCAGGACCCCGCTGGCCTTCACCTCGGGCCGGTCCTGCCACAGGCTGGCCAGGGGCTCCACCTTGTTCTTGCGCAGTGCGACGCCCTCCCCTCCCCCCACGGAGTTGGCCCTGCTGACCTGGGCATGAGCAACTGCCTGCGGCCGAGAGGGATCCGTGACCTTGGTGGAGGCATGGAAGGTCATGCTGTGCTTCTGATTGAAGGTAAAGCAGAGAGAATTTGAGAAAAATCAAATGTAATATATTTGAGGTAACTGTAAAAGGGTGGCCCATGCATTGTGTTAAAGTGACTATTTATAAATATTTTCTGTGCAGAGTTTGTGCACAACTGTAGGAATGATAATACAGGTTCTCTCACAAGTTTTTGTTTGTCCTGTGAGGCTTTCCGTTCAGGGGGTGAGTCCTGCTGAATCTCAAGGTACACAGGAATACTGGAAAAAAGAAATGGATGCTCCTTTACAAGATAACACACACAAACACACACACACACACACACACACACACACACACACACACACACACACACACACACACACACACAAATTGTGTGTGTGCGCTCACGGGAGGATATGTGTAATTGTGTGTGTGTGCTGCGTCGACTTACTCCTCTTGGTCTGTGGAAACCCACTCGTAGAAATCATCCAAGTTCACATCTGAAGGAAAAGAAGTAAACATTCATTTTATTCTGAGTGCACTAAAACTCAGCCGCCACCAATTATGTTTGTTGTGGATTATCCTGTCCAATAATAAAGGCTAACATTATTCAGACTTGTGTAAACATGCAGGTGCAAGGGTTGTAGGGTGTGTAAGGTAACAAGATGTCAAAAAACGTCTTTGACCAGCTCAAATCTCTCTTTCTCTCTCTCTCTCTCTCTCTCTCTCAGCAGTAAAATCTGCTCTCTCACCTGCTTTCTCCGGTGGTGGCTGAGCCACTGTGCACTTGTAGGACTCGTAGCCGTCATAATATATGTTGTCTTTGCTCTTGGCCCTCTCGGACTGCTGACGTCTGCAGGGCGGAGGGCACCCGCGTGGGGACAGCATGTAGGACAGCACGGGGCGGGCCTGTGTGTTCCTCCCTCTGGGGCTCCGGGGGGTGACGGGAGGTATGGGCGGCAGGGGACGGTGCTCCATGGACGGGCTCGATTTCGGGGAGGGGGCCTCGTTTTTGGTGCCCCATCCGACTTTGCTGGGGCTAACCGGGCTGGTGCTTGGGCAAGGCTTGGCCTTGGCATTCAGCCGGGGGCTGCTGTCCGGGGAAGGCCGACCAGCTTTCGGGGGCACCTGTGGGGGCATCAGAGCCTGTTGTTGTGGTGGTATGTATGTGCCAGGAGCTAGATGTGGTGGTCTCGGTGGAGGAGTGGGTTTCTCAGGGACTTCCATGCTCTCGTACAGCAGATCAGGCCCTGCTTGGCGGTGGTGACGGCGGTGGACGCTGTCGTCCACTTTCACTTCCCCATTATCGGACTTCTCGTTTTTGGCGTCCCTCTGCCTGGACGCTTCCTGGCTCTCTTCTGTTGTCATTGGTTTCGTGACCGTCATGGTCTGCTCTGCTGTCACGCTGTTCTCCGCTGTTCTAGTTCCAAGCTCCGCTGTTGGAGATCCATCATCTTCATCCTGCACGGGAACCCACACCAGCCTCATGCCAGGCCTGTGGTGGTGACACAGACACTGGCAGTTGCAGGGCTTGGCGCCGGGACAGGGGTTAGTGTCAGGGCTAGAGCTAGGGTTTGGGCTTGGTCCAGTGGGGTTAGAGGAACTGGACACAGCCTTCTCACTGTCCACCACCATCACTCCATTACTGTCTGTCTTCTCACTTCCATCTGGTGCTGACACAGCAGATAAGAGAGGCCATGAGAGGGATAGATGGATGGAAAGATGGAGAGAAAGAATGATAGGCAGAGAAGGAGACATGAACAGGTAGAGAGAGAGAGAGAGACAGACAGACAGACAGACATACACACACACACACACACACACACACACACACACACACACACACACACACACACACACACACACACACACACACAGACAAAGACAGACAGATGGAGAGAGAGAACTTAGGAATGTGCAAGAGCTTTTAAAGTAGCATAATGACAACCTTTTAGTCATTTTGACTAAAACAATGCATGAGTTTAAGTACTTAAACACTTTAGATTTTCTTTTGCCTTAAGACATGTAAAGGTTTTATCTTTTACCTGACATGTTTCGACAGTGCTTGACGTGCTTTAAAATCAGCTGATGTTGTGTGACCTCCCTGCCAATAATGAAGAGCCAACTAACTAACAACTAAGAGGACAACTCTAACAACAGGAGGTGTGACCAACCTGTCATTATTGGCAGGGAGGTCACACCTCCACAACAACATCAGCTAATTTTAAAGCACGTCACACATCAACATCACAGTGACCCTCTGATGAAGACGGAAGTAACACCATTACACCAAAACATGTCAGGTAAAAGATAAAAACGTTTACATGCCTTAAGGCAAAAGAAAATCTTAAGTGTTTAAGTTAAACAGTCAGACATAATGAACCTAATACATATGAGTTTAAGTACTATTCACATGTCAGACCCACTGTATTAAAAAAATGCTACCAATGACAACTAAGCACTCCCACGAAAATCGATCATGGTTTGGCACGGTTTATTTTTACTCTGGTTCAATCATGGTTTACCTATAAAATTAACCTGGTTTTACTCTGGAAACCATGCTTTACCACGGTTTATAATTATTCATTGAATTACACTGAGCTGCCACTTTTTTATTCAACGCACATATCAGTGACAGTCCTTGGAGCAATGTGGGGTTAGGTGCCTTGCTCAAGGGCACTTCAGCCATGGATGGAGGTTCAGTGAGGGCTAAGGGGATTTGAACCTGCAACTCTGTGATCTTCAGTCCAACTCCCTAACCATTACACCATGGCTGTGAACAAGTTTTCATGTTTTTTTGGTAACCATAAAACCCACCTTTTTAGCCATGTTTTTTTAGCATAGTTCAACTATGGTTCAGATTAAACCATAGTCACAAACCATGCTGAAATGAAAACCATGAATAACCATGATCCATGGTTAGTCAGGAACCACGGTTTTCATGGTTACCAAAAAAAACAAGGATAAGCCTATACGTACTATAGTAACCATGACATACCATGGTAAAACCATGCTTATTACAGTAAAACCGTGGTCGATTTTCGTAAGGGCTGCCCCCTCTCAACTGCATCCTTCTCAACTACCCCCCTAGGGCTCCCGGACGCCCCCTGGGGGGCTGTACTGCCCACGTTGAGAAACACTCTATAGCAAGTATTTACAATTGGTGAATGTCAATTGATTTGGTAATTGGTGTGTCATCATTATTCTAAAAATAGCTAGCATCATTGCATTTGCATCATTTACAGTATGGTCACAGGACCATTTGTCTTTCTACATAGACCACCAAACAAACACACAGTACCTGATCGACGTCCACGCTGAGCTTCACCAAGCCAACAGTTTGGCTTCGACCATTTGACGGTGGGCTTCCCCTCTCTTCCCAGTGTCACCCCAAAACTCTTTTCCTTGGGAGACAGAGGCGGAGTGGAGAACTCAACAGCAGCTCGGCCTCTGCTGCTGGGACTAGGGCTCAGAGGTGGGGGGCTCAGAGGTTTGGGGCTCAACGGGGGCTTGTCATCGTGAGTGGGTGGCCCCTGGTTCCCGCTCCTCTGCAGAATAAACGGTGGGGGAGGGCGAGTGCGCCTGGTGTGGCTGTTCCACGGTGGGCCTAGTGTGGTGGCTTGGGGCCTGGGGCTTGCTGTGGCGGCCTGCGCTCCCTGGAGGGTGGAGGGTTTGGGTGGTTGTGGGGGGAGCACTGGCTTGCGTGGTATTGGAGGCCTCCTGGATTGCATGGTGTGTTGATCGATCCTCTGTGTTCTCTTGTGTGGAATTGGTGGCTCTTGTCCTGGCTGCGTCCGTCTCACTCAAAGAGTTTGCACGATTAGCTCCAAGGGTGGAAAAAAAAGATGCTGCTAAAGAAATGTGTTCCTCCAAAGGCTTTGCAGGTTCCTTCGCATGTTCCTGTGCATCGTCAAATATTTTTTCCCTCACAATTAAGGTTTTCTTTAACTTCTATTCAGCTTTTAGAGGAATAAAACAATGGCTATTAAGCCTTTCCTTAACTATTATTAAGGTTTTAGAGGAATAAAACTATAGGTGACTGCCTCATCTTGCCGTAGCAGAATGTGTGTGGAGAGGGACTGGGCTTGTTGTGACAGCCCAGTTACGGTTGTGCACTTCTCTTTTTAGGTCATGGCTGTTTCATGTGCTGTGGGCAAAGAGGGAAGTACATGATTTTCTGTGTCAGAGAAAGTGTGTGTGTGTGTGTGTGTGTGTCTGTGTGTGTGTGTGTGTGTGTGTGTGTGTGTGTGTGTGTGTGTGTGGGTGTGTGTGTGTGTGTGTGTACATGATCTACTATGTAAATCTGTGTGTGTGTGAGTGAGAGAGAGAGAGAGAGAGAGAGAGAGAGAGAGAGAGAGAGAGAGAGAGAGAGAGAGAGAGAGAGAGAGAGAGAGAGAGAGAGAGAATGTACTGTGCATGGACAATGCATCATGTCATGTAACACAGTGCTTCCACAACTTAATTAACATTATCATCAGGTAATAGGCCATTTAAAAAGCAGTGCTGATATTGTTTGCACCCTCACTTTTGAAGTGTTTTGAGCACAGCTGTTTACCATTCGTCAAACATATCAGGATTTGAATAGGCTGAGCTTCAACAGAGATAGTGCTGCTTTGCCTGTTTGCTTTTAGCAATCCCAATTGTTTCTCCACCATGGGTGGCAAGTTAATATATCACAAGAGTGTTTTTTACTCTCAAATTTGGTTCTTCCATGAGAGGCAGGCGATTGCTACTCTGCACAGGTTGTGGTGTGACTTTTAACTCTTTGCCAGCTAAAAAAAATATATGCCTCATTTTTACTGCGTAGCACAGCAAAAGGCCAAATGCGGAAAGTGGAAGTGCGGGTCAGTCTGTGGACTCAGGTGAGTGGATGCAAAAGTCAATAGAAGAGGAAGCTCAGAGGGCTGCGGTCTAAACAGTCCCCCGAAAGAGAGAAGTAAGTAAACTAGTCTGCGGACAAAATTTCCAACCAGTGCGGACTGACCCAGAGCACGTGAAGAATGCTTCTGAAAGCAAACCCCCTTTCAGTTCAGCAGAGAGTTGTTTCCATATCTGAGCAGCACTGAGACATCTTTATGCATTTGTACAGTGTGATATGAATTTATGGCTAATTCCAAGCATGCGCAGTGTAGCGAGACTGGCACTTTTCCAAGTTCTTCTTTTTCTGAGCACAGAACAATGAATGTTAAGTCAGCTGGTGGTGGAGCTTGGGGGGTGGTGTGTGCACAGTGTGTTTTGGGGGATGTTGCAGATAGAAAGAAAACGGTTGTCTTTGAATGGTTTAATGCACAGCCCCATCGCCAAACAAACAATAAAGAGAGTCCAGGTTGTGGTTGCTTGATTTAATGGTTACACAAAATAAATAATTATACATTATTTACGTGTTAACATTTTTCATTATGAAATGACTACAAAAAACTATGCAATATGAAAATAACTTAATTTCATTCAGTTAGAGATTTATGAGCAAGAAATACAGTATATAGGTATGTTTTGTAATATTTCTTTTGCAAAAGTAGGCCCTATACACTTTTTTGCATTTTGATAATTTAACACAGATATTCTTCCAAAAAAATAAATAGAACAAAATAAAATGCATACATACTGTACATTCATTTTGCATTTTCACTTTTCCCCTTTTTTGAATTAAAACATTCTGTTGAAGGTTGGAAAGAGCAGCACAATGAGTGAGAGTACATAAACTGTGTGAAGATGAAGTATAAAACATACTCAACAGTCTACTTTTCCAACACTTTCGCCTTCTCATTGCTGCATACAAACTGCATTGTGTCTCGAATATTCACGTTCAGTTAACATCAGAACTAAATGGATCGATCTGAATACATGACTACTTTTTATAGCGTTTCTTTTTTTGTACATTTGTTGCATACACAGTTGACAATTGCATTCACCCTCTGTCTCAATCCTTCATATTCATCATCATGCACTCATATATATTAATCTTAGTCTAACTTCCAAATTACTCTAATTTTGTTCATATACATGTCGATCAGTTGTTTATCTCCCCAATCTTCTTGTCTGGTGATGGGCGGAGGCGTTAAAAAATACAACAATTAAAAAGAAATGAATAGGTGCCCTGGTATTGGTATTGGTAGACTTGTTTTGTCTTTATCTTCCCTCTTGCCTTCCTCTGCCATCATACAGTACTGTTACCCGGCGTTCATATTGCCACTGACCATCGGCAGTTGATGGAAGGCGTGTCTGACAGACAGCAAACGCGTTTCGGCTAACAAGTCTTCATCAGTGCGTCGTACCACGCACTGATGGAAGGCGTGTCTGACAGACAGGGCTGTCTTTTTCTGTGTTGTATTCATACACCTGGTCTGATTGATTGACCGATCCACCACAAGCGCCAAATTTAAAATTTCTGAACTTTTGGCGACAGTCCCCGCCATGCATTTCGTGTCTGCCCATGCAAAGCCAATGGGATCTGTCATTGGCATCAGTGGCAATGTGAACGTCGGGTTAGTGTGTTCCGCTTTACTTTTTTAACCTCAACTCCTCATCTTTCCCCCTTGGCTTGACAATCACCATTGATATGAACATTAGATACCGTGATGATCACTCCCCTTAGATTGGAACGAATGGCCCAAGTCAGATCGCCGCCATGTTGAGCCGGTATATTGCTGCCCTCAATCGGTGACAAGGGAATACGCACATTATCCTGTTGGTGGTGGTAACATCTACGAGCAAATATCATGTTACTGATCCAACATGGCGGCACCCAGGGTTGGGCCATGCCAAAAGGCTGAACACGGCATCTAGTGTTCATACAAAGTTTAAAAATGCAGTGTTAAATCAACACTTATAGAGAGTCAATGTAACATCTTCTAGAGTGTATTTGCTCCCACAGTACTCTCTAACTATTGAATTAACACTGCATGTTTTTTCTCTGGGCGCTCACAGCACAATGCAGCCTCCGCTCTTGGACTCCACATAGTTGGGGTCCAGGTCCTTGGGCAGCTTGCCAGGCTCGGCCCAGACGTTGAGCTCCCCAAACACACCCGTCTCGATCATCTCCTCCTGCCAGGGGATGGGGACGTTGCCCGAGGAAAAGTCGTTGTAGAAGTCAGAGTCTTTGTTGTCTAGCAGCACGCCCTTGACGGTGCTGAAGGCGCCCACATCGCCGATGTCCTTGGCGTAGACTGCCTTGGGGTCGGGCACGAATGGGGGAGGCAACATGCCTGTGTTGGGTCGAGAACAGGGGAATTTGTTTAGAGGAACTAGAAGAGTGGTGCACATTGCGGTCTGCGGTGACTGAAGAGTTATAGTTTTAGTGACGTGATTAAACTAGTTGAATTAAAAAATTGATTCTATGGGTAGTCTATGGGTGATACCTATGTTTGTTCAAGAGTAGGGGTTTAATGCATGTGTTACAGTAAGACATGGTATGGTACATTTGCGGTTACCAAAATGGCAATGACCAAGTTGTAATCTATCAATAAAGACTGTATTAATGCCATAGTGTGGCACTACGGTAGTTCAATCTTTTCAACGTCAAGTCAGTCATTGACCAAAATAAATTAGCACACAGTTCTTCTTTTTTCCTGCTTCATTTGGCATGGGGTCTTAAAAGGGGTGTCTAAACACAAGTATTTGACGATAATAATACCACAAGCGTCCACTGACAAGTTGCTTATGGTAGACCACCCACCTACTGTACGTAGCCTACATGTAAGTACAGCACTTAACGAAAGCTCCTCACCTGCTTCCAGTCTTCCCCAGTTCAGATCCTTGAAGTAGGATTGAGCTTTGAGCTCAGAGCAGTCTTTGCTCTTGAAGCCGAGACGTTTGAGTGGGTCCTTCTCCATAAGGCCTTCGCAGATGTCCTTCAGCTCCTTGCTGAACGTCTCTGGGTAGGAGACCGGGTCCTTCAGGATGCGTCGCGTGACCTCCGTGTTCTCCACCTAAGGTCGGGGAGCCAACACAAGGACAGAGATGACAAGTGTTACAGAGTAAATGTAGCAGTGTTAATTCAAAACTCAGATTAAATACGCCCAAATGCAAGTCTATAGCCTACCATAGAAGATGTTTAATAGGATTCTATGTGTTGAAGGAGTGTAAATTCTACCATTAGGGAGTAGAATCTGCAATTATTGCTAAATCATTCACAAGGGCCATGGGCAACCTAACTGCAGACCAGAAATTAGCCTACATCACTGTTCCCTCGAACAAGTTCCGTTTTTGAAGCGGAGCAGGAAAAATGACTACTAGTGTCCACAGAAAACAGTGGGGTGTGGGTTTATATCTGTGCCACTGGATGCTACATTTCATATTTTTAATGCATTGAATTGAAGGCATCTAACGTCTCTTGAAAAAGGCTCATTCTGATCACCTCTCGTTTAGGCCAGTAGGCCCTGAGTGCCCCACTTGGCCACCCATTATAAAAGACAACAACCACTTGATTATTCTTTCTTTTGAAATAGCCTATCAAAGTGCAAGTTGTACAGATTTCACTTATCCTGAATTTGTGGGCTGCTGTTCTTTTTTCTAATTTTGTACTCTCTGAACAATTTCAATACCTGCTCTCCTCGAACGCGGAAAGGGCCTTTGGCAGCGACCATCTCATAGAGGGTAACCCCGAGGGTGAAGTAGTCTACTGTGTAGTCGTACTCTTTCTTCTCCAGCAGCTCAGGGGCCATAAAGCCTAGAGAGAACACAGACAGGGTGTGCAGACATGATGTCAATACAAACATCACCAACTCGTTATGCAGAGTCTCTATTTTCTCTCTAAGTTTGGTAAAACAAAATGGGAACGTTATCCTCAGTAATATCATAGCAGTGTTGTTATGAGGTACCGTAGTTGCTTTTTTCAGACAACAGTTGAGGGTTGGATCGCCTATCTGTATCCCATCTGCACTAAAAGGCCATCGAAATGTAAATTTAACCAGGATTAGGTAGTAAAATTGTTATTACCTAGAGATTTAGTTTGGCCACAGAGAGAAATTTCGGTCATTAAGGTAAAACTGAACCATAGCACCATAAATTTACTTTCTGTGTCTTCCTAAGTCTGTTTTAGCTGGCCCTTTGGAGGATGATGAGGATGATGGCCTTTGGTGGTCAGTGATGAGAAGTAATAGAGACATAAACACACTATCTGGATGATTTGGTGATTTTGGTCAAGTGGGATGTGTGATATGATATGGTGTGATGTATTGAGCGTTGTTGCCAGACTGACCTGGAGTGCCTGCGTATCCTGAGGTCATGTCTTTTCCAGGCGGCAGTTCAACAGCCAGACCCAGATCTGAGAGACGCACATGCCCTGAGAAGAGGCAGAAGAGCCTTCAGACATTTCCTCTTACAATGTTAGCATACATTCAAACACAAATGCAAAACTGGTACAGTAAAGAGTAATGGTTTCCATTATCTGTTCTTGCCTGGCCACCTGATTGCTGAACATTGCATCATTTTCAGTAGTGACCTCTCAGGTCTACCTGCCTGGGGTGATAGCATTCTATGTGCCTCTAGCTGTCCAAAGGAGGTTTGAGGGCATTTCATGTTAAATCCAAAAGTCTTCTTGACTTCTACTGAAGAAGGCTTTTGGATGACCAATGAAGTGTTTTCAAGCTTGAAAAAAGCTGAATGAATGGGAATCTTCACATACATACATCTTCAATATCAGCTATATGCCATTACAGTGGTAGATAGATGCATGCATATGCTACATTAACTGGGGCCAGGTGCAGGACGAAAATACTGTATACCGATAAGGACTCACAACGTATCAACACAACAGGGTCTTTATGAGAATGTGAACAACATGTTACACATGCCTGTGAAGAGTTTATTTGAAGGCAGCTGGACTCAAAGGTCAGGCACATCTTTGCAATTGAATTCTTTGGATTAAAGTGGGAGAATGTAATATGTACGCATATAAATGCTTTAATGGGGGAAAATATACCTGCGTCATCCAGCAAAACATTCTCTGGCTTCAGATCTCTGTATACGATCCTGTGTTGGTGAAGGTGCTCCAGACCACAGATGATCTGCGCTGTGTAGAAACATGCTCTTTTCTCATTGAAGCCTGGGTTCTTCTCATCAACGTTATACATGTGAAACCTGCAACATACACATAAAGCAATAGTATGGGCCAAAGACTGGTAGGAGAAATCTGCATGTTACATTGCATAACATTAAAGTACAATTACAGCCAAATCAGTGTATGTGGAAATCAATAACCAGGCCAAATACATTCCTGTAGTAATGTATGGCTATGGGGAAAGTGGGGTTGCAATGTGTTTTGTAATGGGTTGCCTGTTAAGATAGCCTTAACCCTAACCTTTGATACAGGAGTCGTTTGTCTGATGAAAGGCATGTTGTCTGAAACGTCTTGATTTATTTATTTATTTTTTTAAATAAAAAAAAGTCTGCCTTGATGTTGCAGACTTTATTTTTATCTCCTCATTTTGCTTTACTTAGTACAGTGGTCAGTATATTTAGATAGATGCGTGTCTTTTTTCATAGTTCTCCAGGAACGGTTTGTATCTCAGCTTGATGTCATATAGACAAGACACCATCCATGGGAATTAATTCCTGAGAAAAACCTTTGAATCCATGCTGCTCCAAGGGGAACTTCCTATATACCGTACATACCTAACTCTCAACTTTGCTTTCCTTAATCCGACACCCAGAATATTTTGATGGATGTGTGTGTTTTTTCATAGTTCTCCAGGAACGGTGTCTATCTCGGCTCGATGTCATATGTACAGGGGATGGGAATTCCTTCCTGAGAAAAGCCTTTGAGCCCCATGCTGCTCCAAGGGGAACTGTCCTTATACAGTATGTACCTGACTCACTGTGCATCACACATACTCACATCAAAAGTCTCCTTCAAAACCATTCAATAAACACTGGCATTTCCCACATGTTATGATGCCACAGGGCATGGCCAAGGAGGGCCAGGGGGTTCAAAGGGTTAAAGGGTGTGGATATGGCCATACACAATAAGAATGCTTAGTGTTCAGTGTGAATCCAACAATTAGAGAGTACTCTGGTATCAAATACAATCTAGAAGATGTTAAATCAGCTCTCTATGCGTTGACTTAACACTGCATTTTTTATTGTGTACCTTTGAACTTTTGCTTGCTTTGTTTTATTCAGACAATCTCTTGAGGTCACATGCTGACGCAGTCTTCTACATCCCCAAGTACCTGCCCATCATATTAGCTCCCAAGTCAGCCTAATCTCCTCAGATTACGGAGGATTAAAGTAAGAGCAACCACTGTGTTCCCCCACACACAAGCATGTGTACTACTGTACACACACACAAATGCACGCACGCACACACACACACGCACGCGCACACAGGCGTGCACACACACACACACACACACACACACACACACACACACACACCCACAATGCACGCACGTGCACACACATACGCATGGACACACACACACACACACACACACACACACACACACACACACACACACACACACAGAGGAGGAGTGAAATAAGATCACTGCTTAGCCTCACTGGGTTAAACTGATTCCCTTCCCATGTGTACTGAACACACTGTGCCTTGAAAACAGTGAGCCAGCCAACTGTATTGCTCCCTTTGCACGTGTGTGTGTGTGTGTGTGTGTGTGTGTGTGTGTGTGTGTGTGTGTGTGTGTGTGTGTGTGTGTAGGGCCGCTGACATAATTTGACTGCACCTAGGAACAAATCTTCTGAAAGGTACCTCATTTCAATGCACACAGGTAATGGGGACCCAACTATGGGCCCCCTCCTATCCAAGTGCACAGGACAACTGTCCCGTCTGTCCCTCCCTGTCAGTGGGCCTGTGTGTGTGTTCTGTGTTCTGTCACACACTGGCTACTGATAATAACTACTGTGTCCGTGTCTGGTGTTCAACAATAGAGCCATCTGTACCTGAGATCTCCTCCATTCATGATGGTCATGACCAGACACAGCTCTTGCTTGGTCTGAAAGGCGTACGCCAGCGTCACGATGAAGCGACTGTGCACCTTTGCCAGGATACGCTTCTCAACAATGGCTCCCTAAAATACAGGACACACAGATGCACAAATAGAAGTCGTCAACCAGCATTCTTTGTACACGTAATTGGATCTTCATGCATGCACAAGTCTACTCACTCTCAGGAACTTACGAGTTTATCAATTAAGTTTGCTCTCTTTTGAATGTCATGTTGCCCTGATTCTCATTGAACTTGGACACCCAAAGAGAGATCCTCTGAGAGAGTTTGGCTTTATGCGATGCAATCATCAAACGCTTCAAGAATCAAATATGTGCAACGATCACTGTATTTTGGGGGAAAAATAAGCTGCAACAGATACTTTATCTCGTGTGTCTATCTCATTATCGGCATTAAAGATGTCTTGGTTGCCTGGGTCCAAACGAGAATCACTGCCAGTCGCAGGTCACATTTCCTCAAAAGTCACCACATAAAGCAGCTTTAAAAGGTTAAGTGCTGGCTGGTGTCAGGATTTCTCCTGAGCCACAGCCAGGGGGTCACACCTGGCTAATGGTAGAGCCTATTAGGAACACCTCCACTTGGATTACTCAGACAGCACACAAAGCATGCACCAGTGGAGTAGCCTGGGACTTCCCATATTGCCTTGTGCACTTGGTCTGATTTGCTAGACCAGGCAGTGGAACACCCTGTAACTATGTTTCGGGAAAAATCTGGTTGCAGAAGGGAATATTCTGTGCATGTTGAGTTCTAAGTGCATTCAGTATTGTAAAGAGTTTAAATTGAAAGATGATTTGAAAGGAAGAAGAGTGTTTGACATTTATTGGCTATGGATGACATATCCATAATGATAGACATTCGTAGCACCCAATAGATGACCATGGACATCAGAAACTACACCTTCCCCTATGAGGAAGCTAATAGATGGTCCCCTGACTAAATGTAACCAGAGATTTAATATGGGGATTGCCAGGCTACGTAGCACAACAACTATCCAGTTGTGCTGTGCAATGTTGAGCATACTAGGTGAGTCTCTATCAGTTAAATAGCATGAAAGCATTTTTACATTCAATGCATTCTATTCTATCTATCCATCTATCCATCTATCTATTTATCTATCTATCGATCTATCGATTCATCTATCTATCCACCTCTCTCTCTGTGTCTCTCTGTTTCTCTACTGTATGAGCTGATTTGGTTGGTTTGAACTTGCAAGCTTCTTTGTGTTTCTCAAATACAGATTTAGAGTGATCTAATTCTCTGCACTCGAGTGACTTAAGTAATCTCATCTCTTGCCAGCCCACTCTGCCTCTTTTGTTCTCTCCACTTAGTCACTGATACGGTCCCCAAGTCTGAATGACATCACGAGGAAACATCTGTCCCAGCGCTAGCAGAGATTCTAGGAGTATTATCCAGTCTCTCTGGCAGCAGTATCTGTTCATTCTGTTCACACGATTTGTTTTGTGCAGTGCTGACAGTCAAGTCCTTTGCTGATAGAGCTCTTTCTTACACACTACGGCTATGAGCTGGCTTGGTCCTTGGATATTGCAGAGCTTACTTATCATGCACAGCCAGAGAGAGATATAGCCGTGCCTTTTGTGATTGTTGGTCACATGAAAGATAATTCAGTTGGCTTCAGCACCTACATATTTTAGATTTATTTATTTCCTTATGCACTGTAAAAAAACACCTTTGTGACAATAACGTCATCAATGTACCTTATCTTGAAAATTTCGACATCCCCTATTCCAACCATTCACACACATTTGCTGATTCTAACAAGCACCCATTTTTCATCCAGTGCTATTATGAATCAGTCTTAACTGCAGAGGAACAGGCTCCTGCCAATACTCTACATGGTGCTGAACAGTAGGCTCTAAACAGAGGCCGTGCATCACTGCTTAGAACTTGTGCTCATTTTAACCTGCAGTCCCTGTCATAGGTCCAAGACTAGTAATAATCCTTGAGCAGGTAAGTTGCTCCTCACCTCGTAACCTTTGCGCTTCTTCAGCCGCTTCTTGTTGAGCTTCTTGTTGGCGTACATCTTCCCTGTGGCCTTCATCTGGCAGGCGCACACCTCCCCGAAGCCTCCTTTGCCCAGTACACGGAAGTCGTTGAACCAGTCCTCCCCGACGGACTGGCCCTCCAGCCACTTGAACTGCACATAGCGCAGGAAGTACATGCTGGCCTTGAAGCCGGTGAGCGCCTTCGCCTCCAGATGCTTCAACAGCTGCTCCTCTGTCTCCTTGAAGAGGTCGCCGCGAGTGTTCTTGTGGTCCTCCTTGACGCGCGTCACACACTTCTCATCCAGGAAGTTGCAGAAGGTCTTGGCGGAGGACTCGTAGTACTTGTTGACGATCTTCTGGGCCTTCTGGAGCCGGTCCTTCTCCTGGGCCACGGTGTAGTCCTCGATGTCCTTCCAGAGGCCATTGGCGTTCTTGTGGGCCGCCTCGCTGTCCATGTACTGCTGGAAGAGCCGCTTGCCGATGGGCTGCTTGACGCACATGCTGTCGAAGGCCGAGTCCACTGTCGCCTTCATGGCCTCGCAGTTGCGGATGTGAGGCAGCGCCAGCTTGGCGCGGTACTTCTTGTCGCGCATGGTGGCCGCGGCGTTGCCGTCCACGCTTCCGCGTGCCGACACGTAGGCCGAGTTGGCCACCATCGTCTCCATATTGCCGATATCCATGGTGAGGGGTTAAAGGACACCTTGCATACAAAAAGGCAAAGCATTTTTTTTACATTTCTGACTTTCATCGCATAGCAGGATGGACAAACCAGATTGAGAAAGTGATAGTCGTGCCAGATACTCATTTTGCCTGTGCTTATGACAAAGGTGATTTTTGGAATCAGCTCATCAACTCGGCTGAAGGGGGTGTAGTAATGAAGATCAGCTGGTTCATTGAATTGGCTGGAGCAAATATGTGCCAGGTTTTTTTACGTTCTGAACCCAGGATGTCCGCCCCCTTAAAAAAGTAACCTGGTTTCCGTCGGACCAACCAACCCACATAGCCACATATGCGTTAGCTGCACCTAATTGTAACTACAAATATGGCTGGTGTGACAATATCTCAGAAAGCCCTGCACGTATGCATTACATGGCCTGGTTGAAGTTTGCATGCACTGTCAAACACTGCAAGCCAGTTAAACGTAAAAGGGTAAGTTGCCCTGCTACCTTAAGTTTGTAAGTTAACTCAACTCGAGGCTTAACTCAACTTGAGGTTTTCTCAAGTTGAGTTAACTTACAAACCTAAGGCAGCAGGGCAACTTCATTTTTTTTAACGTTTAACTGGCTGCAATGTTTTACAGTGTGGCTAGGCCCAAAAGTCCTTGAGTGGGCTAATGTACTTTGCCTCATTGCCACTTTGCTTGCCTGTGCAGCCGCTGTGTGACTGTTGGTGTGCATAGAAGGAATTTCAGGTTAAGCACCTCAGATACTCTGGCAAGTATGGGGATGTGCTTAAAATAAATGCAGTTTAGTAGCCCCCTTCATCCAGATGACCATCAGCTATGCCATTCACAGTTTGCTGAAAAAGCTTAACTACATCATGACATGATTGCTATGGTGCTACAGAGAGTAGCAGCCGATTAAGACATGGCAATTACTATTTTGGCAACAACAAGCTTATAACACGTGACTCTGAAGGGGTTAATCATTTAACCTTTGGTGAATCCACCTTTTGAAATTTAACACTGCCCTGCCTGCATGGAAAGATTCACTACTTTTGCTTCTATTGTTGATGCTTTATATTTCGTGTTGCCAGATAGTCTTGGAACATTAATCATTCATATTCAATAGTCTGTAACAAGAGTCAGAGCATTGCATTGGCAGCTCTGTGCAAGTGCAGCTGGGGTTGTTATCTCTGAGGTTATCTTTGGGTTGCATTGCAAGTCAGGAGCGTCAGAGTTGGCTGCTTTCCCTGTAAGGAGTAAACTGTACTCCCCTAGATCTGATTAATCCTCGCGTACAGTATTAATGAATGCAACTGCTCAGCTCCTGTAATCTAATTCAGTGCCAAGCAACTTCTCCATCACTGTCAATAGTGGGCTGACCTGAGCGGTATTGGTTAACTATTTGGCAACATCCACTTATAGAATTATGTACTTATACACATTATATGATTAATCGATTATGTCATATTTCATAAGACACTTTGGGTAAAAGCATCTGGTAAATGTATTGTAATGTACAGTAGTACAGCTTCGTTGGTGTTTGAATTTATACATTTTGAAAATGTGACGAACTAAACTTAGGTGCCACAGCCATTGCAGATAATATGGCATAAGACAATGGTATGATATACCATAAGACAACATGGCTGAGAAGTTAAGTTACATTATTATCAGTTACTGTAGGATGAGCCAATGTTAGGATGATACCTCAAATTATTAGATAGCAGCTGAAGCATTGTATTGCATTTGTTGTATGTCCCAGTTTAAGCAAAGAGGCTGATATAAAATGACACAGTAAAAGATACACAACAGTTCAATTGTGGTGCAATCACCAACCTGCATTGGGTGTAATTGATGATCATCTAGTCATCTGATGATCTCAATAGGCCTACTCATGAGGCATATTTGAGTTATCCTCATAAAACGACGTCAGGAGAGTTTACGTTTTTTTTGTACACATATACATTATGGATATTTCTGTAAATACATCCATTTATAACCCTACTGCCACCATTATTGTACCATAGCAAAGTTGCTAGGATGTAGATAGTAGACAGGACCATTGGCAGATTGTATGATTTGGGCATTTCACATTATTAAGATTTTCATCCTGAAGCCGAACCGGTGAGCCTTGATTTTTTTTTTGCAATGCATCATTTCCATCACAGTACATCTGCCCTTTACAATGCATAATTAGTCAAAGCAGGGTGTCCATACCTTTCTGCAATGAATCCTTTACACAGATGTGAGAGACGAAAAATCCACACCCAAATTAATCCACAGTAGTCCTATGAGGCCTTCAATATCCCTTCCAAAAAGTTGTCCAAAAGTATTAAAACAAAAAAAGTTAATTTGCCTGTGTCAGTCCATCAGCCCTTTACTTTTTGCCATCTCTCTCTCTCTTTTTCTCTCCACCTGCCTGCCTCTGTGGTCCTCCTCTCCTCTTCCTCGGTCAAGTGAGGAGGAGAGCAAGTGGGAAGACTCAGCCAGGGATTAAGTGTACCTTTTCTAATCCCACTTCATAGTCCGTTAGCCTACGGTTCCTGGATTATGTCTGTGCATCACCAAGGAAGGCAACTTGTCAGACATTACCTTGTGTGGTCCTGCATGGTCTCCAGCATCACTGATCTCTGATCAGATGTATGTTTTAAGATTAGAAACCGCCCCCCCCAAGCAACAGGCCACCACCCAAAACTTCCTCTTCCCAGCCCAACCCCATGCCCATACCAAAACTTTTCTACCGCTTCTGACCATGAGGTCAATCAACATAAATATGAAGGCAATGTTTCAATCATCAGAATGAGGCCATGTTCTACCCTCCAATGACAATATTGGATTTGGGGATCGATTTGGATTAAATACGATATGGTGTTGGTGTTTGTGAACGTTTCTACCTCTTCTGACCTTCATGTCGATCAACATAAAGTCAACCATTTTTTTCAACCATCAGTGGTGTAAAGTCAGCACGTATGGTCCAAAACGCTGCAGGTTCTGCACTGGAGGCCTCTACAAACTACAGCATGTTCTAACCTTCCTAGTGAGATAGGATTTGGTGGATCAATTGGGATTAAATATAATATGGTATTGGTGTTTCTGAGACTCTGGAAGTGCGCCATGCGGCCTAACTGGATTAGGCTCGCAGCACTAATGAGATCAGAGGCAGGAAGAGTCGAATGGTATTGAGATCAACACCCAAACAAATAGCTCACCCCATGGCCTACATTCCTCTCCTGCGTATCCAGTGAAGAAGAACAGATGGGATCCCATTACCTTCGTTATACTCAACTCTACTTCTGGTTAGGCCTTTCCTCACTCTCCCTAGCTATTCCAGGTCTAGGACGTCATAGACATAATATGTCATGTCTATGTCTGTCGTGGCGATGTCTTGGTGATGCACATCCTTTTCTTGGCTTGGATGTCCATTAACAGTGACGGCAGTGGAAGGGACTGGTTTCCTGTTAGTAACTGGCCTCAACAGCATTGTGGTGCCTGATAAATGGGCCACGTTACTGGGCTAGGTTAGGTATAACATGTTGCAATATCCTCTACTGAGCATGCGTTGTGAATTATGCAGCATTGTTAGCTGAACACTTGAGTAGTTGCAGTATTGAGGGTAACTGGGAGGAATATGAATTCAATCAAGAGTGTCTTCGGAAGGATGAAAATGGTTCATAATTCATGATTATTCATGATTGATTTATGATGACTCAGCAGGGAAATATACTGTATACGCTATGCTGTTAGAACTGCAAATGCTTGGCCTGCGCCCATCCATACTACCTATGAAGCTGCACAAATTTTCGCTTCTCAGAGTAGTCTGAGACTAACCTCAATGATCACCTATTAGGAAGATACTTCAGGTTCTGACCTTTCCGGGATCCATGTGACGTCAGGTGAACGGCCCTTTAGGAAACCTTCAGTTAGAAGATCTTTGGAGTCTTGAGGTTGAGAATAAATGTTCCCTTAGATGGTAGATGGTGGTAGCGCACATCTTGTGCAAGCCGTCACCAAACATCACAAAAAGAGAAGAAGGAGGGGACAACGCCCCCTTAGACCGAACTTGAGCACACTCCTTTGCATTGGGTGGGCGGAGTTTGGGATATCTTTCTCTACTAAGAAAGTCTTTGCTAACCTGACTCTGGCCAGCTGGTGTTTCACCCTTGGAGGTAGTATAAGAACTGGAGAGAGTGAATAAGTCCCGCCTCCAGTCATTTCAATGGGAAATGCTAGGCTAGTGAATTCAGCCAAAATCGAACTAATTTTTCAGCTTCAAAGATGGAGTCATTTCCGCCGCCAGTTTACTCAGCCAATTACGTGCCACGTTAATGACTGACTTACGATTGACCAGAAAGATATATGGAAGACGGGCATTGGATGCATGGAGGTGCCCAACCACACACCTGTATAGGTATGTGTGCCCAACACTAAACTCGCGCACCCACCAATCGTGTCCACCCTCTTTGAGCGAAGTGGCGGCGGAATTGCGACGAGGAAGTGCCTTGCTAATCGCCGAGGCTAATCAGCCAAATCCTGACCCCCTGGTTTCACCTTGTTTTCGTGTTACCATCTGGGTATCCTTTTCAAATGATGCTCTTTATCAAAAATCCTTGCATGTGATTGGATAACCAAACTGTCCTCACTTTTACTGACATGCCACTTCAGCCACTCACATTGAACTCGGCCCGTGACATAGCCGAGGACGACAGGAGGAAGAAGAGCCATAACGCCGCCCATGTATGGAAAATCCCACCCGTGGATCCTGATTGGCTCATTCGTTAAGGAATGATTCTGACTTTCACAAGCCTCAGATGATTGTGTGAAAGTCGCTATTGGCTTGCTGAAAAGTCGCTAGATGACGTCATTTCGTATGTCACAGTGTAACGCACGGCACGCTGATCACTAGCAAACTTGTCCACATGCATACTTTCAAAATACAAATGGGTAGTGCTAGCTACTTTTTAGAGATCAGAGCTAATCTGCAGCCCTGCTTAGCTGTAAAAAAAAACCCTTCTGATGGCGACGCAGACTTACAATTATTTTGAAAAACAATGATTTTGTCACTGAAAAGGCATGTTTAAGTCACAAGATTCACCAAAAAGTCCCTAAAGTCACTATGAGGTTTTTAGTTGCCAGGGACGTCAAAAAGTCACTAAATTGGCAACACTGGAGGAAACTGGACCTTCCTTGTGTGTAGTTTGGTGAAACACGGCCAGATGTTGTAAATGAGGTTAGTCTGGCCAGGCGCACTATCTAGAATATTTCAAGTTGTAATGGGAGGGGGGTAATTAATATTGAGAATTTCCAACAACTCCATGGGTCATGTTTAAGGCACAGACGCACCAGTTCAGTTAGCAAGTGAGGGAAGGAAATTGGCTGTAGCCTCAACCAGTAATAATAATAATACATTTTATTTTTGAGCGCCTTTCAAAATACCCAAGGACACTACAATCAAAACAAATACATAACAGTAGGGAAAGTATAACAAAGCTTCAGTGAATTAACAATAGGAGAGTAATTAAAAAGCAAAAATAAAATAGAAATAAAAGTACAATAAAAATAAATGTTTTAAAATAAGAAAATATAATAAAATAAAATAAAACTGAGGGAAAAAAATAATAATATGTAAATAAAAAATAAACTGATAATTAAAATAAAGTGGAAGTGCCTGTCAGTGAAGTTGAAAAGCAGATGTGAAAAGATGTGTCTTCAGCTTAGATTTGAAAGTAGACAGTGTAGAACACTGACGAAGTGACAGTAGCATTCAGAGACATTACATGACATGCCCTTTGCTATCTTGGAGAAACCAGAGCCATAGGGCCCTTCTCAAAACCTAGGACAGTGCACTTCCAAGTGTATCAGCCTAATTAGTCACACCCAGTGATTGGATACTCTTTATTAGTCACACCCAGTGATTGGATATTCCGTAGAGTTCACCAAAGAGTATCCAATCACTGGGCGTGACTAATTAGGCTGATACACTTGGAAGTGCACTGTCCTAGGTTTTGAGAAGGGCCCATAGAAACAGAGTCCGGCAATCTCCACTGTGTGTTAGGGCCCACTTCTGCATTAGCTAAATTAGCTGTTTAGCGTCTCAGAACTGCTCAGCGTTGCGATTGTTAGTTCCTAGAAGTGGGCGTAGCACACAGCAAATGCAATGCAATGCAATGCTGGGAATATGACAAGACTTGCTGTTCGTAGTAATAACTTCAGATAAACATCACAGACGGTAAAACTGTTGTGATTATCATTACCGAGACAGTTGATAGTTTACGTATTTGTGGTGATTATCCCGCATTATAGTTTGTTAGTCCTTATTTTTGGCTTTTTATGTGGTGGTTCTATGTTAAGTCTATGGAAAGATAGCCGCTTTAGGCACGACCTCAATCTCGTTGAAAGGCAGGGCTGCAATTTATTTCCTGGTCCTCCATTTGCGCAACTCTGTTTCTATATGGCTCTGGGAGAAACAGGATGACATCACAGTGTTCTTATCTGCTCTGTTATCTTATCTTATCTTATTTTATCTGTGTATCGAGTCATGCTGTTGCCAGATTGGGCGGTTTCCGGGAGATGGTGACATGATATATTCTGATATAAAACATAATCTGGTTTATAACATGGCTCAAATGATGGGCACCCTTGATTCAGAAACTATAAATCTAGTAGTGCATTTTCCAAATCTCCTAGTTTTCACCTATCCTAAATGTCCTAATTGGTAACAGGTAAAACCAGGCCTTTTGAAATACTGGATTATAGCCTCTGAATCCAGATTGCCCATCACTGATGGCTCATAACAGCAAACTCAAAATGATGAAGAAGACACAGGTCAGAGATGATCACCTGGAGACCAGGTGGGGGTTGGGACACCTTGGTCTTATGTGTGGTTATATAACTTACATGAGACATTATCAAGCATTACAGCAACAAAGCTGCTCTTCTACTGTGCAGGTGCTTGCATCTCAGTGAGAGACCTGCTCTGTGCTCATATGTCATACTATTCACATATCTCTTTTGATTTTTGTTTTATTTGTTTTCAATTCTTCTCATATTACACACCGCTTTCTTTCTTTCACTACTATGTTGGATACACTCCATTATTTGCATGATACCCGATAATGTAATGGTTGTTCTGCGCAGGTTTACCATTCATCTAGTCATCATCATACAGTGAACAGACTTTGCATATGACCCTCCCTGCCATCCTCTTTGTGCATATAAACAAAACCTATAGTCTTTTGGTGGAATGCATACATGTTCCTATTCATACATGTTATTTACAATAGCTTGTAACAATAAATGATGTTTCATTGCAACTTTGAGGGCATTTCCACCCTTTATCTTACAGTTTTTGCCGACTGCTTGCACACAATTTGCAAAATTTGGCTCATAGAGTCAAAACTCTACACACAAGCCAATTACTCTCAACACTTGGAGATAAACCCTTCACATATATGGCAACATGAAGCTCTGCTATAAAAGCATAAACATTGCCATAAAAACCTTACAGTCTTTTGTCAAAACCTCACTTTCATGTCAAAAGACACACAAAAGCACCAAATGAGAAAACAAATTAGATCAACTTTAAGACAGTTGTCTGCTTTATACAAAACACAGCAGTCTTTCTTTTTGGAGCAGTCTATTCAGTCTGACAGAATGTACATTTTCACAAGACCCCAAAATTCAATACTGTACATTACAAAACTGCACCTTACAGTACAGGACATTAAACCGAAGCAAAATATATCTCAAACAGTACATCACTCTAAATACAACAGTGTGTAGGTGAGCTTACGTATGTACCTTTTTTGTGTATTGGTTATATTCACAAATTTTCAAACATCTAAATATGATATAAATATGGGGTTACGTCAACATGCTGTATGACAATCATAGTCAATAGGCTACTTTGTTTGGTTATGAGGTATGAGGTATTCACGAAATACAATACATTTCCACAGACACACTATGCAGCTGACATCTACATGACATCATCAAAATTATATCATGTTCAGTCAGTTTGCTCAAGTGCACAAACTATCATGTTCACATTACCTAACATGTGATGATAAAGACAAAAGGCTCTTGGCGGCATGTATCAGGCTAGGTTTTACAGTACATGAGTCAGTCAATGCCATACTTCATATTCTACACTTCAGTACCATTGTGCTATTCGCCTTGTTTAGCATACAAGCAATCAAGCTAAAACAAATAAACGCAAAATAAAACAAATGCAATGTAATATAAAGCATGCAACTTTGTAACATGGCGGAATAGTGTTCAATTTTGAAAGCATGTGTTTTATTGTCTGTGTCTAAATCTTGTCATACATCAGTGTGTTTTGTTTTTTTAACAGATGTATTTTCACAATGACACTCTAAGATTTTACTTTTGAACAACGTGTCTTGTGTATGAAATGGTGTGTAGACAGCTGGAGTCTGTGTGTTGCGTAAAGGAGCAAGTGCCTTGCTAAACTGGTATGAAAGTGTAATGCTTGACTTTTGTTTAAAGTCAAGCAATAAGTGTTTAAGTTATGCACCAACAACTTAACGATATGCTACTTTGGTTTGAGCATCTGCCTATAGTGTTTAAGCAGTAGGCAAAAACGGTAAAAAGCCTGGATTTTGCTGTCCATTGTCAAGTCAAGTCAAGTAGGTTTTATTGTCAATTTCTTTACATGCACTGGTCATACAAAGAATTTGAAATTACATTTCTTGCTTTCCCATACAGACATAGACTAATCTAGGTAAGGACATAGACAGTATAGACATAGACAGTACTTATACATGGACATAAGACAGTATGGACATAGACAGTGCTCATACAGACATTTAAAGTGCAAGACTGGACAACAGAGGACTTTTAGAGAACATACATTAAGAGGAGGTAATTGTTGTGCTTTTCCTAAGAGTCCTTTATAGCGTTCTGGCATAGTAATAGTAGCATTTTGAAGAAAAATAAATATTAAAATAGGTCTATCAAGTACACCAGCAGCAGTGTGTGTGTGTGTGTGTGTGTGTGTGTGTGTGTGTGTGTGTGTGTGTGTGTGTGTGTGTGTGTGTGTGTGTGTTTGGTGCGGGTTAGCAAGGTAGCTGTGTGTGTATGTGTGTGTATGTGTGATTTGTGTCCATGTGTGTGTGTGTGTGTGTGTGTGTGTGTGTGTGTGTGTGTGTGTGTGTGTATGTGTGTGTGTGTGAGAGTTATGTGTCAGTGTGTGTATGTTTGGGTTTAGTGAAGAAAGTGCAGTGTGCTTGTGTGTGTGTGTGTGTGTGTGTGTGTGTGTGTGTGTGTGTGTGTGTGTGTGTGTGTGTGCGCAAGTTTTGAGTTAGTGCAGGTTGAAAGTTCAGTCACAAATATAGTGCAGGTGGAATGTTCAGTCGCAAATATGGTGGTGGGGATGAGGGGGGGGTTGTCAGTGGCCTTGCTGGCTAGAGGCTGACAGTGGAGGGAGAGTGGGTTGAGTGTTCAGTATCTTGATTGCTTGGTGCATTGAGCTGCTTGCAAGCCTGGTGGTACGGGAACGGAGGCGCCTGTACCTCTTTCCAGAGGGCAGGAGGCTGAACAGTTTGTGTGCAGGGTAGCTTGTGTCTTTGATGATCATCAGTGCTTTCCGGGTGAGGCGTGTGGTGTAAATGTCCTGCAGGGAGGGGAGTGGTACTCCAATGATCTTCTTCGCTGTGTTCACAACACGCTGGAGTGTCTTCCTGTTTTTCTTCGTGCAGCTTCCTCCCCACACTGTGATGCAGCTGGACACGACGCTCTCTATGGTTCCTCTGTAGAATGTTGTCATGATGGAGGGTGTAGCACTTGCCTTCTTTAGTTTGCGCAAGAAGTAGAGACGCTGATGGGCCTTCTTCGCCAGTGATGTAGTGTTGGTGGTCCAAGAGAGGCCGTCGCTGATGTGCACTCCAAGGAACTTGGTGCTGCTCACTCTCTCCACAGCATCACCGTCGATGGTCAGTGGTGGCAGTTGTTTTTGGACCCTCTGAAAGTTGACAACAATCTCCTTGGTCTTGTTGACATTCAGCAGGAGGTTGTTGTCTTTGCACCATCTGGCCAGCAGGTCTACTTCTTCTCTGTAGTGAGTCTCATCGCCCTTGGTGATGAGGCCCACCAGTGTTGTATCATCCGCAAACTTCACTAGATGGTTAGTGCTGTGGGTCGTTGTGCAGTCATGTGTCAGCAGCGTGAACAGCAGGGGGCTGAGAACACAACCTTGCGGAGCCCCCGTGCTCAGGGTCAGGGTGCTTGAGGTGTTATTCCCTACCCGTTGGCTAAAAGTGTGTTTATTACATAGTGTGTCTTTACTCTGGTAACCAAATACTTAGCTCATCGGTTCCTCCTCTTCATGCTGAATCCATACATACCTCATATGTTAAATGTGGTTTAAATAATCAAAAGTTATAGCAGTTTATATATTTTAGAGCGCCCTCCGCAGGCCATTTTGTTATCTGTGTGTTTGACACTCAAACTCAAATTGTTCTATAGACCCTTAACTTCAACTTGGAAGTGAAAACCAAACTTTAACACCAATTTGAAATGACTGAGCCTAATACAACCCCACTAAGAGGGATAAACAAAGAAATAAGAAAGTACCGTAATAAGAAATACAGTCTCCCCTATACACTATCGACTTCAACTACAACTCAGATACAGTAGCTGCCAAATGCAAAAGTTATCAGATGACACAGCCATTGTGGGATGTATTAAAGATGGGCAGGAAGGAGAGTACAGGGGACTGGGCGATATTCATCAGTTGGTGCAGGACCAACCAGCTGCAGCTGAACACCAGCAAAACCAAAGAAATGGTGGTTGATTTCAGGCGAACTACCCCACCCCTGCTGCCTGTCTCAATGGAGGGGGAGACAGTGGAGACAGTCTGCACCTACAAGTACCTGGGGGTACATCTGGACAATAAACTGAACTGGTCTGCCGATTCACAAGCACTCTACAAGAAAGGACCAGAGCAGGCTTTACTTTATGAGGAAGCTGAAATCCTTCAATGTGTTCAACAGACTCCTGCAGATGTTCTACCAGAAGCTTATTAATCTACAGATTCCGTGCCATCCCATGCAAGACAGATAGGCTACGGAGGACGGAGGTCCTTTATCCCCAGGACCATTCAGCTGTTCAACACTACACAGGACACCCAGAAAGAGATCATCATTGGTGTCTGGACTGCATAATCAACCATCCCACACTCATCTGCACTCTTTTTTCCTATGTGAAAGTTGCTGATCTGACAACTCCACCCCTCAACACCCGTGAACTCTTATTGACTGCTATTGTATGCTACTGGACACCTTAATTTCCCTCGGGATTGATAAATTATACTTTACTCTCTAAATGGTGGACATGGAGGAGATCCACCTTTTCATCTATGAAAAGTGCAAATTTCCCAGTCATAATGAATACTCAGAATGTGATGGTGGTGATTTGTGAAGAAGGTAACATTTGAGAAGGGTCAGCATGAATTCTGGAGAGAGACTGCTGAAAAAATATTATTAAGTGCACCTTTAACCTGTACAAATCAAATCCTCCTGGTACAGGAATAATCTCTAATCAACCACTGTTTTGATATCGTATTCATTACAATTTGAGCTGAAACCTCAAACAACTGAAACTCCCTATCTCACATCATCGTGTAAAACCAATGACTGTGTGTCTTCTAAGCGGTTAAAATGTCTTATTTTTAATTACTGCAAAAAAGCTGCTGTCTAATCACTGTACAATAATTTTGCTTTTTTAAAGAGTTACAATACATTACTCTAGCATGAAAACAGTAACTTACTGACTGACTTACAAGACTGTCCTGCCCATGGTACCGCCCCGCCCCCCAGCAGTCAACCACCCATAAAACCAACCAACCAACCAGTCAGTCAGTCAGCCAGCCAGACAGACCGACCGACAGAGACAGACAGACAGACAGACCAACAGAGCTTTGCTGTGCCATATGGGCAAGCAGCCAAAGCATTGTGACAGTCCAGGTTTATATGTGCAGGTTAACAGTGTGACCAGAGTGATCCGGCATTTGGCAGGTGCAGGCTGTAATTGATTCGTGGCATGACAATCCTTGGTACTCAAGTGAGGCCTGGCACTAATTGACAGATTGTTTGTGCCTAGGGTATTAGCTGGCAGCAGTGTAACAAATTCTTAGAATGTTTCAATGATTGGTGGTCATGGTCTAGAGCAGGGATGGGCAACTTTTATCATGAGGAGGGCCATATTTTTTCATCACCACCATCGTAGGGCCACATGACCATTGATCTGACTGCAATTCGAAGAGTTGAGGTGAAGTTGCTTGCTCACTGACTGCTCATATTGTTTGGAAGGGACAGACGTGTTCTGTATTGGCCAACAGGAAAATTACAAAAGATTGATTCAGTGGTCGTTTCATTTTTAATTGGGCCTACTGTTGAATCTACAGGCTGCATTAAGTGAGGAGGGGGGCTGCATGTAGCCCATGGGCCTCCAGTTTCCCATCCCTGGTCTAGAGCTACAGCTTCAAACAAACTGGGTTACCGCTAAGAGACTGAATCCAGGGATGACCAGAGCTCAGTCCAGTCCCAGGTAGCATTGTGCACATTTAGGCTAGCCTATAATGGGTATATTGTACTCCTTAAATGAGGCAAAATGAGGCTCCACCTATAGGCCTAGTGTCACATTTCTGCTGATTAATATAATATTAACATTAATCATTTCCCCTATACAGTGCCCTCCATTATTATTGGCACCCCTGGTTGAAATGTGTTTTTAGCTTCCAATTATTATTATTTTTTTCTAAATAATATGGGACCTTAATGGAAAAAAAGAGAAAAATCCAACCTTCAATACAAGTGCATTTATTCAGTGGGGAAAAAATCCCACATAAAGAAATAATTATTTGACATCAAATAATGTGTGTCACAATTATTAGCACCCCTGGTGTTAATATTTTGTACAACCCCCTTTTGCCAACAAAACAGCACCTAATCTTCTCCTATAATGTTTCACAAGATGGGAAAAGACAGAAAGAGGGATCTTCAGCCATTCCTCTTTGCAGAATCTCTCTAAATCATCCAGAGACCTGGGTCCTCTCCTCTGTACTCTCCTCTTCAGCTCACCCCACAGGTTCTCAATGGGGTTGAGGTCTGGGGACTGAGATGGCCATGGGAGGAGCTTGATTTTGTGTCTGGTGAACCATTTCTGTGTAGATTTGGCCATATGTTTAGGGTCATTGTCTTGCTGAAAGACCCAGTGACGACCCATCTTCAGCTTTCGGGCAGAGGGCAACAGATTTTGATTTAAAATGTCCTGGTATTTCAAAGCATTCATGATGCCATGCACTCTAACAAGGTTCCCAGGGCCTTTGGAAGCGAAACAGCCCCACAGCATCACTGACCCACCCCCATACTTCACAGTGGGTATGAGGTGCTTTTCAGCATGCGCATCTTTCGTGGCACGCCAGACCCACTTAGAGTGTTTGTTGCCAAAAAGCTCAATCTTGGTCTCATCTGACCAAAGCACACGGTCCCAGTTGAGGCCCCAATACCGCTTGGCGAACTCCAGACATTTGCGTTTATGATTGTGAGTGAGGAAAGGTTTTCTCCGTGCATACCTTCCAAACAGCTTGTTGGTGTGTAGACAGCGCCTGATGGTTGATTTGGAGACTTTGTGACCCCAGGATGCTACCATTTGTTGTAATTCTGTAACAGTGAGCTTTGGAGATCTTTTGATTTCTCTTACCATCCTCCTCACTGTGCGTGGTGGCAAAAGAAACTTGGGTCCTCGTCTAGGCTTGTTTACCACTGTTCCAGTGTTTTGAACTTCTTAATTATTCATCTCACAGCGGATATGGGCAGCTGCAGTTGAGTGGCAATCTTCTTGTAGCCTCTGCCTGACCTGTGAAGGTCGACGCACATCTGCCTCACTTGTATGCTGTGTTCCTTTGTCTTTCCCATGTTTAAGAGTGGATAAGAGAAATGGCCTCGGTGTCACGTCATATTTATACCCCAGGGAAACAGGAAGTGATGAATTACTAATTAAATGTTCCTACATACTCTGGTAAACTTTGTAAACTACTGTAGAAATGACAGAAATGCTTCAATTATATTTATTTCCTGGGAATTGTTAAGGGTGCCAATAATTGTGGAACAGGTGATTTAATGAAAAACAATTATTTTTCAGTCAGGGATTTTTTTATTTTCTTACAATTCATTTGAGTTGAAGGCTACATTTTCCTACAATTTTCAGTGTGACAGTATTCTTCTGCAATAAACACTGAATTTATTTTAAGGCTTTTAACACATCTCAACCAGGGGTGCCAATAATTATGGAGGGCACTGTATATTTATTAATTTATATTTAAAGCTGCCTTCAATGTATAGTCTGTACATTTGCACTGTATGTGGCTTAAGTTTGATTCATTTCATGAAGTCATACAGTAACGTTTGCGGCTCTGCACTGCTGGCAACGAATTCTTGTGTCAGGGCGACGATGTGATGTCTTCGTTCTTCAAGACGTTTCTTGGCCACGTTTACGGCAAAGCTAATTCACTTTGTCCAAAGAGCCTCAGGCCACTGGCTAATGCCATAACAAGATAACAGCCATGCGAGACTTCCTTGGCCAAGCTCCAGACCCTACTGTGACACTGCTTGTGTGTACTGTATTTGTGTGTGTGTGTGTGTGTGTGTGTGTGTGTGTGTGTGTGTGTGTGTGTGTGTGTGTGTGTGTGTGTGTGTGTGTGTGTGGATCTCCAGCTGATAATGCCAAGAAGTGCTTTTTAAACTCTGGACACACTGACCTGGTTATCAGCCGGCTGAGGTTTTGCTAGACTGTACTGTACTCTCCGCTGAGCTGCTCGGGAGAATATCATGCCCTGTGTGTTATGATGCCACAGCACATTACAATAGAGTAAGAGTAGACAGATAGCAGATGCACGATTGCTTGGGAATGCATGAGATTGTGCAAATGGCATGACACTGAATACACTGTGCTTGAACTGATTTGGTGTCCTATGTTATGATGTCCCTACAGCATGTTACTCCATGTCACACTGGACGTACAGATAGCTAATGCATGATTGCATGATTCATGAAATTGGGAAATATGATTGGACTGAGTGTTATGATGTCACAACAGCACGTTCCACTGGATGTAATGTACAGATAGCACATACACGATTTCTCAGGAATGCACAAGATTTGGGAAAACAACATTACACTGAATGTACTTAGTTGAAATGATTTGCTATCTAGTACTGCTCGTCATCAATTCCTCCCCTTGTTGGGGTTTATAATAGTATGTGTAAGCACACACACCCACGCACGCACGCACGCACGCACGCACGCACGCACGCACGCACGTACACACACACACACACACACACGAACAAAGACAAACACATTGAAGAAAGCCCATGGGGGATGGATAGAAAAAGCAGAGAGAGAGAGAGAGAGAGAGAGAGAGAGAGAGAGAGAGAGAGAGAGAGGTAGGAGGGAGAGTAGCAGAGAAAGTAGGAGGGAGAATAGAAAAGGGGGAGAGCAGGAGAGAGAGAGAGAGGAGTGTGAGAGCACAAACATGTCCCCACATCTTCCCAAACATGTAAACACATCTATCATGATAAGAGGGAATGACAGTCATGTTGGGGGTGGGTGACTGGTGACTGTGTAGGCAGGCACACAGCTCCATCTTTCACCCCTGACAACAATAGTGATATCCAGCTGAGAATTTGGACAGCACTGCTCACTGCTAGGTCTGAAGCCAAGACTAAATGGTATCCCTGCTACAAACAGAAACCCATTTGTTTTCCTTTTATGAACAATTCATCTGTTGTTCCTTGAAACCATTACCATTTTCAGAATCAATAATCGTTTTTGCCTTGAAATATTCTATTTTTTTTTTAAGTTTTTATTTTGGGCTTTTGTGCTTTATTTATTATAGGACAGTGACAGAGGGACAGGAAACGAGTGGGGAGAGAGAGAAGGGGAAGGACTGGCAAATGACCCGGGCCAGAATCGAACCTGGGCCACCGGTGTAGTTCGTGCCCCGTTAGGACATGGTAGGGAGGAGGTAGGAGATTTAAAACCTGTTTTACATTTTCTTTATATATGTGAATAGTAGTTACCTATAACGAAATAACGATACCAATAACGAAAGGTCATCTGCCGCATTGCTGTGTTTGTGTGTTTGTGTGTGTGTGTACTCGTTATTTACTCTTTATAAAAAAATAAAATAAAAAAACTAACCCCTCTTTGCAACTGCACTTGTTGTTCTGTATATCTCCTGTGCACTTTGTATTTGCTTGTGATGTTGGCTTGATTATGTCCTCTTTTGAAAGTCGCTTTGGTTATAAAGCGTCTGCCAAATGCAATGTAATGTAATATAATGTAATTGCTGCTGTCAACTTACAGATTATAAAGGTCCAGGCGTTTTTGCACAGCCCCCTCTAAATTGTGGGCCAGTCCTAAAAAAAAATCAATAGCATTGGCCCCTGAAGATTGTGTCTGACACTGTCAGTCCAGCGAGAAGTGGCCAGCATGCCAGATTACCAGTCCATGCCTGCACTGTGGCCTAACGATTAAGGAGTTGGTCTCACCATCTGAGGACTGCAGGTTCTGTTTTCTGTACCAACACCAAATGTGGGTGAGGGAGTGAACATCCTCTATCCATGGCACCTATTCCTGGATAAGAGTGTCTAGGTATCTAGTCCAGGATAACAAGACTGCTAATTGAATGGAATGCAGCATACCTTGTAAACCATAATAAGCAGCCGTTTAAACGGCTCAGATAAGGAGCTATCTTTAGCGCCCTCTAGAGGTTAAGACCTGTTTTGTATTCTACTGTAAGTGTATTAGAGCAGACTAGAGAAGAGTAGAGTTACTTTAATGATCCTGGAAGCCACTCAGCCTTCTGCCCGAACCCTAGTGATGATATTGTGAACACTTATTACCTAATGCTTCTCTCAAAATTCTAAGCGCTTAAGAATGAATGAATGGATGAATTTATTTTGTCTATGTTGATGTAAAAACATTGTATAACAACAGAACCATACAATAAAAGGAAATAAATAGCAAGGGATAAACACAAAACAACTCTATGGCTTATTTCCATTGTGGTCCCTTACGGAAGAAGAATAATAAGCAGAAACTGGCAAAGTAAAGTGTGATCAATGCTTATATTTAAAGTAAATGTAGAGGTTACTTGCTGAGTAAATGGAAGATAAGAAAGTTGAAACGTCGTCACATCCTTCTTATGTTTAAATGATTCCATCGCTGGCATTGTAGAAATACGGATCTGCTCTCTGAATTTCCTAATTCTTCAACTGTGGAGAAAAAGTCAGGTAGATTCTTCAAGCAGATGACGCACAATTATTCTTGTTTAGTTTCAGGGGGCTAACCTAAAAGTTCTCAAAGGAACCAATATGTGTCAAAACTAAAGGTCCCCAAGAAAACTTTTAAAGGTTCCCCAAAAATAGGTCTCTGGAGGACCTTCAAGAAAACATTGGTATTCTTCCAAAAAGTACTTTGTCACTCTAAAAATGTTAGGGGGTCCACCCTCAGTGACAACCTGAAGGTTCTTTGAGAAATTTCATTTTCACAGTGCAGGTTTGCATTTGCAAATGTAATATTAAGATTACAGGCCTTACTGGCACAAATATCCAGTGATTTTCAGTGTTGTGTTTCATGCATGGTGTCTGCGCTATTTGCCAATGAGCTCAGTGTGATCACAGAATGGCCATACCTGTGTCTGTTTAGTTCCTCTGGGTGATCTTGCAACTGCATTCACCACCATCATCGTCATCACCAGAGATGGTAGTGACGCTCACGTCATCTGAACACAGATGTGACGCTATGTCGTCCTCCCTCTCTCGGTCATGTTCGTCTTCGCCAGCGCTGGCCCCTGCATATACGTTGTCCTCCCTCTCTCGGTCATGTTCGTCTTCGCCAGCGCTGGCCCCTGCATATACGTTGTCCTCCCTCTCTCGGTCGTGTTCGTCTTGGCCAGCGCTGGCCCCTGCATATACGTTGGTCCACAGAATTTCACGGCTCCTCCTGATGTAAGCTTTCCTCTTCTGCTCAAAGGTTGCACTACCTAGTGTGTGTGTGTGTGTGTGTGTGTGTGTGTGTGTGTGTGTGTGTGTGTGTGTGTGTGTGTGTGTGTGTGTGTGTGTGTGTGTGTGTGTGTGTGTCCAATTATAAAAAAATCCACAAATGTATATGAGTTTACTACTTTACAGTGAACTTATTTGGAATGGGTCAGGGGGAACTTCTTGTGCGCTGTTTTGTGACAAGAAGACCAGACTGCTAAGCATCAAGATGAATACAACCATGGCCGGATTAATATGGTATGGGGCCCCTAGACTATAGGTTGCTGTAGGCCCCCGCAGAAGACAAATTCCACAATAAAACTTGGTAGATAGCGTCATAATTACGAGACAGGAATGAGTATTAACAAGATTGAAAACTCAAACTAAACTTGACTATGGACAGACTAATCCATTGGGGAGGGGAACAGGTGTCAATATGGGTGTCTTCTGTAGGACTTCTGAGCTTACTGGATGGAAAGTCTAGACAGAGCACAGTAACCTCTCTGGCATCATTAACAAAAACTTGGGTGGCCGCTGTAGTGCAGCGTGTTACCCCCCCCATGAATGGGCCTACATGCCCACGGTGACCCAGGTTCGAGTCCAGCTTGGATCATGTCCAAACCTTGCCCCATCTCTCTCCTCATTACATTTCATCTCTTCACTGCCACGGTCAAATAAAGGCATAAAAAAGCCAATACATTTACAAAAAAAAAAGAAAAGAAAGCTGCAGTGTATACCATCTGAGTCGCTTGTTTGCTGATCCTCCTCGGGTGGTTTGGAGTCAGGGGTGGAGAGGAGCTCTTCAGTGCTGGCAGGTGAGGTGTCCATGCACTGACACTGCTCCTGAGGCTCACACATCTTCACGTGTGCTCTGAAGGAATGTCAGGGGGAGGAAAGTATGCACATTAATGGCTGCTTCATAGTCTGTGTGTGTGTGTGTGTGTGTGTGTGTGTGTGTGTGTGTGTGTGTGTGTGTGTGTGTGTGTGTGTGTGTGTGTGTGTGTGTGTGTGTGTGTGAAATTCTCTGAATAAACTGTCTGCACTCTGACATCTCAACTAGGACCATTATCTATTAACAAGCAACACTCCCTTACTCTGAGGTCCTGGTCCTGGTTGGGAGGTACTAAGTGTGTGTGTGTGTGTGTGTGTGTGTGTGTGTGTGTGTGTGTGTGTGTGTGTGTGTGTGTGTGTGTGTGTGTGTGTGTGTGTGTGTGTGTGTGTGTGTGTGTGTCTTACTCTGGTTGTTGGGGGGGAGGTGGTGGTGGGCTTTTCCGTGAGGATGCTGACCAGGACTCGCTACTTGGACATCAGTATGCAGAAAGAAAAATGGGAAGAAAGGTGAAACAAACCATTTAGATCATTCATATCACTTAATGTTTTAAAATTGTACTCCAAGGTTAGATACAATGAATGAAGAGGCAAAGAATTAAAATCACTATACAATGTCAATAATTAATTCAATTCAATTATTGTACATGTAGGGCAGCTGACAGCTTTGGCTAGGCCCGGGACAAAGTCTGACAAGGACCCCCCGCCCATCACCCACTCACCCACCCACCCAATACATACAGTACAATGTAATGAAGACCCATTTATGGGCACCCCGCTCTCACTGGGCCTGGGACAACTGACCCATTTGTCCCCCCTTGTCAGCTTTGCTGTATATATAATAAAAATGGGGGGGAAAAACAGTAAAGAAAGGATTACTATACCAGGCCTTGTTGAAGTCCCAGAACTGCATGGGAGAGAAATCTCTCCGGCTTGGATGCTGCGTTTTCATGATGCTAACTTCATCCCAACTCTGGCACTTCTTCCTGGTTAAGATATTGTCATTTTTTGTGTGAGTCTTACGACTTGTTTGTTTTTGCACAAAACATACTTATTGATCCTTGTCCTAATTCAGATAGAAAATGTAAGTCCTGCTGCGTGCCCTGCATAGGCACAAGTTAAGAGTCACCTAAGATGGTCTGTTAATCAAAGCTGTTTAACCCAGTAAGTCACGACCCCTGTTATGAATCAGTGGTTATCAGAATGGCAATGACCAAGCTGGAACATATTACTAAAGGCCCTGAGTACAGTCATAGTGGGGTAGTAACTGGGGTAGTAATGTTTCTTCAGTCACTATTACATTTTGGACCTTGGAAATTGTTTCATGAAATTGTCAATTTTGCTGAAAATGTTTCACAACGTACACTTAAAACTATGAGAAAGAAAGACAATGAGTTGTGTACCTCTTGCTTTTGCACAGACACATATCCTCTCCATAGCTGTCATCCAGGATGGTGAGACTACAGCTGCAAATGAATAAATGTTGTTATTGATGTTATGATGATGATGTCGACAACAACAACAACAACAATAAGAAGAAGAAGAAGAAGAAGAAGAAGAAGAAGAAGAACAAGAACAAGAACAATCATAAGAATTGTAATAGGTGTACTACTAATAAAACTCTCACAGGTGAGGTCCGATTTTGCAGTCCTTGTCTCCAGTCTTTAGCCATGAGTGGCAGCTGGTGGCTAGAATATTCCCTTCATCCCACCGCTGTCGCTTTCTGCAACAAATAAGACATGCACCTCTCAACAACTTCCAAGCCATTCGACTATAACAGTTGTCCCGGTTACAGGGATGGAGGGTCGCCCATAACTGGGTCTCCATCATTACATTGCATTAGGTGGGCAGTCCCTGTCAGATGACTTTCTCCGGGCCTTGCAAAAACTGTCAGCAGCCCTACATGAACAATTATTGCATTGAATTTAAGTTACAATATATTGTGGTTTTAATTCAGTGCCTCTTTATTATTGTATCTAACCTTTATTGAAGCGTTGAATACAATGTCATTTAGATTCTCTTTTACAAGAGTCCAGATGAAGAAGGCATTACATTACTAAAACATGAAGTGATATGCATGATTTGCATGTCTGTCTGGTTTTTATTCTCAATACCAATGTCCAAGTAGCCCTGGTCTTCATGCTCCAGGAAGAGCATATGAGAAGGTGCATTCATAGACAAGTAGGCAAACATGCTAAAATAAACTAATATATTTTTTAAAGTAGGCCTACTAAACTATTTAGGAACAGTGGGAATGATTAACAATTAGCCTAAAGAGAGTTCAGTAGGCCTATGCATAAAAAAAACAAAGCCTTGTTGCTATTATGGATGGAAAACAAAACAAAAAATCACTCAGATTTGAATTATATTAGGAGATGTGGAGTGTAACAAGTGTGCTCACAGGCATTTTTTGCCCTTGATGCCGGGCGAACTGCTGCGGAGATTTGACTTGAGGATGCCTTTGATCTGTCGAGGCTGTGCGCCCGTGACACCTGTGGCGCTACTGCTTGGCAGGTGGCTCGTGGAGGCGGACGCGCCTAGCGGACAGTCTGCGTTGTGCATGATGGGCTCCGGGGTCCCTTTCTTCAGGATACCCTTTAGCGGTCTTGACGCTCCAGGGTCATCCATTCCCCTTGAAGTGGCTGTCGACAAGAAACCATTTTTAGTTTGTTCACGGCAATTCAGCCATACTTAGTAGGCCCTATGATTCTAGGCTATACACCGCATGAAAATATGAAAGACATAGCCTAAGTGACTGTGGCATTTGGGAAACATAACCGTGCAAAGCTTGTTATTTTACTCACCCTAAGCAGACCGTTTAGGATGCCTGCACTAATGTGTGCACAGCTGGCAACTATGTCGCACTGTAGCATGTTACCAAGTTGCGATTATGACGTTAGAAAGTACAAAGTACAAAATCTAGCAGTAGCTTAGACCTATAACTTGAACATTTTATTATGGTGGTGAATATGTCTTCCATGGGCTGTAAATGTCAACAATTTCGGCCACTTTGTCAGTTTACATAGGCATTGTGTGTGTGTGTGTGTGTGTGTGTAGCCTATATCATTTTATTTTTTTTAAAAGGATCGTTTGCTGGCTTAGCTATCTAAACGCGTCCGAAGCAATAAAGGTGCCACAGTCTAAATAAACAGTTTAAAATGCAACCACTAGAGTGCAGTATCTCCCTATTTCTGAGCTATCTGTTACATCACTTCTGTGCGACGACAACTACAGTACTGTTTGTGGTGGAGCAGAAGTATCTCTGGGAGGCATGGGTAGAATTATTTGAGCACGAAAGTGAGTACGTAAAAATAAATGTTCTCTTCTGCTGTAACGTACTTTGTTTACTTTTCAGGAAAGGATTTATCATTTGAGATGTTTTGTGACGATAGAAGATGTCACGTGCGTTGTAATCTTTTCAGACATCGCGTGCATGTCCAAGCTGATGTTTTGAGTTGATGTGATGATGCTTAGGTCAACTCACCTGTGAATTCGATGCGGTGGCATGTCAAATCACCCGTTTTCTCTCATATGGCCCATTAATTTATACTTTTAGGTTACAAGCATCTTGGACAACTTTGAGGAGAATCGACGACCAGAATAACAACTCCACGTGAGCTGGCCATCTGCACTTCGAGTCTCCTGGGTAGGCCTATCCTGCCTTTGCTGTACCTGTGGGTGGAACGAGAGTGCGAGGCCTACGGCATTTCAGCACTTCTAGAACATTCTCCATCACATCTCGTGGCGCGATGGCTCGGCCTCTGTTTGGGGGAGCCTTGTCTGCCACCATTCCACACAGTGCTCAGGACATCAGGTAAAATCACAAATCAGCATCCACTCACACCACACAAAAGCAGCAGTAATCAGTGAGTGCACATGCTTTGCTCATTTGTAAACATCCACCCCATATTCATGGCACAACTAAGTTGTGTTTTTGTATTTCTGCTTACAGGTAGCCATAACAGCAAAAGCCATTTCCATCATCATTTCTCAAATCCCATCAGATGGAATACAGAATGTGTGTGTGTGTGTGTGTGTGTTTATTTACTGGTATGTTTTATGTGAGCAGTGAACTAAGGGAGATCCCAGACAACCAGGAGGTGTTTGCTCACCGTACCACTGACCAGAGCATCATTGTTGAACTGCTAGAGTACCAGAGTCAGGTGGACAATGAAGAAGCAGCAAGGTATTCCATTCAATACGTTTATTTGATGTGGATGGTAACATCACATTGGACACACTAGGAGGGTTAAATTAACCTTGTGGTAGAGGTAAAGTGTCTAATGGAAGAGCATTATGCCTACAGGTATATCTATTAGCAGGTTTACAACGCCAACCCCCCTGATTCATTTGTTTGAGTGTTTTAGCACAAAGAGTAAATTGTGTAATATACCCACTTCTTCAAGCCAGACTATAAGTGTTTCTAGCACAATGATTGGCATTCAAACTGATTTCGCAAAAATATTCTTCTTAAAGGGGCATGCCACTATTTTGGGGCTTAATACAGTTAAAATCGTTGGCTGGGGTTTATAAAGGTGGTAAAGTGTCTTATTTTTCATGTTAAGCATTGTCTTGCTGTAAGACAAGTTAAAAGAAGGAGTATGTAGCTAAGCTAGTGAAAGTCAATGGATCACTGTAGCATTGTAGCATGCTACACGGATGCATTGACTTTCACTAGCTTAGCAACATACTCCCTCTTTTAACTTGTCTTAAAGTAAGACAACGGCTTACATGAAAAATAAGACACTTAACCACCTTTATAAACCCCAGCCAACGATTTCGACTGTATTAAGCCCCAAAATAGTGGCATGCCCCTTTAAGGTGCAAAAGGGGGGTCCCAGCAGACCGAAAGTTTGGGACCCACTGTCTAAAGCCCTGTGTTCCCTAACCATGAGCCACCTGTTTGCTGCCCCAGGTATCACTTCGAGGACGTGGCGGGGAGCAACAAGGCGTGCGAGGCGGGCTCCTCTGAGGTGCGCTGTGTCCAGGGCCTCCCCAAGGCAGAGCTGACGCTGCACCAGTGCTCTTCCGCCTGGCTCCTCACGGGGGCACAGCTGGTCTCCAAATTCAATGAGGAAGTGAGTTGGGCTGTACGTAACAATGTGTGCATTCCAACATGCGGACTCCCGTCCTCAGCCTCTGCTTGTGGACTCGCGTTTCGCTCACATCCCGCCTCTGTGGAGAAAACAATTGAGTTTCCCTGCTGTCAGCCTCGCCAAAACAACTTTATTCACCATCCTGATTGCAAATGTGAATATGACATTAGAATTGAGCTTTTGCAAGACATTGAAATACAATTCTGTTGTCATTGACGTCATCACGAGGCCACAAGGAGGCAAGGGAGGGAGGACGGGAATCTGCATATTAGAAAGAACCCATTATCCTTCATCTAGTAGCTTCCTCCAGATGTATGGCCCAATGTCAGTAAGAATGTGTCAATTTCTGAGAGGATGAGGACGGAGTAGGAAGCTGAGATGCCGTAGAAGGGGGCCGGCACATGGTGTTTGATTCCCCTTCCGGGCGGCTTGTGGGGCTGGCAACGCAAAAACTTTTGACTGGGCTGTAATGGACTGATCAAAGCTATTTTCCGACCCACCTCGCATTTCCCCGTCGATCACACATATGCTGTGCCTCAGAATTAATAACAACCAATGGTGTGCTTGTTGACTTGACTTGGCAAGCGATTTTTGAGTTAGTTGTGTGTGTGCAAAAATATGTAATTATTTGGACTACACAACAGACGTCGCATGTCCGACGTGCAGCCACTTAAGCCACGGTGCAGCGGTAGGGTTGGCTGTGCCTCGGTTCACGTCAGATATGCAAGGCGCACGTGTAGTCTCCAACACAGTTTTGCACAAAAGCTAAAATAACGTTTCTTGCGTGCCGAAAATGAGTGGTCTTACGACGCAAATCCAAACCTTTCAAATTCACTGTCATCACATCTGAAATCCGGAGCACATGCCAAACGGGATGAGGATTTAGCTTGACTCGCTCCATTAACTCGCATTCAAAATTTTGAGAGCTCCAGCCCCATGGATCGGAAGTAGAAGGGCGTGACTTAGGTGCCCCATACTCCCTTGATTGTTTCTCTGCTACCTCCACGGGAGGGGAGGGGTGACGCACAGGCTTCATTCCATTATCCTACCTTCCGTCCTCCCTTGTGCTTTTGGCCTCGTGATGACCTCGCAAGACGTCATTGACGACAGAAGTTTCATTAAATTGACCCGTGTAGAAATTTCGTAATCGTTGTCTCGCACACACACACACACACACACACACACACACACACACACACACACACACACACACACACACACACACACACACACACAGTGCAGACCCTAAAGAGAGAAGACCTACCGTCCTGAAGCGTGTACGGTTGTAAAAAATAGAGATTCTAAAAGTACAAATGCTGATGTATGATGAGTAATTGAGTGAAATTGGTTTAAGTGTGGGCATTTAGGTCTGTCCATGGTATCATTATGATATACATGGATAACTACAGTTTTGCTTGTTGCATTTTAACCAGTCTGTGTACATTTTACAGCTGAACAGCAATAAAATCCAATGATTGTGAAAATATGAGATATGATGAACTGTCCGAGTAAACAGTGACTAATCTGTCTGCAGGCGAAGAACACAGTGAATATCCACCTGTGTCTGTTTCGGCTTCCTCAGTTCTCCACAGACATCCTAGTAACCTTCAACGACCCAGTCGTCATCAAGTGAGTATCGATCACAATTCACATTAGTATTTCTTTTCATTACTTGGGCCCTGTTCACACATTGTATGGACATTTTTGGTTACGCATCCGTTTAGGCCTCTTGTGTACACAAAAACAAGCTCCCTAAAATGTATATTTCTCATGTTCTTGGATAAGACCCCAAAAAAAACATTTTTTTAAACTATCTGCACACGTGCAACCAGGGCTTTTTCCCATACTGGTGATGAGTGTCATCACTAGAGTTGAGATTTGAAACCAGTTGCAATTGGCTGAATGATGCATACTTAACAGAGCTTGAGTTTCTGCTCACTGACAACAGAATTGTGCCAGTTTTTCAATTCAATCTAAAGCAAGGCCCGTTTTTTTTTTTTTTTTTTTTTTTAAATACGCGGTCTACAAAACTAATGTCTGCACATTGTAAAACCTTATTGAGACGTCACCAGTGTGTTGAAGTTGAGTGTCAGTGAAGTTTTTTGGGGGGGGCTCACACGTCAGGTGGTACAACCACATCTAATGCAAATTTATTATGATTGGTAATTAATGTACTGCAATGGACATGCTTCTTAGATAATCCACTAATTAATTGCAAAAAAAAGAATCTATACAATAGTGGCATTAGCTGTGGTTACATCACCCCGACAAGTGCTGTGCTGCCTACGACTAAAACTTAATTGGCCCATACACGCGTTACCCTGTCTGCTGCACATGATGCTGTATTTGTGTTGTGTGTGTTTGTCTGCCTGTCCTCAGCCCTCTCAGCAGCAGCAAAGGGACCAGCCCAGATGCAGAGATGTCTTCACAGCCCTGGACTGAGCAGGACTTCAAGGCTGTGCTACAGTCACTACAGCTCCTCGACCCTGGGGTGTTTGGCTAGCTACAGTACACGGCCTGAGGACACACCCCACATACAATAGCAGCCATTGATTTTGTACTATGTTTTCATGACTGCACCAATGCAAGGTCTTGCTTCGAGCACTTCGGAAGTTGTATGGCTTGGACAGAAAGTGAAACCGGGGGAACAAATTGTTGCATACTTTACACACACACACACACACACACACACACACACACACACACACACACACACACACACACACACACACACACACACACACACGTAACATTTGGACGCTATCAGTGAACTGTCTGGAAATTAGTGGAAATTCAAAGAAAGGGACACATTTGAGGCGAGATAAGTGTTGTTCAAACACATTTCTCCAGACTGCATTCAAACTATTTGTTTGGTAAACACATGAATTGATAAGCCATATTAGGAGGGTAGTATTGCGTAACACAGTTGTCCCTCAGTTCTACCTCGAGAAAATCCAGTCACTCAGTGGGTTTTTCCGGCGTTTTACAAGTTTTGACCACAGCAATCAGCTGTGGACCTTTTGACCGTCTCCAGTCAGTCAAGTCATGTGATGCGCATATGGAGTAGGCAGTTGTGCAATGGGACCTGTCTGAAGTGAAGCACCAACTCCCAATGTCACAACCTCTCATTCTTGTCAGTTTTACATTTAAAATGTATAAAAAGATATATGAGTTGAACTTGTCTTTAACTTAATGATCATAGTTATTTTTGCCATTGTGAACATTTGAAGCTACTTTTTTGTTTTGAACTTGAATCATCTCACTGGAATTGCTTGGCAGTGAAACATTTGAATACATTGAGCGGAAATATGCAACAATTCCCGTTAGTGTTGAATGAATTACTTAAGTACCTACATGCTCTGTTAATCAGTGCCTGAAATTGAAACCTGAGAAATTGCTTTCTTCCCGATACTTAACACACACACTTTGGCACACTCGAACTCCCAACTGTGTGGGGTGGATTGTTTGGGTGTAGTTTGGTAAGCATATCAAGTGTGAGGGAACATTATTCATTGTGGGTTGCCATAGAAACCAAGCTCTTTTCAGCCATTGTATTGCAACGAGGCCAAACAAGCCATCTAATGTGTAACCGAGAGACTCCTTGGAGAGGATATAGCAGCTCTCTGAAATCTCTCAGCACTTTTCCCCTTCTAGTTTCTTTTCTTAAATCTGTAACAATTTAGAGTAGTGAGCCCTTAACAGGCTTTATTGACATGTAATAATGATCCAATCATAAAACAATTTACAAATGCTTGTACATCACTTTCAACCAACCTACGGCTGCACAGTGGAGTGGGAATGGGCTCCTACTGAATGAATTTTATACGTTTGTCTGCCGGACACTATCAAGTAGTTTCATCCCTTTTGTTCTTTGGAGTACACACTTCCAGGACTGATGTGGCTGTGCTGTGTGTGTCTGTAAAATAGTATTTCTTACTGATTTACAAACAAGGTTTTGTTGATAATTTAGTTTATAGAACTTTTTAAGGAGTGCTATTCTCAAATGTTATCCTTAAATCTTCAAAACAGAAACACAATTTCAGAACAAGTTTTATTGTTGGTTCTTAACTGTCACAGTCTTAAATAATGCTCAAGTCATGAGGCTATTTCTGTTGCGTTTACAGTACAATCTTTACTGTACGGATATGTTCCTATACCAGCTGCATCTTGTTTGGATAAATAGATCAGAGAAATACAACCTTTTACACAATGCTCTGTATCAAAAGTTACTCTAAAGTAAGGCAAGAGGCAACATCTCACTTCAACAGAGTCCATTCGTCATCTTCAAACCACTAAAATGTCAATGACCTTTAAAATGTGAGTCATGAAAACAATACAATGAGAAATAATAATTAAAAAAAATCATTAAGGATTTATGACAGAGTTCAGACTTGCCATTGTTCTTAATTTGTTTCTTTTATCAAGTTGGCATAATGGGAATGAATATGAAGATGGCCCAATATACAGGTACGATGATGACTACTTTCACCTGTACCATCTTAGGAGGCACTAGCAGTTAATAGAATGGCAAACTTTTAAAAAGTGGTTTTGCTGATCTTGACATGTTAAAAAAACAATAAAAATGACTGTGGAATGTCCAACCCAAGTCATAAAGCTTAAACAGCGAAGTAACAGTTTGATCAAAGAGGCATCAAACCACAGTCTGCCCCTCATTCATTTTCCCTTTTCACACTGGCACTGTAAAATATCCACAGTTCCATTTACTTAACAAAATATAAAATCTCTATGCATCTGAAATGAGCTTAAAACAAAAAACCTCTGAAACTGGCACTCTGCATTTGCCATTTTTGCAGCAATATAGCATTTACAATTTGCACTTGCGTGGCTATCTTTCTTTTAAGCATTTTCAGCAAAATAATGTATCCCCAGAACAAAGGGTTATTTTCAGTTCTTGCTACATGCGTATTGGAGACATGTGTGCATTGGAGAACATAGCGTGCCTGTATGCATAGCCGGGGATCTATTTTAGACACCCCCTCCATACCACAGGCTACTTCGGCATACTCCTATAGCCACACCGGAACATTCTTCCACTGAGCAGGCCCCGTCTCCTTCCTGTGCGTAACATAACTGCAATTTTTTTTATTTGCTTTCACACCACTTCGATATCACATTTTCAACTCTCACGCTCAAATTTCACCACTCCCCATCAAATCAGAAAAACGCTATAGTAACATTACGTGTACCAATTTGGCAAAAGTGGTTAGCTGCAAAGCAAACTGTCGGAAAATGAATACGATTTGTGCTGATTTGTGTGTGAGAGTTGAAAGTTGTGCGATATGTTAACCACGTAAACCACTTCATAAAATGCATTGGCCTAGCCACCATGAACATGACCATGACCATATATCCCCACATGCACTCGACTTCCTATTTCAAGAGTTTCCACAATCCACATTCAATCGAGGAGTTGGTTTACCTGAGGGCTAGGAGTGTAATGGATTTCTATCATTTCATCCCCCTCCCCACTCTCTCTCCCACACACACACACACACACACACACACACACACACACACACACACACACACACACACACACACACACACACACACACACACACACACACACCCCTCCTAAGGCGTGGCTAACTGTATTTCTGGTACAGCTTGCGCAGCTCGTTCCAGAAGAGGAGGGAGAGGATGGTGTGGGGTCCCAGGCGGAAGTAGGAAGCCCCCAGTCCCTTGTAGAGACCCGTCAGCCCCTCCTTCTTCAGCGTCTTGGAAAAGCAGTCGGAAAAGCCCCGGTATAGCTCACCCTGCACGTGTGAGAGAGGAAGACCAGCACACCAGATTAAGAATTTCACACCAGCTCCACAAAGTCAACAAAGGTACATGGCTAAGGGGACTTGCGTATGAAGTCGACACGAGTAGCATGAGCTAACGTGTAACATTCTTTACACGCATTACAGTGTTCTCCACAGTAATGCAATTACGTCCTCCAATGATGATACTTGAAACACGTTTAAGTATAAACAATTAAAAAGGCATGTTTTGTCAGCGTCAAAACATCATGCCAAAGCGTCAAAGCATCAGGATGAGTCGGCTACACAAGTCCCCTTATGCCAACACACTGTTAACAGATGCCCCGTGCTTACCTTGCCCAGGTGATCCACTGGCTGGTTGTAGAGTCGTGTGCTGACCACGTCAAAGGGAGTCATGGCCCCAACCACGCACACACTGCTGACCATGCCAGCACTCAACGCTATCAACCAGCTGCCTTCTTCAAACAGCTGAAACACCACAAGAACACAGCAGGGGGTTAGAGTCATGAAAATGAAAATAAAAGTCATATGGGCCTGATAATAGTAATCACCAGCCAGGGGTTCCCTATTTTAAACAAGATGAGAGGAAAGGACTTTCTGTTCCTTTCCAAAGTCAATAAAAGACAGTGTGGTGCAACATGTGCATTTACAGTACTCCAGTAGACTTTCAGAGGGAAGGCACTCATCTTACACAATGGCCTCTTCTCATATGTGCATTGGCAGACATACAGAAAAGTCCAAATTGCATTCAGCACATATAACTCAGTAACAAAAGGCCACACGGATATACCGCCCACAATACTGTGTGCATATGCCAAAAAACTCCGCATTGTCATTCCCAATGATTTTTTCCCCCCTAATTTGACCCTCTAGGGCAGGGCTATTCAAATGGAGGCCCTGGGGCCAGATGTGGCCCTTGGATGGCAAGGTTCTGGCCCCCATAATGTCAGAACAAAATTAAAACAGATAGGGCCTATGTGTGCTATCTGTGGCCGTGCATAATTTGCGATCACTAACACTTCAGGTTGGGGATATCTCTACTATTCATTCACGAGAGTGAAATCTTATCTAAAACAATGTCATAGAGCATCCTAAGGCTACTAAGAAATAGAGAAGCGAATAGGCCTATCTGTTCTGCCTGGAAAGCTATCCGCTTGTTTCGCACCCTAACCTCAAACACTGTGCTGCTCGCAGTTATACAGCTTCAACGTTCGGCCCCTTCACTGCAGAGAATTTGAAAAACTGGCCCTCAGAGACTTTTGATTGAATACCCCTTCTCTTGGTATTGCTGTTGAATAGCTATACAACCTTCTTTAAATAAACACCCCTCATGACCTCACCAATGCCCCCCCCTTAGTATTAAGAAATAAAATAGACTAATGCCCGCAATGGTAATTGAGCACCCCCCTCCCTTCAGCTGAATCCTTCTCAATGCCCCCCTGGGACCCCCTAAAGCTAACCTGACTTACGCCATCTGGCTGTGTTTTGTCACACTACACAGAAAGGCGTTCTAGTTTCCACATACAACTGTTATGTCCTGCCATTCTCAGCTGAGTCACGGGTCAAATTCATTGTGAGCGGCTGAAGTGGCACGTCAGTAAAGATGACGGACAGATTGTTTACCCAATCACGTGCAAGGATATTTGATAAGGAGCATCAATCGAAAATGTGTTGGTTGTGGGGGGATACCCAGATGGTACACATGGGTTTTAATTTTTTGTTTTCCCCTGGCTGCGCGAACCTTGCAGCGCACAACTCAACCTCTGATTGTTGGAAACCGCTGTCGGTCAAAAAATTAGCTCATGTGGTTGGTTGCCAGTGTCTTGCCCCTCCTCACAACATTGTGTTTACAAACACTGCGAACCCATGTTGATGGTATCGTGAAGACGAAGACAAAACATACCTGGCGAGTCTCAGGTTACCTTAATGCCCCCGCGAGTGGCTATAGAGCCACCGTTAACACACACTTCTCTATGCTGTGTATTGAATAGCTCTACACAAATCACACAAATTATGCATGTATGTCTTAGACAGGACAGATGATCTGCAGGTCCATATGCGTCTGGATGTCTGTGGCAGGACAACTGACCTGTAGGTCCGTGATGAGCTCCTTGGCGGAGGAGAAGGTGGAGAGCTGGGCAGCAGAGCCCACACTGACCCTGGGGATGGCGGCGCTGGAACCCCTCCACAGTCCCATGATGCCCTGCTGCTTGTAGATGGCGGCCAGTGCATGAACCATCCCCTAGAAGAAAACAGTGCAATCAGAGACAGCCATGTGACCCCCAAAATGGCCAACACTGTGGATGGTTTTCATGCCACGTGTTGTCGGATTGTAATGAAACAAGTTAAACAGAATGTTTCTACTCCACATGAGATATACAATCGAGCCATGAATGACTGGGTTGGCCAAATAAACTAAGCCGACAAGCAAGGTTATAGACAGACAGACAGACAGAGTGGGTCACCGGCCAAGCTGGCAAATCCCCTCTAAGAGCGGAAACAAGGTTTTTTTTTTTTTTTTTTTAAGAGAGCACTCATAGAGCGCAGACATCTCATGTCAGTCCAGATCAACACCAAAGTGGAATCAGCTTGACCGTTTGTGCACACCAGAGATCTTGCACCAGGCAAGGCAGGCAGCCACTTGGGGCCACCAAGCCCTAGATAGTGAATAACAGCCCCATACTACAGTAGAGGTGATTTTGGTTCAATTCTTTTGCATTTTTCGCTTGGAGCCCCACCTTACCCTAGAATCGCCTCTGGTGCACACACATAGTGGTAACGTTTCTGAACGTTATGTTCATGTGTTTGAGAGTTAGGCCTATATTGCAAATCTTAAATGCACACACTGACAAAACATTTACTCCTTGAGGTAACTAGTACAGCACAACAAGTATGAAGAAAACAAAGCAAATGTCTGTAAATCATGTTAAATGTAATACACCTAATCTCACCTGATGTTTGTACTGATGCCCAACAGCAATGGTGGATGTTGCTTGACTCTGAAGATGTGTTTTCACCTGGGCAGTAGCAGAGCATAATCATCAGTTTTTCTCCAATGTACAATATACAAACTTGCAATGACTCTCATGTGCATTTTGGTTAATAGTCATTTGCCTGTCGTTTTGTCCACACTGTTATCACCCTCCTCCACTCTCTCTTGTCATCATTCAAAATGTCATTTTGCCAGTCAAAACAGATTACCCCGCAAGCGCAGGTGTGGCTGACTAGTTCTAATCCTTGGGGAGACACACAGTTGACAGGACATTTTGCCCTCACTTACCAGGTAAATTGGGCTGCCAATGTACGCCCCGACGACCCCAGCAACAGCCCCTGCCACTATGCTCTTCGCGGCGCTGACCTTGCCGTCCGTGTGAATGTACCCGGAGGATTCAATTATAGCGTATGAGCCCAGGCGCACACCATTCATGAAGAACTGATACACCAGTCCTGGTGCCAAACCCTTCTGCAGCCCCGCGATTCCATCGACCTTGCCAATGGTGTAGAAGGCATGAAACACGTTCCGATAGTACACTTGATATGTCCCTCGAGTCTTCAGCTCTCCCTGAAGTTGCATCCGCGTTTTCACCACCTCGAGTGGGTTTGTGAAGAAGCAAGCCCCGCAGGCTGATATCCCACTCAAAACGAAATCCATCGCGATGTAGTAGCAGCAGCAGGGAGCTCACCGGTGCTGTGTTGTTTTAGCCGATGCTAGCGTCTGTATCTCGTTCACATCCGGTTGCACCATCAGATAGCAAATGTCTAAATGTTAAATAAAAATGACAGACGCTTGCCCCCTTGTTTTTCCTCAACATGGCCTAAAACACATTCGGGTACTAGCACCAGCCATTCACACCCAGCATAGGCATCGTACTGCTCGCGCCCGTGTCAGCACGCGCATCGATACTCCGTGGACAGTGCACCACCAATGTGATCACCCGAAACCTCAGGGCTGCAGTCTAATCCAATCAGATCGAGATGCTGCTCCGACCCTCTCAGCGCCCCCCTTGATTGGATACCCGAAACACGACCACATGACAGGCGCACAAAAATCCTCTGTCGCTCCTGTCAAACATCACCGCAACTTTTTTCCATCGCGTAGCCTACCACAGCTGTCCCATACAACCTGCCTGCTAGTTAGGCGTTAGACAGAGATAGGTCTGTGTTGGCTAATAACCAAATCTTTATTAGCCAATGGAAATATTGGTGTCTCTAAAGGACGGAGGGCGTGAAAATTAGGCCTACCAATCTATGGCATCACCATTTCTGCCTTCCATGTGACTTAGTTATGCCCGTGTAGAACAACATAAAACTGCAGCGTGGGCAACACTCTTGTCTTTTACAGTGTGCTGCTTGCCGTGTCAAATAGTTCCAATTGTTATGGAAAGACTATTTTGAGTGCATGGCTGACTTCAACATGGATTATGACTCATGACTTTGGCTCTCCCTGTGCCTGTGACCTAGCTAGGACATCAGATAAGCCAACTCGCTGCTTGAAGGCCTAGTATTATTAATCAGACAAATGTTGGCTACTAGCATGCCGATAAAACATAGTTCTGGTGTATTACATAACCACAAAATGTAAGTTTAAAGTTTATTTACCTGTATTTAACAAAGGGACATAGCATTGAGAACAAAATGCAAAATATAGCCATAAGGCTCATTTCCATCTTTTGTCCCTTGACAATGATGTTTGTTATTTGCCTATAAAATAGCCTAATTTAATAAGTGTAGCCTATGAATGTGAAAGCCTGCCCCAGGCACATGGGCAACTTGACGTGTGTTTCTCCTTAAAATGCCCACCTTCTCATTCATCCAATGAGATTTGTGTTCCTCTTGAAGTAACTGCCACAAAGAGAACACACTGTTCCAAGATACCCCACCCACCCAAATGGCTCCTTTTCCTTGTACGTTGTTGCCTTGTATTGTTTTTTTTATCAGACTGATTTAAAGCTACTAAATCTAGATTTGATAGTAGTCGTGGGCAGTTGTGTCCCACTGCACCAATCTGCATGTTGTAGTTGCCAAAAACGTTTCATTGACACTTTTTACTGCCACAGTTTGAAGACAATGCGGCGAGCTCCCCCTAGTGGAGAGTGGTTGCAAAGGACTATGGCTCAATATCCTCTCATCTAGGCCTAATTTTGTCTGTTGCATCCTCTCAACAATTAGCTGCCTACTTCAAATAAGGATATATGCATAATCACTGAATATGCCATTTGGGCCAACTGTTGCTGTTTCATAAACCCTGCTTATTTCATGGATGGACATCAGGGGAATTAAAAAATCCCTCTCATTTGTTTTGAAAATGCACACATGAAAAAAAATCAAATATTTCATTAATTTGCTATAAAGGCATAATTTCGGGAACATGAGGCCATCTGATCGCCTTATACTAGGATTACTTCACAAGCTGTGAGGGAGAGGAGATGAGATGAGAGGAGTGAGTTGTGAGTGAGAGGGGAGTTCGCTCTGCTCCACTGGAGGCATATGATGCTCTGCTCTCCCATGGCCTGCCTGCCTGCCTGCCTGCCTGCCTGCCTTGGGTGTCTCAGTCACTGCACTTGCCTTTCAGAGCTACTGGGCTGGAAGATGACTTCAGGAAACCGCTGGGGAAGTCACTTTTCGCAACAAGTGGCACTCCGAAACCGTCACACACCACACTATAGCCTCCGCAGCCTCCGGTACAGCAACCTCAAGAGGCTTAAACCCACAAGGTAAGGGGAACTACCACTCAATGTCAATTCAAATGTGACAGTCTAGTAGGCCAAGTAGTAATGTGTTGAGGGGAAATGTAATGCAAAAATGGTAAAGTGTTTATGGCAATATTGTCTTTTTACTGTAGACCCTGTTGTAGTCTACTCTGCAATGTCATAGTTCTAAAGAGGATCCAGTCTCTGAACTGTATATAAAAAACAATAGTAATTTTTAAAAAATCTGCTGACTGTGTGATCAAAAGTCATTTTTGTTCTATACAATACAATTGTTTGTCTCAATTAATACATCTTAGATATTGGTGCTCAGGTGAGAATTAACAAATCAAATTAAGTTATTTGTCAATGTCAAATCAGTAAGTATATTACGACATAGCATGCACATGATGAGCATACAGTGTATGACAGAATATTTCTCAACAGCCATCCAGGCCTTGTCCCTTGAGCAATGCTGGTATTGAAGAGGAAACATTGCAGCATTTACTCTCTATCTCACACACACATGCACGTGCGTGGATGTCATAGCCCGTGTGTTGTCCGCGGCGCGTCCCCTACCACCGTGGCGGCACCCTCACCCTCTTTAATCTCACTATGATTTCAGCGTCGGCCGCTCACCTCATGAATTATTTGCCACGTCCAATGGCTTCTCATTTTACGCTGCCATTATGCTGGGATTCTCCGCTCTCTCACCTACCACCCTTTCCCTTTTGTCTTCCTCTAATGGGCCCACCACACCCCCGTCTTGTCTTTCCTTTGACCCTGGCTTTCCTTCCGATGTACCCCTTTTAAAATTCTAATGTTTTTCCCCCCACCTTTGTTTTGTTTTGTTTTGTTTGTTTACAGTATTGTACTCTTGGCTTTCCAGAAACTATCCCATTTCTACAGTCTTCTACAGTGTGTTGCTTTCCTCTAATCTGTCTAATATATTCCTGCTTCTTTTCCTCTAATCTGTCTAATATATTCCTGCTTCTTTTCCCCTTCTGGATCCTCATCTTTCAGGGCATCCCCTTCTGATCGGGGCATCCCTCTCATTTGTTACCTTTTTATGTCTTTCTTTTGTTTGTTTTTCTCTCCCTCTCCTCCTCTGACACCATCCATCCAATCCTTCCAGCTCATCGTATCTGCTGACCGTCCAGTCTGTCTCCTGTATGTTTATTTTTCATTTGTTTATTTTTTTCCCCTTTCTTCCTTTTGTCATCCATCCATCCATCCGTCCATCCCTCTGTCCATCCAGTGCATCATGCCTAGTGGCTATCCAGCCTGTATGTATGTATGTATGTAGGATTGTTTTTTTTCTTTCTTCCTCTGACACCATCCATCCATCCATCCACTCAGCTCATCGTACCTGGTGGTGACCGCCGACCACGGCATTTTCCTCATCCTCCTCCCCCAGCAAGATGCTTCCTCTGCGGGCAGTGCCGGGCCAGTTTGGGCCTGAGGTGCGTGATCCGGGCCTGCGGGCGTGGAGGGTGGAGAAGATGAAGGCTGTGCCTCTGGAGCAGGAGAGACTGGGGGTCTTCTTTAACGGAGATGCCTACCTGGTCCTCAGCAACCGTGGAGAGGAAGGGGCTGACCTGCACATGTGGATGGGTGGGTAGAGTTGCATGAGAGAGAGAGAGAGAGAGAGAGAGAGAGAGAGAGAGAGAGAGAGAGAGAGAGAGAGAGAGAGAGAGAGAGAGATAGAGATAGAGAGAGTGTGTGTGTTTCTGTGCGGGCCAGATACTGGAGAACAGACTGACTAGATTAGAGAAGAGATTATTGGGCAAAATTCTAATTTTGGAGGATTTGTTAGAATGAGATTATTGAGAGAGCAGGCAAGGATCACAACAGATGCAGTACACAATGGCAAAGGATTTAAAAGCATAATGTTTAAAAACATACTATATATGCCAGGGGTTATAAGTAGTCAGGTTATATTAGAGTAATTTGAAAATAAAGCCCTGTTACCCTGCTACCCCAGAGAAGTCGTCTCATATAAGATTTATATGCCCATTCTACCTTGCGAGATTAATATATTTTATATGGCTCTCCTCTAGGAGAGAAGTCATCTCAGAGTTATATTATATAATCATTGATTCACTTTGTAAAATCCATGCTTTTTTATTTGTTGTATGATGCTCCTTCAGGAGAGAAGTCATCTCATTCTGTATCAGACCTGTACCTTGCACCTTGTATGATTCGTATTTCTTATTTGTATGGCTGTTGTCCAGGACAAAAGTCGTCTCATACAAGAAACCAAAAGTCAAGAGACACCGCACACTGCTTACTTTTCTTAACTTTATTTCTTGGAGCGAACAACGCGTATCAGGATTGAGGATTCAGTATATTTCTTTTTTTGTGTGTATTGGTCTGCTGTAGGAGAGAAGTCTTCTCGAGATGAGCAGGGGGCGTGTGCCATGCTGGCCATCCAGCTGGACCACTTCCTGGGTGGGCACCCCGTCCAGCATCGCCAGGTCCAGGGCTACGAGACGCCAGAGTTCATGAGCCTCTTCCCCACAGGCATCAGCTACAAGGTGGGTGTGACAATGTGACATAATCACTACATTTACATGATGTTTTTAATTCCGAATTAATAATTCCGAATTAAATAGTTCCGTCTAGTTTACTTTGATCTTTCCTTTCATTCCGAATTAAGAGGTGTTTACATAACGTTACATAGGGATTCACTAGCACCATTGTGTTGTGAAAGGGGGTGAAATAGCCAAATAGTGTCAAATAGTGCCACATGGCCGATGTCGGGGGGGCGGAGGGTATATGTTGGGGCTTGTCATGATAAGGTTTGGGAACCCTTGCCATTGTCATATATTCCTTTCTCATGTACCACTTAATGCCACAAAAGTGTAGCCTGAGCAATACAACTGCATGTTGAAATTGGCAGGAATTCTTCCACCCCCCCCCCTTCTTTCTGACAACGTGCACCCTTTGTATCCTTTGTACAGATGGTAATATATAATCTTTGTATTAAAGATGTAATTAAAGGTCCATCATGTAATGTTTTTAGTAGCCTAGTTTATTTCCAGTATTCATGCTGCCCAAAAATGGTACATTTTTCACTAATATTTACCATTACCATTTACCATTATATTTTGAGTAAATTGTAAATTCTAATTCAAAGCTTACTCTACTTTCCTCATACTAAATATTAGTTTATTATTCAGTAAATGTTTATGAAAAGATCAAATTTGGCTATGGGTTGCACAGTTTCAATGAATAGCACAGTTGCAATACCTACTCTGGCCACCATCCTACACGGTGCACCTTTAAAGAAGCCATATCATGCGGGTAATATTTACATGTATTTGTTTAGGGGGATAGCCCCTTGAGATAGGATATTTCGTTTTCGAGGGGGTCTCCAGGACAAACAGTACAGTATAGAAACAAGAACAGATACTAAAACAAAACAAAAAACAAAACAAAAAACAGAACACTGATCAGGACAACATTTTCACACATACAGCACGTTCACACAAAGTCACCCCCACTCCCACCCCAACGTCGCCACCCTTGAAAGAATAACAATTGGTCAAAACATGGCAGTATTAAGCCTACACACTTACAAAGTATAATATTCAGTATGTAGCATACAGTAGTACTCAGCACATCAGCATTAGACATATACAGACACCTAATCATAATAATTATTCAAAAACATTGACATGTGGAGTTCTCCTGTAAGTAGGTATATTATCAAGTAGGTATAATATCATGGCAGCAATGTTGTAGCAAGGTGACATACAGTACAGTAGCCACGTCAGCTCTTCTCATATTCAGCCCAATATGCATAGTCATAGAGTGCAACATTTATGACTTCTAGCGCAGTTATCAAATGGAATTGTTTTACTATACAGTGCAGCTGTTATGATGGTTGCTGTCATTTTTTATTACCTGATGCCAACTGTCTAAATTACAACTTACAAGAATCTACCTCCGCTCAATGACCTTGTGACACATGTTTTTCTGTACGCTGTTTGATACGGCACTAAAATGGCACTACTGACAGTGATGGGCAACCTGAATTCAGAAGCTAGAATTCAGCGCTACATATTCCAAACAACCTGGTTTTACCTGTCCACAATTTTCTGTACACTGTGAACTATGGGTCTTGACCGTGGCTCAAACAGATAAGGCACTGTACTGTTACGCCACAGACCTGGGTTCCATTCCGGCTCGAGGTCATTCTCCTGATCCTGCCCCATCTGTCTTTCCCACTCTCCTCCTGTCTCCTCTCACACTGTCCTATCGAAAAACTATACTATGACAAATTGTTATTGTGCAATGGATCTGTAGGCCTACCTGGGCTTCAAGTGTATAGGCTAATACAGATAAGTCCAGTACCATGCATGCAGTATACTACCCTACAAAGTGCAGTAACTATGCCGACATTGAAACTGAACAAAAATGCTTTCAAAGCCTTGGTATTGGCCTGGAAATTGTAGTTAACTGCAAATTTGACATAGCGATATCTCTAAAACGGGACACATTTGGACCATCAGGCTTTGTCACAAGATGTTGAAAAGGAGTTTTGACAAAATATAGTCATTGCAACTTGCCTTTGTTTGGCAGTACAGTATAACAGATGTGTGCAGGCAGGGCTCTAAATTAACACCAGCCTACTGGCCAAATGCTGGTGAAAATTCAGTTTGGCTAGTATGATTAACATCTACTAGCCATTTTGGCTGGTGATGGAAAAAGTTAATTTAGAGCCCCGTTGCCAGGTGTTGATGCATGCCATTGTGCTGCTGTGTGAGCAGGAGGGGGGAGTGGAGTCGGGGTTCAGGAGGGCGTCCATCAGCTCCGGGCCGGTCCACCACCTCTACCAGGTCAAAGGGAAACGCAACGTCCGAGCCAAGGAGGTGGAGCTCAGCTGGAGGAGCTTCAACAAGGGAGACTGCTTCGTCTTAGACCTGGGGGAGGTCTGTCTGCATACTTATATATGTGCACATGAGAGGAGAGAGCAAGGCAGAGAGAGAGAGAGAGAGAGAGAGAGAGAGAGAGAGAGAGAGAGAGAGAGAGAGAGAGAGAGAGAGAGAGAGAGAGAGAGATTACATAGTGGAAATTTAAAATAAAAGATTCAAGTCTATTGTGGTTTATCCAGACACCATCAAATGCCAAAGTCAGCAATCATTACTCCTTCACTGTCAATGCAAGACATCATAAGATCCTTACTAATAGGCCATGGTAGGCACCAATATCTTTCTCAAGACACAAGACCTGTGTGTGTGTGTGTGTGTGTGTGTGTGTGTGTGTGTGTGTGTGTGTGTGTGTGTGTGTTATATATGACATGCAATAGCACATCTTTGCCGTGTGTGTGTGTGTGTGTGTGTGTGTGTGTGTGTGTGTGTGTGTGTGTGTGTGTGTGTGTGTGTGTGTGTGTGTGTGTGTGTGTGTGTGTGTGTGTTTGGCCAGACCATTGTGTCATGGAGTGGATCGAAGGCCAACATGTTTGAGCGCCAGAAAGTCCACGAGATCGCTGCGCTCATCCGCGACACGGAGAGGAACGGCAAGGCCCAAATCCTGGACGCCCGAGAGGGAGAGGAGCCACTGGAGATGGTACAGGTCAGAGAGCTGGGGTCAAAGGTCAAATCAAACAATCTGCTGCAAATAAGACTTTCTCCCATCCTTTCCTGGTCCTGGTCCACTTTCCTCAGTGTTCAATCGAGAAGTTTCCCTGCTTTTAACCAGCACAGAGCGACTTAACGTTGATCATCAGGCTGGCATCATGAGGCCGGAGGAATCAGGAAAGGATGCGAGGAAGTAGTTTTTACTTGCAACCATGGGGGTGCAACTCAATGTTGCTCCTTCATTGCTTCCTCTGGCCTCCACTCTCATTTGATGATGTCATTGATGACATACGTATGTACGTATATGACAAGCTTTGATTCAATATCTCTCAAAACCAAAATTCAGAAGTTGCTCTCTTGTTTGCATTCAGGATATTGAGTGGAGGGAGGAAATACTTCCAACTTGGCACTTGACAGTGGGGAAATGTCATTGTATTCTCCACAGGAGCAGAGGCAGGTGCTCCTGAAACAACCTAATTGACAGAGTAGCCGAGGTCGCTGAAGAAGTTTCGCCATGAATTCGCTGTATTCGCTCTGGACGTGACGTGTTTGATTTAGCTAATCACATAATGGGGCATATATGGGACATTCAAAGATATAAACATTGCAATTGGTTTTCGGCGAACTGCATCATAGTGCATTTCCATAATATTAGCTAACTTTTAATAACTGAAATTCACACTAGTTGCCCAGGTCGCTTTTCTCCTAGCGAATTCGCTTTGGATGCTCAATGCACAGACCCTCCTTAGAGAAATAATGACTTCCGTCGCTCTAGTCACTTTGGTCACTGTTGGTGTACACGCACCAGGCACGAGGCACGAGGCCGGAGGCTGCACCTGGAGGCTGGTGTAAATTACTGGAGGAGCGACTTTGACTTGCACTGAAGAATACAACACCAGCACATAAACACTGAGGTCAGCGACCTCCTAGCTCTACTGATGTTGTCAAACAGGCCTTTATTGACACTGTATGAGTGGAACTGAACTGAGTGGTGTGGGTAACAGCTACTGTAAACCAGACACGGCTGTGGCATTGACCTGCAACTCTTGACTGTCAGGTTCTTGGACCAATCCCACGCCTCAGGGACGGCACGCCGGAGGATGACACCCAATCAGATGTACTGAACTCCGTCACCTTATACAAGGTTGGGGTGATCATGCAATGCTTTGTGACTGACAGTTTCACTTTCACACTCTGTGTGTCGCGTGATCATTTCTGAATAACTCACTTGGTCATTCTCCTGGCACATAACCATGTCCACCCCACCCCTCTCTCCTTCTCTCTTTCTTTACCTATCTCCATCTTTTGCTCTCTCTTGCTTTCCCTATCTCCCTCTTTTATTCTCTCTCTCTCTCTCTCTCTCTCTCTCTCTCTCTCTCTCTCTCTCTCTCTCTCTCTCTCTCTCTCTCTCTCTCAGGTGTCTGATGCCACAGGATCCATGGCACTGAGCATAGTATCAGACAGAAGCCCATTTAGTCAGGCGCTCCTGGAGAGGGAGGACTGCTTCATATTGGACAATGGCTACAACGGCAAAATATATGTGTGGAGAGGTGATTAGTTTGTGTGTGTGTGTGTGTGTGCGTGCGTGCGTGCGTGCGTGCGTGTGTGTGTGTGTGTGTGTGTCAGTGTGTGTGTGTGTCAGTGTGTGTGTGTGTTTGTGTGTGTGTGTGCGTGTGCGTGTGCGTGTGCGTGTGTGTGTGTGAGAGAGAGAGAGGGAGAGAGAGAGAGAGAGAGAATGAGAGAGAGAGAGAGTGTGTGTGTGTGTGTGTGTGTGTGTGTGTGTGTGTGTGTGTGTGTGTGTGTGTGTGTGTGTGTGTGTGTGTGTGTGTGTGTGTGTGTGTGTGTGTGTGTCAAGTGCTCTTTGTGGCCGAGTCACTCTAACGGAACGGCTGACTGACTTCCCAGGGCACGGAGCCAACGCGGACGAGAGGATGATGTCCCTAAAACTAGCCGACCAGTTCATCCAGAGGATGAAATATCCCCTGAACACCCAGGTACCAACAGCCCACCTCTGAGAACTCCATGGCTCAGGGAATCTGATGATGATTTCATCTTTTTTCATGGCTCAAGAAAACACATTATTGTTGAGGCAAAGATCCTGAAATTGGATTGCATAAACAAATGTTGTTAACACACAATATCATCCAGGATATTACATGGGTATTGTTTTTTTATGAATGACATCAATACCCCTTACGTACCAGATGTATGTAAAAGCATACAACTTTCTTCCTTAAGTGTAAAGTCGATCTACACATCTGTTCCACCTGGCACTCTTAAGTCTGGTGAAATCAAGTGAAAACAATCAAGTGAAAACAAGTAGCGAATAAAAACATGGTGGGACTTCACTTTCGCATGCAGGTGAATTCCTGCTTTTGGCTTTTGCTTTTTGAAAAATGCAAACAGACCCATGCCCTCATTAGAAGGGCCAGGATCTCGGAATTGGCTGAACAAAGAAGTGGCTGATTTTCGGGTTATGACAAATGAAGGGTAGCATCATGAGCAAAACAAACTGCGTGCTGACATTGGTTTGTTTTCCCTGTGTGTTGACACAGCCACAGCAGTTACACCCTGTTTACATTGTTTGTGGTTTATGGCAGCCTGCAGTGTTACTTACTACATGTACGGCAAAGCATGTCACGTCCTTCATATAATGCCACTAGTGTGCCACACGCCTGCTGTGGCGGCCTGGCCACAACAACAACATCATGTCATGTCAGTGGGCCTTTAATATTACATGAGCTCATTAATGCAGGCAGCCGCCGCATTCAGCGGAGGGCACGACCGCATGTTCTCACTTCCTAGCAGTGCTTCCCAAACTGGGGGTCGGGAGCCCTAGTTGGGTCAAGGAGGTGCTGCAGGGGGGGTTGCAGACGGAAAAGGCATAAAAATGTTAAATCTACAGGTTAACAGGTAGTACAATTCCATAAATGAGTTAGTAACAGTACTCCCTGATAAGGGCAATACATGTTTTTACTTTTCCTGATGTCATATTAGGAATTTAGCCATTTAGCATCTGGAATATATGGGGTTGCGAATATACTGTATTCTTGGGTGCAAAAGGGGGTCCCGGAAGAAAAAGTTTGGGAACTACTGTCCTAGAGATTCGCTCTCACAACTGATTGGACGTTTTTTCTGTCTTTTCCTGTCTCCTACAGGTGGAGATTCTGCCACAGGGACGGGAGTCGGTCCTCTTTAAGCAGTTCTTCAAAAACTGGAGTTAAATCTGTAGTCATTTGGTTCCTCTAATCTAGAGGAAGATGCATGGCCACATACTAATGAACACAACCCTGCACATACTCACATGCACACACACCCGTCTACCAACATGCACGCACACACACCCGTCTGCCCATATATGTAAGTACACACGTGCACACATACACACGCACACACGCACACGCACACACACACACACACACGCCCACACACACACACGATTACCAAGCTTCCATGCTGATACGCAATATTAGGCACAACATCAACTAACTCCCTGTAATAAACCAGTCATTGACAGATGGGTCATTATACAACCAGTAGTCTTATCAGAGCCAACAGTTAGTTGTTTAGCCTATTATAACATGAAACTCCCTGAAACACTCCCAAGTTGTTTATATTCATTCCACATGCTCCTCCACATGTACTTTACACGTTTGGTAGCACCAACGTCAGACGAATCCCAGCTCCTCTTCTTACCTGTTTGAAAACAGATCAATAATATCAACCTTCAATATAGAGTAGCTTCTACCATGTATCCGCCAACATATAATACAGCTTTTAAAAACATAAATAAAAAAAAATAAAAAAATAAAAATTGAAAAGTATAAATTGAAAAGTTTCAAGTCATTTAATTCTAAAACAAAATGTCCAAATTCTGGATACATTCAGACAGTGTTTCTCTGTCCTGCATTGAGGCCTAAAATGTTGACACTGACTGAGTCACCTAGATAGCAGTAAGACTGTATAGTACACCATGTATGGCTATAGACCATAAATTGCCTTGCTGTAAATCACTGGCAAGGCCTTGGTAGCCATTTTGAAATGAATCGAAACAACTACATGTTACCCAACATTAGGTGGCACTAATATTATGCCTTTATGTAATCTGTTGGCATACATGATGCAATGGGAGATATACACCTTCATGGTCAAAGGTTTGAGGGTTCTCTCTCACACTGATATTCCATGCCATCCTTGGAATCCAGTTGTGATTTTTAGATACGTTATCATAAATGCATTAACAAACGTCTCTCAAGGTAGTCATGTCATTGTTAAACGATGAGTGTTTATTCTGTGGACTTCACAGCATACTGGAATCTAACCCAATGCTAAATAGCATAGGCCCTGATAATGGCGCTGTCAAAAATATTCTGCTTCTGAAATATTGAGCTATGAAGGAATTAAATTACTCTTGTTGTTGTTGTTAGCAGGATGCTACCTACAAATGTCTGAACATTTCAGGTTCATCCAAAATAATAATAGGTTATACAGTAGGCATATAATACATTTTATATGTTACATGGCACCTTTCAGAACAGGTCACCTTTTAAACAAAAAACAAAAATAAAATGAAAATTTAAAAAAGAGAAAAGGATGGAGAGAGAAATTAATTGAAGTCCATACGCACCTTTCCGTGCACTTAATAATAATTCAATGCACTGTATAGTGAGCATGTCAAATTACCCCAAGTCTAACGACTAAATCAGTCCCATTAGGACTCTGAAAGCTCTATCTGACAGGTGGCCATGACACATGCAGTGTTAATTCAACACTGAGAGATTACTCTGGGACCAAATGTAATCTAAAATATGTTAAAAACGACTGTCTAAGTGCTGAATTAACACTGCATTTTACTTTACTTTTACTCTAGCTTTTACTGTGTGGACTTGACAAAACCACTATGCTATACATAGTCCACACCCCACCAGTAACACTCTCACTATGTGACTCAACCCTTGCCTTGAGAATGATCTATTGTCATGTTTGTTTGTTTTTATCAGGGCAAATGCAACAGAGCGAGCAGTTTGATTAGACTTGATTGCTATGCCACAGTAACTATACTTTTGTAATAGCCTACCTATAATCTCTTTATCGATCCTCACTGAATCATTTTCAATCAGATTTGTCAAATGGTTGATATAAATGGTTAAATGATCTATAAACAATCAGATAGCCATAGAGCCCTTTACTGGTTCTCAAAGTCTGGTCCGGGGACCACTGGTGGCCCACGAAAAACATTAAATGGTCAATGAGAGGATTTCGACAACATCACAGAAAAATAAAAACAAGCTGAAAACCCTGGTTGAAACAGACTTTTTGTCTTTTTTATCTGGTCATTATCTTGTCCTGCACCCAGGTCAGCCGTTCGGATGTGCAGACTTTAACCGTTCAATGTATCCAAAACATGTGTCAGAACAAGACAGTTCAGTAATTAAGATAAAAAACAATATGCTTCCGAATTCTTAACACCTAAAACAGGGGGTCCCAGAAAAAAATTGGGGGAACCAAAATGGTCCTTGGTCTAAGTTTGAGAAACACTGTGAGTGTTTACTAGAGGGCATGTCAAATACTTCTCAACACGCAGAGATCTCCAGAACATATAGTCATATCCATAATCATATTGCAAGTGAAAAAGAAAGCATTTTCATAGTCATATAGGAAGTGAAAATAGAAAGCATCTGTCCTGTAGCATTTGTATTTCAAATCTTTGATATTTACATCAAGTTTACATCAAGCTCAAGTTTATTGTAGCCATATCAACAGTAGAACATACAGTTGCTAGGAATGTCTTTTGGTTTGCTCACAAATTTAACAACATAAATACAAATAGCTCAGACAAGAAAACAAGAGGGGCCATAAATAACAGGGAATTACGCATACAAATAAACAGTGAGAGTGTGAAAAGTGCAATAAGACCTAATACAGTACATAGTGCAAGGTAAGCATCTGCCTTGACTTAAACCTGTGTTACATGGAAATCACAACACAATCACAACAAACAGACCCCCCCCCCCCAAAAAAAAAACAGCATTACTAGTTCTTTGAGAGTCTCTCCATGACTTCATCAAATGAATGCCAAAGAGCAGCACGGCTGGATTCACCCCCATGACACAGAGCAAAGTTTATTTCTGATTATATAAGCATGTCGTAAAAGTAGACTGTGGCTATCTCATTCCCAAGGAAACCTCAGATTTGATACGATGACAGCAATAAAATGGCTCAAGCTTGCCAACTGAAAGTCTCTCGGATGCATGCGCAGACGTGAGACGCCATAAAACACAAAAAGTAAATTGTGCTGCGCGGCGGAAGACGGTTGTCTTTCCGCGCTGCACCACCTGGAATGAGCTGGTCCCTGAAGCTCACCTGACGGCACCCTGACCAGGTGAGCACTTGACTCGTAGATTGGAAGTTAATATGATGTAATAATAAATGTTATGTACCGTGATAGCGAGGATGATATCAACAATGTTATACACTATTATTAATACAATTATTGTGATTATTATACGTAGAGGTAGTGGTGGTGGTGGTAGTTGTACAAGTAGTGGTAGTAGTAGGAGTAGCAGTTGCAGTATTCCCAGTGTTAAGAAAATGACATGTAAACTTGGTTAAATGTCTTTATGAAAGAATGTGCTTTGTCTTGTTGTGTACTGTGTTTGCATGTACATGTATGGATGTAATAGGTACAGCCTAAACGGTGAGACCTGTACCATTGTAACCATCCACAATGAAAGACCCAAAGAGAAAGCTCAGTAAGTGTTCTGTCTATACATGTGTACATGTCCGTTCTGATTTCGGTTTATACTGTATGTATGGAGACGGGAAATGTGATTTATTTTGTGTGTGTGTGTGTGTGTGTGTGTGTGTGTGTGTGTGTGTGTGTGTGTGTGTGTGTGTGTGTGTGTGTGTGTGTGTGTGTCAGCAATCCTAGACCCTGAGACGGCTACCACCAGCAGCTCAGTGGGGGCTGTGCGCTGGGCGCTACCAGAGGATGACGCTCCTTCACACAGCTCCGTGCCCACCAGAGCCCCAGCCAGCAGACAGAAGGTACACTACACTCAGGGAAGGGGGTCAAAGGGGTCAGTTGTCCCGGGCCTAATGCAGGGGGGGTTACATTGTATGTATTCAATGGGGTGCGCTTTCAAATTACTTCGTCCTGGGCCTGGCCAATGCTAGCAGCTACAACCCTTTGGATCTGGATCCGCTTTAGAATCTAAAGTTTAGATAAAAGGTTTGGATACAAGGATAAATATTTGATGAACAAAATTCAAAAGACACCGCACACTGCTTACTTTTCTTACTTTATTTTCGGAGCGAACTTTGATAAATATTTGATATTTAAGTAATCAATATTTTGTATCATGTCTGTGTCATGGAGATGGCTTATGACATTACAGCTCATTATTATCAATGTTGAATGTTTGAATAGCTTTAGACAAAAACTAAGTAAACTCTGTCTGCTTGGACTGTCAGTCACTTCCAACTCACCTGTTATTAATAAGTGTTCAAAAGTTCATCACTTTGGTTGAATGCTTTCACTGAGCCTTCTCAACTGCCTTTATCTGTATTGTGGATATGGATACTGATATGGATAATCAGCAGTTGTTCTAGACAAAAAGTAAACTAAGGCAGACTTGGGCTGGTCAGACTGTTAAGCTACAGTTGTAGACAGTAAATCAAAGTGATGAGACTTTGGCTTTGAGAGCACACATTTGTCTTCTTAACTGCTTTTATTTGTATTGTGGATATGGATGCTGATATTGCCCTTTGTGTATATTTGTATTCGTGTATTTATGTAAGCTGACAGACACCTTCACTTCCTTCAGGATTAATAAAAGTACTCCACTACTCTATCCCTCCGAACAGATAATAGGCTATTTAATGAATTGATTGTTTTAGACAAAAAAGTAATCTAAAGCTCACTCCTGAGCTACAGTTGTAGTCAGTATAGCAGGGCTGTAGTGCTTGAGTCCAGGCTGATTTTTCTGGGGACTTCGACTTGACTTCGACTGGCTAGTAGTGGAACTCAGATTGTTTTGGACTCAGACACTGGTCTTGCCAAATATCGCTTTTGGATTTGCCCAAGTCTGTTTTCATTTTATTTAGAACACTGGTCATCATATAACCTGTGATGCTTTAATAGTTTGTCTTCACATGCTTGGCATATAGTTTACCTTCAAACATTTTTGTTATTGTCATTTATCGTCATTTTCATTTATTTACAATGACTAACATATGACTCGGACTTGACTTAGACTCTAATTTCTTAGGACTCGGTCTTGTCTTGGACTCGAACGTCTTTGGACTCGGTCTTGTCTCCGACTTAACTAGTCCTGGTCTTGGACTTGTCCTTGACTCTACAAAGGTGAACTTGACTACAGCCCTACTGTATAGGTGACCTTATAGGACATCTCCAACTCCCCTGCTCTTTGGACGTCTATACTTCGAAGTGTGCACTAGAGGTGTGCATCACATTGGTTTTGAGGGTTGATATGAACTTTTTTTAATCACTGCCCTTCTCCCCAGGACCTGAGAGACCTACGTGGCCTACAGGAATGTGTGCATTTCATCCGCACATGGAAGCAACAAGTCGAGCATGTGTGCAAGGTCTGTGATTTTTAAAGTGGTCTTCTTTACTGCTTGTATCTAGTAACATTTCAAGCTACGTAGCCCCTTCATGCAGATGGGATTACCAGTGTTTCCACTCACAGTTTGCTGAAAAAACTTAATAACATCATAACAATGTTGCTATGACATTACCGAGAGTGTTAAGAAACAGATTAAGTAATGGTCACTACCGTTTTGGTGACATTAAGGTCATAACAGTGGCTCTACATGAAAAGGTTAACTCCTCTTCCTAATGGGCCTACGTGTCACCTGAAGAGGCCAACTCAGGTAACCGGATGGAAGAAAGTTGATGGTTGAACCTCGGACCTACAGTACATGGATCAATATAAACACAGCTGCATAAAGTCCGAACAACAGACAGACATCATATCAAACAAAAATCTCGTCCCTAATCCTACAAATGACTTTACAGCTACTGTGGTAAAACTTAAGTCTGTTAGATGATGAGCGGGGAATCTAAGTGCATTTTGTTTATCTGATTTATGAGGATGAATGCGGGAAGACAATAACTGTCCTGCATTACATTCCAAAAGTCATCGATTAAGTTCGTTTTTACACCACCACCCTCTGTGTGTGTGTGTGTGTGTGTGTGTGTGTGTGTGTGTGTGTGTGTGTGTGTGTGTGTGTGTGTGTGTGTGTGTGTGTGTGTGTGTGTGTGTGTGTGTGTGTGTGTGTGTGATCAGAAACCAGGTGGCAGCAAGAAAGACCACCCCACCACCCACAGTCTGGAGAGGAGCAGGGAACTCATCCTACAGTGGGCTGATGAGCTCAAAAGAGTTGACTTGGTGAGGCTGGCACCTTGACCCTAACAAAGTGTTTATGCAACGATAATATTAATGTTATGTTGAGCTCAATAGAGTTGACTTGAGGAGATACATTTACTTTAACAATTAATCCCCGTATCTACGATATTAATGCCATGTTGAGCTCAATAGACTTGACTTGGTTAGGCCCATTTACCAGAACAGTTTGTATAATAATTACAATATTAATGTTAGTATGAACACATCACATCACAACAGGTTTAGGTGTAAGAAACTGGACTTTTGAGGTTGAAGACATCACAGAGTGAAACATTCCCAAGTTTTCTTTGAGTTTGTGTCACTCTGAAATGCCTTCCAGCCTTCGGTGAGTTTGAAAATGTTTCACTCCTTTTTGGAAACTCATGTCCAGTTGCTTACAGCTTAACAGACACAGCGTTATAAATTTGCTGTTACCAGAATGGCAATGACCAAGTCGTAGTGCATTACTAAAGGCCCTGTGTTATGTCATAGTATTTTAGTACTATGGTACTTAACCATTCAATGGCTATTACAGTATGCCACTGGAGGTACGGCGTGCATTAAGGGCCTACGTCTTTGGATAATATTGATGTCAAGTGCTTGTACGTTATTTTCATAGTATTATTGTAACCCCAACCTGATATTGACCACTGGCCCAAACACATGTACTGTATCTCTGGCAGCTATTCGGTGATCTCACCCAAGAGACGAAGGAAGAAGAACACAAAAGCCAATCAGAGGAAGAGCAGAGGATTCAGGAGTGGGCCAGGGAGCTTCAAAGTGTGACAGAGGTATGCATTATTATACAACAACTTATACAGGACTTAACACATGGGCAGAGTCTTACATTGTCAACACAGGCCAGTGCTGGGAAACCACCAGGCAACTTCAGAGCCGTGTATGATTGCGCTTAAGCATTAAACAGAGGGTTGGTGACACCTGAGATTGACCAAATTGTGTTTAAACCACTGTTTCATAAGATGGACTGTAACTGTCACTTTCACACCAAAGCGGTGCAGCATCGCGGGAAGGAAGCTATTTTTAACGGCGGTGGCGAAAATACATGGAAACATATCTGTCCTTCCACACCAACCGGCTCCACACTGACAGCCGCGCCACTGATGCCCGACTACCGCCGGTTAGTGTGGAAGGACATACATGTTTCCATATATTTTCGCCACCGCCGGTAAAAATAGCTTCTGTGGCTTGCGACGCTTCACCGCTTTAGTGTTAAAGCGGCCTAACAGATGCCAATTAGCAGTAGGCTTTAGTAACAACCTTCCTCCCGAAGCCTGAAACAGTATGGGTAGCGCTGAACTATCTGTAGATCTTTGGCTTAGCGTTATCGTGCTGTGCCTACTTCATCCTCTCTCTGCTTAATCTCCCTGTCTCCCTTTGCGAGAGGAGCTGCTACAAGTTCAGACATACAGTAGGCATGCACAGACAGGCATGTCCCTTCTGTGCATGCCACTGGGCTCAGACATACAGTACACATTGGTATACTGTGTAACCCCCCCCTTTGTAGAACTGTGGACTGGTGCGAAAGGAGATGCTTCAGGCCCTGTGCTAGACTGCAGACTCACCTACACACTTAGTCTACTATATAATTCATCATATCGCTCTCTCTCTCTCTCTCTCTCTCTCTCTCTCTCTTTCTCTCTGTGTAGAGCTGTGGGCTGGTGCGAGAGGAGATGCTTCAGGCCCTGAGACAGCTGGAGTTGCGCAAGAAGAAGCTGAAGACCCTGCTGCCCTTCCTGGAGTTCATCACCTGGTCACTGCTCAAAGAGGACAGCAGGGTGAGGCCTGACCAATGTTACATCGCACGACAGTTACATTTATCTGATGATCTCACCCTTTGTTCACCGTCTGCGGTAGGTGGATGGGCGGATGGACGGATGGCGGTAGGCGTGTCAGAGGGGTGGGGAGGGAGTCTGGGCTTGTCTTTCGCTGATTTTCATTAATACACCGATTGGCTGATGGATCAGTTGCAACCTGAAAACTTTTGAATTAAAAAAAAAAAAAACAGCACTTGGGGAAAAAAAAACAAGTTGACATTGTACAGTTGACAGTTGACTTTGCTTCAGCCATAGTAGATAATGTGAGTGCATGACTCAATTGCTCTTTGGAAATCTATGCAGAATTGGCCTTGACGTGACTCACGCAGTAGGGCACTGCACTACTGCACCGGCGACCCGGGTTTGATTCCCGTCCGGGTTCCTTGCCGACCCTTCCCTGTCTCTCTCTCCGCTTGCTTCCTTTCTGTCTCGACTGTCCTGTTGCATTAAAAAAGGAAGTCTGTAGAGAACATACATGGGCCTACTCAACCGCAACAAATTCTAGGTGTTCGGGCGGTTGCATTCTACATAGCTAATTTGTCCCATCCCTTTGCTCTAGGACACAGATGTGTCACAGATGTGGCTTGCCGCCAAACAGCGAGCTTGGAAAACAGGTCAGATAGCAACTATGGCTTCATCAACATTTAATTGTGCAAGTGGATAAGTGGTGTTCTAAAGTAAAAGTTATTTTCATCTTTCCAAAACAGAGACACCCAAGTACATCCCAAATTCAGGTAATTTCTGCCAACTATTCTGTATCTCATTTTGTGAATTACTGTTTATGAATATTTTTGTGTTAATGTTGTGACTTTTAGATTATAATTATACTAATGTTGTATTATTTGTGATTTTCCCCTTATAGTGTGGAGTTGGATTTGCAGTGCATCAGGTACTGTTTTACACTGTTGTTTACACTTACTTGTTGTCTTTAACTACCTACAAGTACATTTCACTCATATACAGTACGTATAAGCTACATGTACTGTCATTGACACTGAATAGAGTATACGTCAGTGTGGACTTTTCATGGGTACCTCAGGATGTACTGTATCTCAACTACCATGTGCCGTCTTCCACATCCCGTGAACTCCTGTACTATATTGCTGAATATATAGGCCTATAGACTACTTCATTTGCGTCGTCATTTATGTTCTTACCACTCACATGTGCATGATGCACCTGTTCCTCCACAGCCGACGTGACGCTGGACCCCATGACCAACCACCCGTGGCTACTGGTGTCCGACGACCGCAAGCGGGTCCAGGAGTCGCACGCCGAGACCGAGGTGTCCTACAACGCGCAGCGCTTCGACAGCTGGCCGTGCGTGCTGGGCTGGGAGGGCATGGCTACGGGCCGCCACTACTGGGAGGTGCGGTTGGCCAACAACGGCTACTGGAGGCTGGGCCTGACCACCGCTTCGTCCAAGCGCCACGGCCGCTTCACCATGTGCCCGGAGGAGGGCTACTGGGCCATGTGGCGCAGCACGCGCCAGTTCTACGCCTGCACCAAGCCAGAGACGCAGCTGCCCCTGGACATGGTGCCCACCCGCATGGGCATTTACCTGGACTATGAGGAGGGCCAGATCTCCTTCTACAACGCAGAGACCCGCTCGCACATCTTCACCTTCAAAGGCACTTTTCGCGAGAAGCTCTATCCGCTGTTTGCGCCCCTGGACGGGCGCACGCTCATGACAATTCTGTCGCCCGAAATGTGAGGCTTGGTCTCTCTGCAGCAGCATTCCTCGTCAAGGGAATTCATTACTTCAGTGCTTCTTCATTACCACTATCCTGCTTCCACCTGTATCCCACTCAGCTACAATAAAAAGGAAGAAAAACAGCTCAGAAGTATTTTGTCTCTCCTTTATGATACCTGGACCTAGATAGGGACATTTATGACCTTTTGGGCCTTGTTATATAAAGCCATACTCAAGTGACTGTAATTGAGTAGCTTTTAAAATTATTATTTTTGATTTAGTACTCTTTGATCCACATTTTACTCAATTTCATAGGAAACAGGCATGAGTACTGAATCAGACTGATCAAGAAAAATGAAATGTGCAATTATAAAACCACATGCCATATGATGGCTGGTGCCGGGCGAGAGATGAAGGTCAGTGAGGAGGATATTCCAGAAAAAAATAATAGATTTCTTGAGAGGAAAGGTAACTAAAAGTAACTAAATAACCTTTACTCAAATTACAATTAGTATGTACTTCTTAGATGGTTACTTCTACTTGAGTAGGTTTTAAGCAAAGCGAAGACACTTTTACTTACCATTACACATTTTCTGTAGGCTACTTTTTCCACCTCTGCATACAACATTCAGTCTTTCACTCAAATGGATTAAATACAATATAACATATTGTAATACATATTTTAAAGCAAATCATCAACTCATGACAGTGTTAAAGATGCTTTGGGATTTGCTTTGCGGTCATCTATGGGCTACTGTAACCACACCAAGCGCAGAAAACCCCCATTCCAACCTGTAGGCCAACCCGAGATGAAAACTTGGTTTACACTGTAGTACTTAGTTTGATTTTTAAAAAAAGGTGGAAAAGAAGCTGGAATATGTGTAACAATGAGGATATTGTCCTCTCAATGTAGCCCACATTTGAAGCAATTTATATCCATGCTTCTCCTTTGCAATATTGCTGTATTGGTCTAAATGCCTGCATCATGTCCCTTGTACCCCATAGAGTAAGCTGGGGCCCTAATACCAAGAATACTCTCCATTGTGTATGAGAGGTTATCAGTTATTCATTTCCTAACCACTGCATTTATAGGGGAGCTGTTAAGTTAATGTCACCAGAAATCAACATCCTTCCCACTTCGTACTCAATCTTTAACATTAGTAATTATTAACGCACATTTTAACCAAACAGCCCTTGTTCAGATAGTCGATTTCCTTACGGAAGTGTTACCAAGTATACCAATTTATAATATTGATTTTGTAAACAATACATTGTACATACATTTCATGCTGATTTACTATATGGTGATGCAACGTTATTTTTTAGCACATCAACCAACAGTTTTAAAAAAATATCAAGGCAGTTATTTGTTTGCAGAAGTACGAAGCAGAAGCCAGGAGTAAAGTATAATATTTTATATGAAATATGTTCCCATAGTGAGAATATATATATAAAAAGAAAGAAAAGCTGGAAAATATATACCAATACACCATACAGCTTATAGAACTTATAGAAGATGAAGCAACATATAAATAACATCACTTAAACCATGTAACGGATTGAGATTTTTAAAACAGATATGGTTGTGGTGAATGTGCTGAATGAGCGAAAATAAGTAAACAGTGCTTTAACATGTAAAAAAAACCCCTTATGTTCACTCATTCATGTTCCTCACAGAAAATGAGTCAAGGCCATTTAATCTCAATGTGAAAGAATAATAATTCATTCTATTTTTCTCAAGTAAAAAAAATGGGTCAAAAACTCCCAAACACATTACAAGGGTTAAAAAACATTAGGTACTTTTGTTCAGTTGTTCAAAATTCAGTTATGCTCTTATTAGGTGTTTCTTTCCCTGTGACAGTTTAACATTTAGCTAAGTTTTTGTAGGCAGAGAAAAACAGAACTGCATGTGATGAAACCAACGGATGAGTTTAGAGGGTGCAGTCACTCCTAGAAGGGCCATCAGCCATATTGACAGACTATTCTACCTCTAAGTGTCAAACTTTTGTACTACACAAGTCACAGTATTGATGATGTAAGCGTTACAACAGAAAAGGCATTAATTGGATTCTACATACTACAAAGAACATGAAATACAGTACTTAAACCCATTGTAAAAATGACTTGTCGGTGAGAAATGATGGGGGCTACTGCTACAGAAAGGTTCCGACAGAAATGAGTACTGCAGAATCCTTGATGTGCTGTTAATCAGAGTCGCTCTTTTCTCCTTTCACCAGAAGCCTCTTGCCCTTCTTTAGCTCCACAGTGCTGCCCTCACGCTCACGCCTGGCGGCTCCTCTGGAGTGGCTACAACATCAAGAAAGAAGAGGAGAATATACACGTTACAAGCATGTCTTTGATATATATGTTATTGTCTTTAAAGAAAGAAAGTAAAGCAAGGAGATGAGGAAAGAAAGAAAGAAAGAAGGAAAGGAAGAATGGAAGAAAGAAAGAAAAATGACAAATAAAGTGAAAGGAAAAAAGAAAAGTGAGTGAAAGAGAGAAAAGGAAAAGCAAAAGAGAAACATTAAAGTGAAAGAAAGAGAAAGAAAGGGCAGAAAGAAAGACCAGACTATGGACAACTTACTTCTTCAGGCGGTATCTCTCTGCATCACTAGGTGGCACTATATCGGAGAGCTCCAGGCTGTCGTTAATCTTTTTGAGCATCTCGAATCGCTCTCTCCCCCGAACCTGACAAGAGCGGTACACACATTTCAGCACATGTTCAACTCACTTGTGTCCTGAAACGCCACTGAAACTCAATGCCTCCAAGAGGCTTTGTTCATCAAAGCATTTCAGACTGCTGCAGAGATGTGTTAGAATGCATGAAAGGTTCTTCACTAATTTTAGGCTTTCATAGTGGTTGATCATAAAGTAAAATGTCTAACCTACTGTAGTGTCACATTCATAACCAAACAGCAAAAGTATCGAGTCTCTCCTTACTTTCACGACGCCAGGGCCTGAAGGCAGAACCATCGATGCAAGGTACACTACACTGACACTACACATCAACACTTCTGACAGGGGCTTAAAACTTCTGACATTAATATCCAGTACACATGTTGCCCTGATACTGCGTATCCGCATGTTTTGTATATCATTTTAATTCAGTAACAATAAGCAGTGTTTAATTTTAATAAATCTTTCTACAGAATGCCACAATGTGTTAAGTCAGGTATATTTTTAACCAGGCAGAATACATGTAGTTGATTTGCAAAATCATAATTGCAGAGACTTTCTTTATGGTAAAACCCCCTCTGTACGTGTTGTCACAGAATTCTTCCTACCATCTTTTTGTTTTTCAACCTTTTTTTCTGAGATTTTTTTTTCTATCTTACCTACATTTGTCTCTTATAGAGACTTTTCTGAGCATAAAACTTTTCAACTTTTCAAAACAATCCATGAATGAGATTCAGAAGTGTATGACACTGTAGTAGAAGAAAATTAAGAAGTGTATGAACATCTTGTATCTTGTTGTTGTGTTGCCGTTACCTGCAGGGTGAAGATCTCGTCGTCTGTGGTGGAGCTGACCTTTGACTTCTTGCTGCCCTCAGCGCATGACCCTGTGGCCGGCTGGGATGAGTCTGGCATGCCTTTGGACAGACCATCAGAGATAAGATATAAGGAAGGGTACACTTAGTGGTTTCAACAATGATCGATTCGGCAATGCAATCCAATGTGGGGCATGGACGATCCAGAATCGATCAGGCAATTTCCAGAATCGATCCGGCATTTTTTTAAAGTTTCAATTACTTCCGTGGATATTTCGGGAGCAAATGAATGTTAAATTAAATAAAAGTACTTCAAAGCATTGCAAGACTGATACAGACTGATCCAGACTGATCCAGAAAACAGCCAATTGTTGCTCAGTATCTGACTACTTGTATTGCCTCATCATGACTGATGAAACATTTGCTTTGCTTTCAGTAGAAATGTAATGCATTGTAGAATTGAATCGGATCGGATCGCAAAGAATCAAATCGCTACCTCCCGAATCGTGATCGAATCGGATCGTGAGGGCAGTGCCAATCCACACCACTAGGTACACTACACTTCAAACTAGCACCATCCATCCTTACATGTTGCTTGTGGCCTTGTGATATGAGACAACATGCCATTGATGATTTAAGTTTTATTCAATATCTTGCAAAAACACAGTTCAAAAGGTCCTTTTCTCATTTGCAAGCGGAATGTTGAATGGGGAAAAGTCCCGCAAAAGTTGATTTGCATAGGCTGACAGTGGGGACAGTTGTTTTCTCCGAAGAGCCGGGGTAACACAGAGGCAAGCGGCCACAAGCAAAAGAAAAGGACAGGAGGTACTAGTTTGAGTTGTACCCTACATAGAACAACCTCAGAGCAACACAGATGTAGTCTCACAGATTGTTTTTAAACTAATGGTGCACACAACAAAAAAGGACTAATGTATTTTAGCGTTATGAAAATGCATGTTTCTCAGAGTCTGCAACAATAATTTTAAACACAATTCCTGGATTAAAATGCAGTCTAATGAGTTGCTATGCAGCTGAATGAATGATGCAGCTAAGAAAGTACACACACACATCCGTCAATACTATTGGGTGCTGAACTAAGTAAAGTAAACTGGAAAAACAATGATAAAGCCTGCGGACTTTGTCTTTCTTATGTCAGTGTGCCTGGTATGGCTAATGTCATCAGGCTAGGGGTTAGTGCTTACTGCGCTTAGTGGCGGTTGAGGAGGTCTTTGCAGAAGTTTTGGCCTCCTGCGCGTTTTTGAAGTTGGTCTCCTCTGTCTTGCGGTCCCGTCCGGGGCAGGCGCACACCCGCACTTCAAAGCACCGGCGTCCAAGGACCACTCCACTGGGGAATACAAGCAAACAGCACACAGCAGCCACACCCACACAGAGAGAGGATGCTGAATTAGACACCACAGCAGTTGCACAATGCCAAGATTAGGATTCAGGGGGGCAAAAGAAGAAAAATAAGGTATGCACTGTGCAAATAAGTTATGTCAGTGTAACCTTCTCCATCGCTAAAAACAGACTAACTAACTGCTGCCTGTTCTCAACGTGACATGAACGTGAATGAAGCTTGGTTTTTTAATCATCAATGCTTAAAAAATGCTGAGGGCTTTTACCCTCTGCTAGACTACCCACCATCTGACTACACAAACAGCCAAACACACGCATGGACAGTCAAAGAGGCAGCCAAACACACACACAGACTCACTCTTGTGTCTCCAGGGTGACGATGGTCAGTATTGGTCTGCGGTTCATGCCGCCCATACAGCTGCTCATGCACATGTAGTTCAGGAGGGCCGTAGTGTGTTCGCTCCCTTGCTGTACAACGACAAGCAATGACAAATGTTATTTAAAACAAAAAAACATGGCTGTGGTTGGTGGCCAAACAGCAAAAAGACAGGAAAATATTGTCATATTGTCTGTCATTATATAAGTTTCAAATTGTGATAATGGTTTTAAACATGCATTTTCTGGTTGGAGAAAAACAAAAACAAAACAGTAACTCCTGATTAATCAGGAGGAAAGAAAATCACATGCACGTACCAAAGTACATTTTGAAATCCCACATTTGATTTTAGGTTGATTTGGTTGCAGTCCATAAATGAACTAAATAAATGAATGAAAATAAACAAATATGTGAAGCTATCTGAAATGCTAATATTAGAGAGTACATTTTCAATTCTACTTTGCCACTAGGTTGATTTGACTTGTGTTCAGTGTGGAACTCACCTGTGGAGGCTCGTAGGGCATCACTACACTCTGCCTGCCTGTGTTTGGGTCCTGCTGGTACACGACATGTCTGTTACCCTCCACCACGATCAGGTGACTGGGAGGGGCGGAGCCTGGGAATGACAGACAGGGTGACATAGACCAATCAGTTTGCTGCGCTCCTCTTTGATCTGCACTTTGTCAGGGCATGCCCCATTTGATTGCTGGAATACTAGTTTCAGTATTCATAACATTCTACCATATAAGCTTCAGTTCTGTTGCACTTTAAGTCAAACCCTTAAATGTATATTACCGTTTTTTTATTGGAAAGCTTTTGCTCTCTGTCCTAGTGCACATGAAGTAGTAAAAGCTTTGAACATTTTTGTGGAGGCTAGATGATATTTATACATCAAAGGACTATTTTCTACTGTTTGTGGTCAGCCAAAAAATGAAATTAATTTCTGCTCTGATTTGAATTGCACCAAGGTCTAATTTAGATTCTAACATTCTGTTTATCCTACAGCCATTCCATTTGCTGCAGTCTTGTCAAAAAGAGCCATTCTGAAACTCCTATATTTTGTGACTCAGTTCTCTGAACAGTGCCTATTGTCTTTGTCAAATGGGTTTCTTAATGTTCTCTAATCCTGAGATTGCATTACAAACTAAACACAGCAAGTGTGGTTGTGGTTGTTATATATTTCTCATTTGCTTTACTGTTTTACAGTTCTTATGTCAACTGTTGTTTGCTGCAAAGTGCTCTATGAATAAACAGTCCTGGGGGGAAAGTGCTCTATAAATAAATGGGTCATCGTTGGCGATGTGTACCCTCATTGTCCTCAGGGGTTCTCTCGTGATGGGGATATCGCCTCACCACCTCCAGTAACTTTAAAAATGAAATTTTATAAGATTTCTGAAAAGGCACTTGGAGGATTTTGCATGAGCTTTTCGCATTATTTTTCACAGCATTCTCATCAACCGTTGTTTTTTGTTAAGGGCTCTGTAAATTAACTGTTGATTTTAATTAATGTTGTTCATAAACTGTCATTGCTGGTGATGTGTACCGTCACTGTTTTCGAGGGTCCTCTCGTGATGTGGGCATCGCCTCACCACCTCCGCCACGTGCTCAGACTTCTTGTAGACGGCCGTGGCCCTCACCACGGAGCCCGGCGGGGGCAGCTCACCCACCACCATGTGAACCGGGCACGTCTTGGCCCGCTGGCAGTACAGCTTGTTCAGGGGCGGAGAGAACTGTGGGGGATTACAAGAATATGGGTGCATGATAAAAACCTGGTTGAGTTAGCCTACAGATTGTGAAATCTTGCTAAAAGATAGCCTGCAGAGAACTGGGGGAGCACAAGACTGTGCTAAAGTGATACAATTAGCCACGTTAACCTACAAACAGTGGTAAGCCTTCTAAACAAAATAGCCTGCAGAGACTTGTAGGAGACTTGTAGGTCAATTATTCACATACTGCAAGAGCAACTTTAGAGATTACATTTCTCTTTTCCGGGGACCTAATAAAGGTGGTAGGTATATCTTCTCAAAGTGGGCACATGAACTATAAAAGTGCTGGCTGAAACCCTCATTATATTGCATAGGGAACAGTTCCGCCCACCTGTTGTGTTTTGTCTTCTACAACAGGCACTTGACATTACTGATTTGATTCCATTATCGACATTCAACATCACTCAGTTTCATTCACACGATATTATTCACAGACTACTTTTTTCTTCACATGTACACATGAAACTGACACCCTGCTACAGAAACACATAATGAAAGACAGAAATCAGAGTGTATAGAAAATATGAATCACACAAATATAAAACATTTGTGGTATCAAATAAAGACCACAACAATAACACATGGGTAAGAAACAGAAACAAAATCTACCAGACATCGCAGACATACGAAACAGACATAATATAAATTTAAAATGTAATAAACATGAACTCTTACCAATCTTACCAAACCCTTTTGCCAGCCTCAAATCAATAGAACCTAGGCCACTTTAAACATCCAATCTCTTCACTACCATATGAACTTGTCCAAAGTTCTACTATAATGTCAAAAGTGTGAATTCGATGTCCCTTTGCATCATTGGTATTTGGTAGGCAAAGCTCCTGTCAGTGCGCTTAGTGTCAGAGTCACACCCCTCCCCCTACCCCTCCTCAGATGGGCATGTCAAGGCATGCCTGCTACACTGCAGTCTATTGAGCACTAGTGGCAGATGGGGGAAATTCAACTAAACATGCATCATGCATATATATTGACCAAAGTTACAAAAAAATTATGGTACTGTATTACTAAAATGGTGGTTCAATATTAGTAGTTCAAAGGTGTAAATGGTTTAACATCTTCATGTTTCAATTATTCATCAACGGTGGCATCATATAATCCACTTCTAATATTGATAAATGGCATCTACCATACTTTTAGTAAATACCAGCCAAATTTCCCACATGCATGCCTGTTTTTCAATATTTAAATGTATTTTTTATAACAATTTTGAAATCTACAGATGCATTCTATTCAATTATAACCATATCGATCACAGCAGCACAAAACACAAAAGGTCATTGTATGCAATGGTTTCTACCCATGTACTGTAAGAAATTAGCATTTTCCAGTAAACTTCTTTACAAAATGTTGAGTTGCACGCTAATCAGCACAACTGCTCATACAGAAGGAAAGTAATACTAGCCAGACACCCAGTTGTAACCACAGAGTGCATCGGTTAAAATAAAAGCTACAATGTCAGGTAATAACTTTTCAATTTGTGTCAGAAGGTGTCCCATATCAGAGCAACATTAGACAAACATAAATATTAGATTTCTTAAAAGGGCGGGGAAAAAGGTGGCGCTTTCTCAAGCCAACTGGGCAGCCACGAAATTCTATTGGACTACTGATTTAGAACATGTTTCGTCATGTCTTCCGCGCCTCGTGCCATGATGTCCAACAAAATAGAAAGAAAACTTTCAGCTAACGATGTATTAACTTGTTGAACAAAAGCACTAGAAAAGTCACCTGCCATTAAGTTGTTTAACAGTGTGCCTAAAGTAAAAGTAGGTCGGTCACGACACAATAACATGACCACCAGGTCCGCCAAGCTGTAGATGCAGTGTACAAGACACCCTGTGCTAAACCAGCGGACAAAGAGGAGAGACCCCTGGACATCTACAATCGGACACCTTGTAACGGTAGGACATGCCATCTCTTAAATCACAATACCAGTCTAACTCAATGTTAAGAGTATCATTTATTACAACATTAGTACTACTTTTCATGCACTGTTCAGCTATTACGTCCTCACAACTCCAGCCCACTAACAGAACCAGAACATAAGAATGTCCATGCATTTGCCTTGTTACCATAGTTAGACACTCATGTGGCCAATGTCTTCACTGTGTGTGTGTGTGTGTGTGTGTGTGTGTGTGTGTGTGTGTGTGTGTGTGTGTGTGTGTGTGTGTGTGTGTAGGCCCGCATCTTTTCAGCAACCAGTGTGTGCACAAAATGCAAGTGTACAAAAAAATGTGATTGAAAATAACATGTAGTGACACTCACAGTGGAAGTGACGGACTTGGCGAAGCTGGACTGGGGGAAGCGCAGCTGGAAGGCGTGGACCCCCGGGTAGTCTGTGATGGTGGGCACTGTGGAGCATGGTGGAGCTCCACTGACCAGTGGCTCGGCGTCAGACGGTAGCTGCTCAAACACGTTCTCATCAAACTGGGACTCTGAAAGGAACTGCAAAACCAAAAACTATGTCTTTGTCTTGAACCTCATTTTCAACAGGTACAAGAAAAACTAAAACAGGTACGATTCATTTCTCTCTTAATCCTTAACCTCAAGTGCCAGCAGCCACACCTGGACATGATAGTAAATGCCCATTGAACATTTGCTCATGGTGTCTCTTATTAATGTCTACTTACAGTTGTCTCCCAATTGGCGTCTGCGACAGGAACCCTGCAACATACAAAGAAGACGTTATGGGAGGTCTACTGTACAGCCCAAGTGGCCAACGCAAAGTCCATTGAACATGCACTTGCTTGCTCCATGATGCAATAACGCAAGGAAAGTGTGCAAACAGACAGAAAAGTGAGCTCACATGGAGTTCCACCACAGGTCCTCGAAATCCTTATTACCCTCGGCCTGATCACTCATTGTGGCGCTTTGCCAAAGGCACCAATCAGAGGGACTAGAAGAAAAGACAGCATTGCAAGACAGTGCCGTGAGATGATGTTAAAATCACGATTCCTAGCTAGACTACTGTCCAGTACCAGGTCAGGGGGGAACTGGGAAAGGTAGGCAGCAGGTCGACGGTGGGCTACACGAGACAAGAAAAAGTTCACAACCTGACACAAACGTCTAGACGTCAAGGTAAACGTTAAACGTGGAAAATGAATGTGTGTTAAAAAACGCGTAAAATTCTATGCGGTATGCAAGCAAAACAACTTTACACCACCAGCTACACTGACAGAATGACTTCTTCTGGGTCCACTAGCTAGTTAGCTACTAGTGAGTTCTTGTAGGTAAATTTCTACACACAGTAGGCTACACAGAACTGCAATTGGTGACACTTCTCATTTAGTGATCTAACTGTTTAAAAACATCGATCTTACCTATTATCTGTGCCAGAGCTCGTACGACGAGTGCAATGTTTTCCGGTGTTTCAAAACTCAACCACTCAAACAAACTAGATCTACACACCAACAACGACACCCACACGTTTGCTTGGGATTCCCCGTCGAAAGGAACCGTGGTCACATGGCTCAAACTATGCCCAATCAGAACACCAGACATCCTGACGTGAACGTTCTTGCGCATCTCCCGAAGTCTTCGAAAAAGGGGTGATATTTCGGCGCTGTTTTGCGCACTCGCCAAAACGTTCATCATTGGATAGTGCGCGTGATACAAAAGCATCATGTTAGTCCTTGTAGCGTTGCTACCTACGTCTACGTATGTAAAGTCTCGTTTTGATTAGAGGTGATCAGGTGAGGCCACCACTCAATCAACAAATGTTGTCGTCCATTTTGATGGAGAATAACCCAGTGCCAGAATGACACCCCATCCAAAACCTCCATCTAAACGGCCTAAAATGCCGTTCAAGTGAATAGCTTATTTTCGACGACAATGCCAGACATTGTCCACTCTTTCTATGTGACAGCACTTCCGGACATACGCGGGGTCAGTCTGGGTATTCTATGGAGAAAAGTCCAGTTTCGCATAGGCTAGCCTAACCCTAACCGAAGAGAAGCCCAGAAGTCAAAACGCATTCAATATTTCACAATTGTTAAAGAACAATATCAATATGGCCAGAACGACTTACAGTCAAATAATATATAATCAAATACAGTCAATAATGCTCTTTCTGTGTCTAATTGTCTATGTCAACACCTAAAGTATCTATGTCTGCATGGGAAAGTAAGAAACGTAATTTCAAATTATTTGTAGGCCTAGGCCTATATCAGGGGTGAAGTCTACGTAGAACGCAGGTATACGGAGTATACCCACTTCTAAATGTCAGGGATTTCAGTATACCCACTTAAAATGGATTTATCCATTGTTTTGAATAGCACAAATATATACAGTATAGGCCTACCCACTTCAAAAAATGCTCAAATATACAGTATACCCACCATAAAAAAGTAGACTACACCACTGGCCTATATATGACCAGTGCAAGTAAAGAAATTGACAATAACGCCGACTTGACTTGAATAAAGGTAGGCCTATTCAATGGTTGGCATATCTGCACATACCCTAGGTGTTTCAGACTGAGGCGTTTCACTGTAGGATTTTTCATCTTACATAATTCGGTAGTGCATCTTCACCAGCTGTAGGACTAGGCCTACCTCGGATTTCCTTTTTGCTGGAACATGTCCCTGTATGCCACTGGGTGGGTCTCGAGGGCCATTTGCGGCCCTTGAAGCCGTTTATCCGACCCCCGACATAATTTTAATGTAATGCAGCTTCATATGAAATATGACATTTTGTAAAGGATAGGCCTACTTACACAGTAAATTCTGCAGTGCTCATTTAACACTTAAAGAGTTAATTTGAGTCCATGTGGACTTGAATGAACTCTGTAAGTGTTGAATTAACACCACAACATTTACTGTGTAGAAAATGCATTTCCGATACAATTAAATTATATTCAGAGAAGGTGGGGTCTGTTTTAAAGGTGGCTGCCTTCAATATAGGCCTAAAGTGCAGGGGGAAATCCTGGTTTCTGTTCATAATACGGCCCTCGCTCGGGTGAATTTGAAGTGGCCCCTCGAATGAAAAGGTTCCCCATCCCTGCTGTATTCCCACCTGTCAGAGCGCGCGCGCATGTGGGGAATTGTTGCAGCCTAGGCCTACTTGAAGGCGCGATTCACAAAAAGGCCACTTTGACTTTTGAGGTTAACGGTCAAAACTACAGCACGTAACATGTAACAGGTGGATTCTGGTGTGCACTACTGAGGGGGCAACGAGGGGGTGTGCTAGGCCTGCGATTCCAGGCGTAGAAACAAAGGAAGAACCGTGATGCGTTTTGATGACCACAGGATGTCGTCAGTTACGCGGGAACGATGTATTTTTGGCCAGCATCATACACAGGCATCCTGGCGTGGCGGCTACCGGTAGGCGGCCTATACCATTTTCAAACACATCAATAGACGGCATGTCATGTAGCCTAAATAGCTATTTCTTGTTGCAGTGCTGCAGAAATCCAACCGTTGCACACATGCATTTATAGAGGTCTATGGAAGATCATGGCAACACGCATTTTGCCTGCTGCTGTTAACATTTCGAAAGTACAGTGCTTCTGCAGACCTATCTCCATTGAGAAAATGTTTGTTGATGTAACGACAGACACATAATTGGGTAAGTAGGCGATGCAGTTATGCATACAATGAAATGTCTGTTCACGCATGGTCTGGGTAGCCTACAGTGGCCAATATTACTGCCACTGGCAGCAGCGCACAGCCATCGCGATAGCCATTGTGGCCTAGTGTGCAGACTAGGCCAGGCCTTGACCATTTTTTCTATTGTGTTGCAAATGTCATTTTTCGATACGTAGGATGCAGACGTTTACTCCATGTTGAAACACTGGAATAGCCTACCACGTAAATTGTAAAGAGTAGGCTTATGTGTGCCAGGCTATATGAAACCTAGGCTATGAAAATTCAATGAAGTATCGAATAAATAGCCTCGTTTTATTTAGGCTGATATTAATAATCCCCTTTGTTGCCATACAGGCGATTTCTGTGGTTAGAGAGCGTAACTAATTTCAGGATCGAAATGACTGGGCAAAATGGAAGCGCAGCAATGAATTTATCGCGTCACCATATCTTAAATGGCAAGTTAAAGAAAGAAAGGTCTTTCATATATGCTAAAATCAGATCTGGGTACTTGCTAAATATTATATAGACTGCTTTTATATCGAATGACGTGCCTTTGCATTGTTGCGCGCTGAGAATACAGTTAAAAAAAATAAAATAAAAAAGCCACCATATGCACACGTGCTCTGTGGGCACCTGGCTTTTCTGTCATAGGACTGCCTCAAAAAATCACATGCAGTTGTTATCTGCCTGGCTTTATATTAAAAACGGATGGCTGATTATTAAATACAACATATTATATGATGACATTTCAGGGGTCCGGGCAGGTATTCACCAACAAGAGGCACAAACCGACACAAAGGACTTGGATTCAGTAAGTGGGCTACACTCTGCACAGTACTCATTACAGAGCAGTAGGACCTGTATTAGGCCTATTTGGCAAGATTAATTTTAATTTGTTTGTCACACAAACCTTGCTATTTTTTAAGATAAACAATGGTCATTGTGATCACATAACACATCATGCAAGTTCATGAAATGCCGAGATGGCAGTGAGGGAGTGAACGTTTCTCATGGTTGCAGCTACTGTAAGTATGCACAGACACACGTGTCTGTTGGTAAAACCAAATCATCCCAGCTACAATGGAAAATTGTTGACTGTATTGTCAATTATACATATTTACAACAAAAATTGTGTTCTAGGCCTATGAGCTGGATATTTGTTTTTGCATTAGAAGAAAAAAAAGGAAACAGGGGAAAAGTTGAGTAAGTTGAGATGAATTTTGATTTATCACCCTAACCTTGCAATAATAAAAGAATAAAATGAATCCCAATGGCCATTGTGATCACACAACAAATCACGCCATACAATACAATACAATACAATACAAGTTCATGAAATGCAGCAGCAATGGCTGTAAGGGAGGGGAGGTTCCACATGGCTGCAGCTATCCACAGACCCACATTTCTGTTGGTAAAACCAAATCATGCTAACTATATCAAATTAGTTAGGGAACATCGGAGGGACAATTTATAATACATACTGTACGCCTATTCGCAAAAGATTTCGCAATCTATAAAGCTCTAAAGATAGAGTATGTACATTTTTAGTAGTTCCATTTCCAGCACTTATGCAGAGCATTCACATTCGTTATCTTTTTCGTGTATATTTGCCACCACCATACATTTGTAAGTATTTATTATGACTTACTTATTATGGAAGTGACTATTTACTATGGAAATGTACACTTTTCATACATTAATTCCCTGTATCCGCCATTATGAACTACCAGAAGTACCATCTTTGTCTGCAAAACTTAATCTACTTTGGTCAGACCAGTTAATATTAATGAATTTACTCAGGAGACATTCATGAAAGGATCCGATTTGTGATTGGGCTACTTACATTTTGAAAATAAAGGATTTAAATTCTACATTGTACTTTTACAGAATGTTTTTTGTGAAGTGCCTTAGAATAATTGCATTAGAAGAAAATCAACAAGGTTGAGTGAACATTTTCCGAGAATTTCTTTTTTTCTTTCCTGCCTATTCAAAATTCTAAAATTGTATTGTATGGTGCACAATTGTCATTATTAAACAATAACAACAAATGGCAAGATGCTTTATATACTAAGTAATATGGCTGCCTTAATGTGCATTTAACAGCCTATACACGGCAAACAGTCCTTTTGTCAAAAACAAGCTTTTTTTTGCGCCATCAGCAACAAACGATTTAAAAACATTTTAAAACTCGAATTAATGAATTCGAAATGCACATGCATGATCTCAGACCTGTCTGAGGCTAAGGCTCATGCTCCTTCTCCATTTTAAGTGCAGCCCTGGTTTCTCCTCAATGCTACTCAAGTCACCTCAAAATGGATGTCAAGGCCAGTGGTACACTATGAATTTGCATCATATTTATCTTACATAGTCATACATGCCCGGTTTTCGACTATAGTTCACCTGTAGCTAATAGCTCATTCAAGTCATGTAATGTTAGAGAAAGAATAGGCTTCCAGAACTATAAGCAGTTGAACACCCACCTGCCAAAACTAGCAGAAGAATCCATAGATGCTTCAGAGTCATTAAAAAATGAGGTTGAAGCAAACACGTTATCCATTGCGATTTTTTTTACACTGTCCACATGGATATGGCATTGAGTCTTACTAGAAATCTCTATGTTTTTAGGCGGAAAGGGAGGGCACCAAACATTTCAGCTCCATCTCTCATCAAATGAAAATCAAAAACGTCATTAAGGTGGTCTTAAAACGTCATTTTCTTCAAATAGCCAGTCAAAATCCGAAAAGAGGTGTTTCTTTTTACTGTGCCATTGATATATCACAGGATGGTGAGAAGAACTGAAAGGTTTCAAACAAGTCACAGCAGTAGGGATGCAAACTGTAGCCAGGTTAGCAAGTCAGTTATAAAATATAGGCTATGAATTAGTCTAAATACAGGGAAATAAAAAAACACATATACGAACCGCATGCCATATTGTAGGTAAACCAACCAGTGCAGTTCCCAGATCAGTCATCTCTGTCCCCTGGAAGTCGATCATTCATTCAGTTCATTCATTCTGGTGCTGGTTTCACTTTCAAATTCCCTGAATAACAATCACAGTGAAATCTAAATGTAGCACAGTGTGTATATTTCATACACAGTTACATCTATCATCTGTGTATCCCAATTGCAGAATTGAATGATGCAGAAAGAATTAAAAAAATACTTTTTTCTCTCTCTCCCAGAGCCTCTCTCTCCCCCTCCCCTCTCCTCCCCCTCTGAAACTGCCGAGTCAACTTCCGCCTACCGCCCCTCAACGGACAGATGCTCTTTCAAATTCTCCCTCTCAAAGACTCCCTCCTTTCCTATCAAGCAGCCCTGCTCTGCCCCTCTTCCTCCGTGTTTGTAAATCAGTGGATTTACTACTAGTATTTATAGAGTAAAAGGAGCCCTTTCCCCCCATTTGCTGGGTGAATATAGTGAGTCGTTGTGTATCTGAAATGCTGCCAAAATAGATCGTCACATGGTTCTCTCCACATCCCTGAACCAGTTTGTCAAAAACGCCGCACCCCCTTGTGCTTACAGAGATGTCACTACAAGAGCTGTCTGCTGAAGACAGAGCAGAAAGACAGTTAAGCATGCCTCATGCCCTTCACTTTAGTGGCATAACACTGCACTGTAATTAAGACCTGAGTGCACAGATTTTGTGGTTTCTGCCTAAACAGACGAGATAAAATGGAAGAAATAAAAGTCATATTACACTGAGGAATGTCTGTCTTTGCAGAATGACTTGGTGCAAAAAGAAAAAAACATCCATCCGCCATCTTGTTTCACATTAACTGTCAAAGATACAGTATGTGGATGAATGAAGATGGGGGCGGAGGGGGAAGTGAGTCAATTCGTGAAGCACACAACAACCACATGAAGATACCGACAGCATGTTCTTATGTGATCGTATTAACCTTTATTACACAAACGAAGGCTGTCACGTTGCTGCTTTCAAGTCTCCAATCTTTAATAGTTCTTCCTTGTGGCACCAGATTCTTGCCCTTTTTATTCATATCTGGTCCTGCGCTGGTTGCACTGGATTGTCACTTTAAAAGCATGTGGAGTGCATGTTTCCTTTGTTCTATAATAGTTCACTTAAAAGCTTTGCCAGATTTTAAAAAAATGTTTGCATATTCAACTAAGCCCACTAAATACTGAACACATACACTTACATCCTTTGTCTGGCCCAGTTTGTTGCTTTTCACAACATTGGAGAGCATTGTTGAAAATTATACTGATATCCTTTTGTAAAGGGTACTACACCCCGAGGTTTTCCTATGAAATACATATATTTCCAAGCACAGTTGTTGGAGTCACTGACCGTTTCCAGATATCCATCTTTAATGGCCCCTGCCCTCTAGAAAAGGGGAAGGAGTATTATTTTGTCTCGTTTGTTTGTTGGCCAGTTTGGTCAGTTTGGTGCCCTAAGCCAATCTCCTTGACATTGGCCTGGTGTACTTCACACCAACACCACTTCTCCTCACCAATATCTCCTTCTATTTGCCAAATATAATTCTGTCCATTGTATTTAGTGAATTAAAATGACCGCTTGTATGGGGTTTCACTTGCTTTATTATTTACTCTCTAAATTCACTGCAGTGTCACCTTCGGGATGTCTTTGAAGGTGTGTGTGGGTGTGTGTGGGTAGGTGGCATAGGCCAGTGCTCATGGAGCTTAACCCTGTTTGGCTAGTTGGAGACATTTTGTTTTGGTAAGTGTCCTTGGGTATTTCGAAAGGTGCTCCAAACAATATGCGATTTTAAAAAAATATCACACCTTAAAGGGTGACTTTATATACATTTTACTTTAATAAAGTAACAATTCTTAAACTCAAACACAACGGGCTAGCACAGCATGTCCAGTATCCATATGTGACTGCTGGATTTTGAATGGTATTTATTTACCACTGAATCAAAGAAAAGGGGGGCGCACCTTTTCTTTGATTCTAAGTATTCATTTGGGACAGCACCCTTAAAAGTTATCAAGAAACCTGAGTGAAGCCTGCTACCTACTTGATTTATTTACCACTGGACATGATAATGTGTGACCCTGTGATTGCTCTTTTTTCTCCTTTTTTGGCTTGCATTTCTAGCATCCAGTGGTGATTGGATTGTAGGATCTTATCAGTTACAAAGAAATTGCAGTTTAACACACAATTGTATTTACAGTGTAATTAACACAAAACAATGCAAATTACTTATTTTTCTCATGTAAAATGCCTAATGAGAATAAACTATCTGTGATAGTAGTATACAATTCCCACCCAAGAGTGTATTTCTCGAAGTTTGCTAGCCTTCAGAAGTTTTGTTGTGGCTTACCAAGCAGTTCCCCATTCTATCATTTGCTTCTTTTTTGCCTCTGCAAGTATTCCTCGGGATTCCCCAAAAATTCTAGTAGCCTCTGCTTACACACTATAGCGAATTCATTACAAGAAAAACCTGTTTGTGGGTGGGGGAGTGAATGACAGCCAAGTGCTCCCCTGTCTGCTTAAACATGATTGATGCACCCTTCAACAAGGCCATCTACAGTAAGTCCATGTGACTTCAGCTGTCCCTCAGTACTTCTCAAATAGTGGAGCAGGATCCACATGGGGACACATATGCAATGCCAGGGGAGCGCTGGTTAACTGCACCACAGGGAACGTGCTTTGTCCAGTAATAGTAGTACCGTATAAAGCGTAATTTCATAACCACTGCAGTACACAAATGAGTCGTTGGATTGGTCTAATGTTTGCTTGAGCTAACGGGCGTGTTGTGGTTGTTGTGTTTAATATATCCTCATGAGGGGAGTGATGGGGTGGGGTTAGTAGTTCTCAAAGTGGTGTCCGGGGACCCCTCGGTGTCCATGGCATATTGACAGGGGTGCGTGGAAAAGTTTATGAATGCAATACATGTACAACAGAGTGGATTTAAGCAGATCTCTGACATTTTTTGTGACATACTAATGAGGGGGTCCTTGGAAACTTTTCTGGTCTTTTAGGGGTCCTGGGATGAAAACAATCTGAAAAGGGGGAGGCGTAGCAAGCACAGCTCATTGACTATACTAAGGTGTATGCCCCTTTAAGAGACCAGGGGAGGGCGAGAAGGGAGTTCCCTTAGCGCTATAGATGGCAGTGTGTGCATTACCCACCTTGTTGTCATTTGTGGGCAAGGTCTTAGTAAAAACGTTGATATTGTGAGTACCTGAACCTGTGCCTCAGGGGTTCCCATTTTGGACCAAAGAATATTTTTACAACCCCCACCCATTAAGCCCCATATTCCAAATGCCATATATACTTATTGAACATTTTAATATTAAAATTCACTGGAGAAATGAATACATGTCATTAACCCACCCATGTAAATTTAAGTTTTTTATTTTTTTCCCTTTAAAGCTTTGAACTCGTACATGTTATCATTTGTCTTTCAGATTTTTTTACATCACAAAAACCTGGCATTTGACGAGGGGTTTTAAGATTTTGTATAGGCACTGTACCTCATGTACACGTAGATACATGTATTTAATACACCAACGTTGAAAGTCATTTCCCCTAAAGGACGGGACACAGCGTCAGTTAAATGTAGGATTTATTCTTTTTTTTAAGATACATTTGCGGAAAATAAAAGTAACTTTTGTGTGATCTTCATAATTTGTAGAAATTTCTAAACAATACACCTTAAAAACGCCTTCTTACAAACATTAAAGTGTATGAAAATATCATTCATACATGTTCATATGCAATTGTGCATTTGTGTAATACATGCACAAGTACATGGTTTTTTGTGTGTGTTGTCAGTAACAAAGAGGTGCATTTTTTGAAAGAATGAGTGTGTGAGTGCTGTGAGTGTTACTGTGCAAGTGCATCAAGGAGTAAAAGTAAGGGCATTTGTCATGACATCCAAACACCTACTGAAGCCCTGAGAAGGGTTTTTCATTTAGATTTGTTTTCTTTTTTACAATTGTGTTTTAAAAACATAGCTTAACATTTGAATTTTTAGCGATAAGAGCATATAAGACTACATCCGTTTTTTCCCGGGAGTTAAAAAGGAAACAAAAAAACAAAGCGAGAGATTTTAAGGTGCACTTCATCAGGCAACCATCACAAGTCCATTATTAGCTTTAGGCATGGTTGTGAGTGACTACTCGGAATAAACATTCAAAATGGCAAAAAAATGACCTGCTTTTGTCATTTTGTTAAAATGATATACCCTGTACATACACAGAATAAAACCACAGAGAACAAAAACCACAGGAAAAAAATAACAATAAAAACAAACACATAAAATAAAGAGTCCCATGCTCGTGCAGATGGTACGATGATAATAAAGAGAGCCCCATTGCTTACTGGAGCCTGCTGAAGCACCAACCCTGAGCATAGAGCTGACAATCACTAAGCAGGTGTGGCCTGGAGCCTTTCGCGTGCATCTTCTCCTCTTCATCCTCCGCTCAACTCCTGGCATCTGAGCTCACATACCGCCACCTCCTCCTTTGCTCGATTCCTGGAACTTGAGTTCACTTGCCGGAGTTGCCGCCTTCTCTTCCTCCTCCTCCATCTCTTCTCTTGGCGTCTGAGCTCACTTGCCATGGTGGTAGAACCTCTGTCCTGATTGGCTGTGGGTGAGGTAGGCGCTCCGAGGGCCCGGCTGAGGCGAGCTCTGGAAGGAAGCCTATTGGGCGAGAGAGAGGGAAGGGCAGCTCGCGGTCAGAGGGCCGACAAAGACAGGAAGGCCGTTTCTGATCTCCTCATCACCATTGTCTACAGAGGATGTCATGATTGCTGCTGGGCTGACTCATTCCATTGCCTGGCCTGCATATAGATCATATGTCTAGCTTTCATCCTCAGAATTAGATTTGTAGGTACCGGACCGGAGGCATAATGTTCTCCGGTTGTCCGGTTGTGTGTTGCTGATTTTTGCTTTGCACGATAATGTGACTTAAACCGATTACATTTAGCAGGCCAAAGCTTTTAAGATGGCAGAATGGTCAGTTTTTGTTTGAATGATGACTTTTGAACAGGTGGTTGGATTTGCACCAAATCGTGTGTTCTAAAATTCTATAATAGGTATATAAACTGATTAAATGTTGGAGGCCTACAATTTCAAGATGGACAATTTTTTGTTTGTGTGATAGGTTTTGAACACGTGGATAGCTAGACACTACAGTATATTAGGTAGGCAGTGAACTGATTGAGTTTTAAGGTCAGCATTTTCAAGGTGGTCAATTTTGTTTGTTTGTGTTTTGTGCAATTGTTTTGTGTAGTGAATTAAAAGTATTTGTAATGAATCTATGGTTAAGATATACAGTTACTTTGTGGCTTTTCAAGGAGAACAAAAGGACACCGTTGAGTAAAACTATTTTAGGTGTAGGCATCAGAATTGACACACCGACATTGACTTCTTAAAGCCATTTCCAAGTGTTGGCATTGCTAATCTCAAGAGCATCAGAAAGTATTCAAACTCCGATCAATCTGTGATTACAATATTTTTTGTGTATGATATCTTATCCCATTCCCCATCTACAGCTTCTCAACATCCAGGTACGCACCACTGCTAACCTAAAGTAAACAAACCTCTTCACAAAGATAACATTATTGTATGGCAAGGCAACTAACCTGACTTGATGCTAAGTGAATCTCTTTCCTGCCAGTTTATTTCACATGTTTACAAGTTTGTTTATTGAAGGGCCAATATACGGTACATTAATTAACAAGACCTAACCTTAGATCACGCCAATACACCAGAATTAGTCACCGACTACGTTTCGTTTGCATTCCCTGGTAGTTTTGTGTTAAATAATTAAAAAGATAAGATAAACAAAAAGACATAATAGATGCAATAATAGGTGTCATGTTGTGTGTGTGTTAAGACTCACAGCATGTGTGGGCTGTGGAGGGGTCCCATGAGAGAAGGCCCCTGGGGAGGCTGGTCTAGGGGGATGGGCGTATGGAAGTCCACCCTGGCCACACAGGACACACCACAATCAATCACTGAATACACGTCTCATACTTGCATGCTCGAAGACGTTTAGTGTCATTTCTGGCCAATAAGTCGCACCCACATGTAAGCCACACCCACTCAAATTAAACTACATATATAGGCCACACCTCTGTAAGGCACAGATGTCCACATTATGACATAGCTCTGCAGCTAACCGTTTAATTTATAGTTGTCGGACCTAAATTAATCAACTATAAATTAGCCTCACCGTTGTATAAAACAAAGGTATCAAAGCATGAGAAAAAAGTAGCTTCTCTTAGGCTTGAAATTGCACCCAACACCATTCACATTACAGCAAAATGGAAGGCACATCCACCCCATCTACTGTGCCAGTGTAATATTTCCACCTTCCACCCCATTTAACTGATTGAAGTGGTTTCTTTGCCAGATTGATTGAAATCCAGCAACTGTAGTTTGGTCCTTGCTGCTATGACCTAATTGAATGTATACTCTGAGGTCTTGAAAGTGGTACCTTGCTGGGTGGCATCTGGACGGCAATGGACGGCGTTGGCAGCAGGCCTGCAGCACTGGCATGAAGGGCCTGAGGAGGCATGTTTCTCAGCGTGCTCTACAACACACACACACACACACACACACACACACACACACACACACACACACACACACACACACAATTAACAACATTATACATGTAAGCCTTTGCTAGTCTGTTTCTCCCTTAATATTGGTGTCAGATTCACAAAAATGCAGTTCTGGGGTGCTAACTTGCTACTAAACAGGCACAGCAAGTATGATTGAAATCCGTGTCGGTCGGGTCCCAAAGTGCCTGATTTCACGTGAAATGACCCACATATGGCCTCAGGCTGCTCTAAAACACACACACACACACACACACACACACACGATTACATATACAACTCACACAGCTTTCTTGTTAAGTAAAAACCACACCAGGGTATTCCCCAGCACTTTCTAGTTAGAACAGTCATATTGACAACAAACCCCTACCACCTAGACTAGGTCCCCTGAAAAGATGTAAACCCATATTTCTCACAAACTCACATTTCTCTGTTACTGGCTAACCCTGCCATCCACTCACCTTGACGAACATATCTATGGTAAACACTGCCCAACGTAGAATGTTTTTCTGAGAGCAGATTTAAGAAATGAAATGTGGCGCTCATTTTACAACTTCCTGAGTTTGCTCGTGTGTGTGTGTGTGTGTGGTGGAGGAGGGGTTAAAATAAACTGTCGCTGACTATTTTAGGCTCTAGTCTCTACTTCAGTTTAGTTTTATTTCTTTGTCCCAAGAGGGAAATTTGCCTGCAGACCTAATATATGGCACAATGATCAATGATACTGAACAGTGACTCAAGAGCAACTTACTGAGTCAGTGAAGCCGGATTGCTGGTTAGCGTGCTCCAGCTGTTTCTGCAGGGGAATTGCAGCACTGGGGATGTACCCTGTGAAGAGACACAAGAGAAAAGTAGAGTATTTTTTAATCAATCCGGAAGGAAATTAAGGTTGTCTTGTCTGTTTTTACATAAATACAAAAATACACAAAGACCTGATGCACATTATTGCATATTGCAGTAAACATATAGCACACACTTGAGTACAATCAGCATACCAGCCACACAAACACACACGCACGCCGTTGCATGCACTAGCAGCAGTGATTGAAAATGAAAAAGAAAAGTTGAGTGTCGCCATAGATAAGCTGCGTTTTCCCCCCGAAATCTAAAAAAAAAATCTAAAACTTTAAATTAAAAATTGAGATAAAATACTACATTTAAATTATTTAATCCAACGGTGATTTAAATATTTCCACCATTCACACCCCTCTTCACACACACTCTTCACACGCCCATTTCACCCGAGTCTCTTGTCAGTCGAATTGGAGATAAATGGCAATTTATGTTTTTTAATCAAGTAACAGATTAATCAATTTAAGTCCATTAATCGATTTATTGTTTGCATCCCTAACCCATACCCTTCAAACCAACAGCTGTGTGTGTGGATAAACAGCACTTGCCTGTGTTTCTGTCCATATTTGTTTAGAATTCATGTTAAGATGAGATGACCAAGATTGTTTAGACATCTCCCCCAGTTGCTCAGAATAAGTGCTGCAACTTGAGACTGGAAAGTCTATTCATCGGTGCCTACTACGTATGAGTGAGTTTAAGTACATTCACCAAAAATCCTACTGACTACTACGGCAGAACAACAAAATTCATGGTAATTTTGCATTCAGTGTATGTATCAACACCGCAAAAGCCTAAGGACTGCGAGGAGAAAAACACTCGCTTACAAATAGCATATCAAGTCTGAAACGCCTTTGAACCCATCATGAGTTCATATGCACAATAGACAATAGCAAGACTCATTGCTGTACTCATTTCTTTGAAGTATTCTTCTTGAAATGACAAGCATACTTTCATATTGACTTGAGTATTACATTTTTTTTGCTAGTGTGAGGAATTGGCATCCATAAGTCAATAACAACGTATTAACTTAAAGTTTGGAAGATCACCTGGCGCGCACAAGTGAACTATCGCTTGAAAAATCGACATAAAATACACATGACGACGCATTCATGCATGAACTGTGCACGGTCACGTGCATCCTGCAGCCAGCATATTTCATCCCCACCTGCTCACATACCTGACTGAGATACAAAATGACTGGGCACTGCATAGCCTTGTTGCTGGTGAGGCAGGTAGGGCATGCCTGCAAATGCCGATGCACCTATTGGAAAACACAAACAAATCAAACAGAGAAATACTACTCGGTTATGATAACACAAATGTAGTGGACAGTAAAGTAGTACAGTTTGAGGATAGGCATCATCTCGTATTTGTAACATCCAAAAGGTTAAACCATGCTCTGCTGTTTACTGTCAATACACTAGCACGCTAACCTGGCTTTTGAGAGACTGGATTCACAGCATGCAAATTAATACTTTTCTGAACCTTAACAAGTATTTGGGCTTATCTCATAGCAACAGCAAAGCCTAAATGCCGCGGAAATACTGGAGCATTGTCTGCTGCGCTCCCAGTGAACAGCAGAGCCTGTTATTTTGTATTACACTGACTAGTAGCCAAAAAATGTGGTTGAAGACAGCCTTTGTAAGCTTTGGCAAGAATTCCCTGTCAGACAACAATCAATGAAAAGCACATACCAACAAAGGTACGTAATTAAACATAAGAGCCTGTCTTTAAATGGATCAACGGTGTGTGGATTACCATTAAACTGTGTGTTGGAAAGCACCTCTGAGCTGAAAAGAGTTACATGACAGATAACAGTAGGCGAAACACAACATTGAGCAAGCAAAAATAAGTAAAATGGAAATTTCAGGAAATAATCTCATGTTAAACCTCCCCTTGAGTTAAATAATTATTTTTTTTCCTTCTGTTCTTCCAGGTATGCTCTGTTCTCAGTCTGGGGCTGTTCTAGTTCCAAGGTAGCAATTATCAATGAATCGTATGGGATCAGTTAGCTGCTAGCTGGTCCCATGCGATTCAATCATATATGCTAGCTTGTAGGTGGAACAGTTCTCCATCATTTACACAATGAGTTTACTTCCAGAAATGGTGAAGTATGGCTTTAATACTTTATTAAACCATGTGTTAGTGGAAAGCACCTCTGAGCTGGGAGCTGCTGGCGTAGCTGACAGGCACGGGCTGACCGGGGTTGAAGGGGGATTGGTGCTGGGTCTGGGTGACACCGTAGGGGCCGTGGGCCGCCTGGCCTCCAGAGTATTGCCCATGCTCAGAGGTGCCAGCGCTGAAACCCTGCTGAGACTGGTAGTGACGACCCTGTTTGGAGTGGAGGCAAAACCCAAAAAAACATGGGGACATGAACTCTACACAACACAAACAACCGGCCCTCTCGCCCACACACGCACTAAGGCACAACCGCTCGAAGCCACAGCGGTTGCAAAACTATTTCCTTCTTCAGGAAACAGTGGTGAGTCATTCATAGATCATCTCATTCTGAATGAATGACCTGAGGCAGATGGGCAAATAAAAACTGTCAAGGCAGTGAACAAATATTAATATTTTAAACGTTTTCTAAATCATTCTACTTTGAAATGGTGCATATGGATGCATATTTAAAAGGGAAATTTGTAATACTTCATTCTGCTGCTCTTCAGGGGTTTTAGAAAATACCTCATATGATTTTTTTTACCAACACGCCATTGACTTACCATGTCAAACACTATCATCAGACTACCACAAAGAACAAAAACTGATCTTCGTTACTGAAACTGAAACTGAAAAACTGAACTACTGTCAGGAGCAAATTGGAATTTTTACAAATGGATGAATTATTCAAACTGGCCAGGGGAGAGAAGTAACAATACCATATCTATAGATTTTATGAGTATATAGTCCCATTCCAAGCAAAAAAAGAACATTAGGACAGTGCATGATTATACAAAGTAGTTCAATATAACCCCCCCCCCCCCCCCCTCCCCCACCCACACCCACACACACACAAGAATGTCACCCATAAAGACTACTTAACAGAGGACCGTGTTTTTTTACAAAGTGGTAACACTTTATCTGATTTTTTTTTTTTAATGGTATACATACACTTGCACCTTTAAAGGAAACACTATACTAAGAATAAACATTTGGAGATCTTCACACACATGGTCAAGATCAAATTATTCTTTTCGGTTCTTACTCTAACAGTATGTCAACTAACAAGGTAACATTCTGCATGTTGGTGTGCTGATTGGCAGTCTCGTCGTGGCACAATAAAAGTGTTAATTCATAGAGCTGCTCATTCCTGTGGTGCAAGTGTGCAGCCCTGGTCATGGTAAAAATCCCCAGTGCTTTACAGATAAGGCGGTTACCGACACCGACCACATTGACTAGGTCCCCTGAAAACAAAAACTTTGTATTGCAAATGTGGTTTCTAGAGTTGGTTTACAAAACAAATGTGACTGCATTTGTTTTTTGGGGGATTTCATATCATATATCATATTTCATACAACATAGCCTTCCCAATGTATCGGATAGCGACCAACACCTCACCCACTATTAACAAATAGTGTGCAGTCATCACTGAAATCCCATTCCTGACATGGCAGCATCTTTCAGGAATTCGGTAGGAGTGAAAAGAAAACACATGAGGCACTTACAGGAATGATGAAGTACTTACAGGAATGACTGGAGTCTGGAAGAGCTGCTTGCTCCTCTCTCCCAGGACTCGTCCATGACTCACTTGACTGGCTAGATGTTTTTGGCAACATATTATGACCATGAGAGCAGAGAGGAAAACATTATTATTGAAAATGTACAGTATTATAATGTCAAAGAAAACTTGTTGTTGGATTTGCAAATATGTCATGTTAGGACTCACATTAAAGGAGGTGTCTGCACACTGCCAAATAAGATCCAAAAAATAAACTTTATTTAATAATAATAATTTAATGTAATACTTCAATATAAAATAATAATATACATTTAATATAATAGAACATTGCACTTTAAAGGTACACTGTGCAGGAAATGGTAAAAAAAAAAGTACTGCAACTATGCTGCTCATTGAAACTGGGCTGCCTATTGCCACATTTGATCTTTACATGAAAATTTACTAAGTAATAAACAAATATTTTCTAGTATGGTCCAAGTACAGTCATTTTTGCCGCTAAAATGGCTATTTTTGGAAATTCAAAATGGCGGACCATGGAGAAGACCCCCTTTTCATGTATGAAAAGTGCAATTTTGTCATAATGAATAGAATACATAGAATTTGATGGTGGTGGTAACTATTCATGAAAAAGGTAACATTAGTGAACGAGCAGCATGAATTCTGGAAATAAACAACCACAAGTCTCACACAATGTCCCTTTAATTAAATAAAGTTCCTTTTTGGAGGTCATTGGGCAGTGTGCAGACCTACCTCCTTCAACTGTCCGACACTTTTATCTAGCACCTGCAAAAAATATTTTTGGATGCGTGCGCCCAACCCTTAACGATAGAAGGGTTCATGCAATTACACAATTATTCATCAGTTATTATATGGAGTCGTCATTGTGAGATAATCCTGAACAGGCTTGATGGTGCTGACCTTGCATGCTCAGTAGGTGCTGCCCTGAGTGGCCAGCCATGTTGCCAGACTGGTAAGTGGCTGAAGTTAACGTGGTCATGTCACTGCAAGCGGAAAACACATTTGCAAAAGAAAGCACATTTACAGAAGTCATAAATCAACCTGACTCTGCTCTGTTGTCTTAAAGCAAGAGATGAGATTAGCGCTTCACTCTTAACAGAGGAGAACAATTCAACAGGCGTTCAGTCATGACATATTATCTTTAGAAAACATCTGTGCAATGCAATGGTGACCCGTGAGCAGATAGCAAATTGCCACATCACTACTCAAGACCGTTTCAGCTATATTTTCTAATAAACGCAGAAAATCCCTTAAATATTTGCTTCTGCAATACTGTACTTGCCCCTTTTATAGTGAAACACCACTGCCAGTACGAAAGAGCTGCACTGTAATCAATATTACGATCACCAATCCTTCACCACTGCTTAATTACTTCTATAGAGACAAACAAGGTGAAAATTTGCTTTGGAAGTGAATGTGCAACAAGGTGCTCACCTTTGCTCTTTCCGCCGTCTCTTTTCCTCCTCGTGCAGGACCTTCTTGAGCTGGAGGAAGAGCTGGTGCTTCTCTTCTTGCAGGCCTTGCAGTTTCTCCCCCATCTTCATGATCTACAAAAGAAGGTAACATGTTCAATATCTAGAGCAACAGATTCCTCACCATTGGCTGGCTGCACTGTGACAAATGCTGAATTATTGTTTGAGTTATGGAAATTAGTCATTTGGATGTGTCCGTGGTCACACCTGTTCTTTGGTCTCTTCTAAAGACATGCGCTCCTCCATCTCTTTCTTGCGCTTTCTCTCTTCCTCTTCTTTCAGTTTTTGTTCCATCATTTTGTCAACTTCTTCTTCCTCTGCACAATAAGAACAAATCATTTGTCATCCCCTCAGTTCCCTTTATGCTGCTACTACTACTGTCCGGGTCATAGTAATAAGACTGTTAAGAACAATTTATCCTTTTGTTATGTTCATTACTATAGTGTATCTGTAAATTACAACACACACTTTATTGGAGAATGCAGAAAAATGACAAAAAAAATGTTTTCATTAATTCATTTGTTTGGTATTGGCATTTGGTATTGGCATTATACGCCATATCTGGTACGTAAATGTGTGCCAGGAAATGTTTTGTTTATTCATGAACAGACATGTGCATTTCAACAGCACAGCACAAACGACAGCAAATCAACTTATTTGGCCTACTCAAATGTTGAGAGCAGGGAGGTTGAACTGTAATGTACATGAATAGGGAAGCAGCTGACCTTGGCGTTTTCGCTCCCTCTCGCGCATGATGTGCTTGTGCAATGCCCGTGCCATGGCATTGGACAGTTTGGGCCTCTCCAGAAGAGCTGGCATTATGGTTGGAATCGGAGGGGCCAGCTGTTGAGGGGATAGAAAATATACATATATTGCTACATCCAAACCGGAAAAAAAAATCAACAACAGCATTTTTAAAAAAATAATAATTTAATCTCCATCTGGAGTAAATCAAATGTTACTATTACGCTGGCATTTAATGAAGTGCGTCTTAAAACACTGAAGGCTTTGAGAATATTAACTCCTTGCACAAAACTACAGTATTTAAAAACACCGCCTAACCTGTAGTTAGGCTACACCAACACACCATTGACTTACCATGTTAAACCCTAACAACGTCTGACTACCACTAAGACAAAAAATATGAACTACTGTCAAGAGCAAATTATCCTAAATAGCAACGGCTGGCTAAAAGTCGCAAGTACAGCCAATTCCCTGATCTTAGGAGTCAGAATGAGCCAGCTGGCCAGGCGGTGGCCTTGCTGAAGGAACAAGGCGCAGGCAGATCACTTGCTATATGTAGCTCAGTAAAAAAAATAAAATCCCTTTAGCTCTAGAGCTGTCAACAGCATCTGATGGTAGCTTGGCCAGCTAGCTCCATGACACACCTACTGAAACGCTAACAAGCCAACAAAATAGAAAGCGTAATTAACAAAATCCTCTTCAACGCACTTTTGTCCGTGTCTGAGAATAAAAACTGTTGAGCTTGTTTGATGTTATCTGTCACATTAATTGTGAAAAATGAAATGGGGCCCCTGACAGTTTGCTAAAATGAATACACATTCGGTTGTCGCATTTCCGGTGGGCTGTTCAGTCGTCGCAAAAATAATACGTTTATGAGTCCAGCAAGGCGGAGGCAAACGTCAAAATCCAGATAGCAAAAAGAAGGCGAGCGACAGCGACCCCTGCTGCCACCGTTTTCAGACTAATAACACAGCCCTTATAAAATAATACCCCTTCTTGTTACAATTTCCTGTAAGGCAGGGGTGGGGGACCTTTTTCATTCGATTCTTCACATTACAACTTCAGATTGCTCCAATGGCCTTGGAAGTCCTTCAAGGGCCGTACTATGAACACAAACCAGGATCTCCCCTTGCACTAAGAGGCCTATATTGAAGGCAGCCACCTTTACAACAGACCCCACCTTATCTAGGTCCCCTGAATATAGCTTGATTGTATTGCAAATTGACTTTTTAAGATTCCTTTACAAAACGTCATATTTCATATGAAACTGCATAACGTTAAAATTGTGTAGGGGCCCGGATAAAACGGCTTCAAGGGCCGCAAATGGCCCTCGATATAGGCTAGTTCCCCACCCCTGCTTTAAGGGCAGTAAAACACCATGCATCACTCCAACAAAAGATGTATATAAATATCCCTGTCACAATTCTAACTTTAGAGTTTGATATTTTAAGCAAAATGCAAGAGATTTGTGTCACATACTCACAAGTTGCATGGTCATAAATAGAAAACTATTATATTCCAATTCTCTTATGCACACTGCATTTGCTTCATAATGTATTATGTATGCACTTCTTGTTTAAGTAATGAAAGCACAGCAGAGGAGCAAGTGAGATGATACCCAGTAGCTGTTGTGAGTTTATTAAAAAGTAAGCAAAAGAAAACATGAAATTCAGAACCATGTATATCCCTAATTAGGTGAAGTAGTTCAACATGGCAATTAATAGGAGTTTGTTGGAACCCCTTTTTGTCAAATTTAAATAAAAATTGGAATGTTGAAAATGTATGGTGACAGTAAACATAAATGAGAATTGGACAGCTACGCTGTTTCTTTTTCTCTATGTGAGCTAGAATAGATTCACATTAGGGGGGGAGGAAGAATCAGTTTGTGGCGCTTGGTGTTTGGTTCTGTGTTGCCTCACAGAATGGTATATTAATTAAAATACTGCACCATCTGTGTGGGCTATTTACTGTTATATATTTTTTCTGTTAAAGAGTCTGTATCCATAGCCCCTTGTGTTAACATAAAAAAAATAGGAACGTCCAAAATAAGACATTGGTTTTTTTTATACATTTTGTATTGGTTTCAAGGTAACATTTATACAATGTTTGACAGCATGTTTGCATGGCATATAAAGGAAAAATGCGTGGCATCTATCGACAAAGAAACAGCAAACCCACACTGTATTAAACAATGGCAAAGAACGAAACATTTAAAAAACAATGCCATACCATCCGTATGCATACAACGACCACTGTGCATCTGAAAATAAAACACGACGAAAGTAAATCATGATCCCATTAAGTGTTTGTGGATTTGACAGTTCTAGAACAGCTGTAAGCAAGAAGTGAGCTTGTATCAAAAGAGGACAGACATTCTAAAATGAGCGTGCGGAGGCTTGGAATGGGAAGCCTTGCTGTAGATTAAAGACTGGAGTACAAATAAAAGGCTATAAACATGGATTAAAGGTCATCAGGGTACATCCAGAATGGTAGGAGACTTTCCTCAGTTTTACTCATTATTTTTATTGCAAGTCCCTGATGTTCTTGTCTTTATTGTTTTTTAAAGCGGTGGGATCTACATGCTTTGTCTTCGGTCTCCTCCATAGACACTCTCATCACTGTAGGCAATGTAAAGGAAGAAATCTTCTTCGTGGTGCTCCTGAAAGACAAGAGGAGGTGGTTACTGACATATACGAGAGAGAGAGAGAGAGAGAGAGAGAGAGAGAGAGAGAGAGAGAGAGAGAGAGAGAGAGAGAGAGACATTTACCTGATACAGCTGTCCCATGGTTGCTGATGTTGGAGGAATTACATTGTTGACAAAGAAGAAGAGGGCATCCTCAGCCCTGAGATGAATTCTCTTCCTGATCAGGAAGTAGAACTGTCCCACTTCAAAGAGGATTTTAACAGAAAAGATAAACATGATTGTTCAAAAAAAATACAGAATTCATAGACAGTGGGGTAAAACGTTACATGATTGACAGTAGGCCCATCTTAAAATTAAGGTTTTTAAAGGAACAAATTCGCCATGAAGCTTTTCCATGAGATCACAAAAGAGTAAATACAGTACAATACACACAATACAAAGTAGGCTAATAATGTGTAGGCCTACCCGTTAGGTCCGACGGCACAAGGTACTTCTTCTTATCAAGATCTCCAATTCTGGCCTTGGGAGCTTTCTCCACAATCACCTGAAAACAAAATTAGAAGCTGAAAGGGCAACTAGCTCTAATGTAACCAACTAATCTTTAACAATGTTACGAACTGACAGTAGACTCGGTGTAGCGGCTACATTGTAGCATATGTTACAACCAATTCATGTCAATGGTTGCAACAGCCTGTTTATTGTTGATGCTAGCTCGATGGCAACCTCGTTTGTTAGCTAGGCACGGACAAACGACCGAACCTTGATACTTACTGGCACTCTGTCTGGATACTTCTTTCTGATTTTTTCACCTTCTGATCTCCTCTTCTCAAATGAATGTTCTTCTTTGTACATAAACTTCATGGTTTCTGATGGGATTCACTAAACCCCGGTGTAAAATTCAGTCCTTTCGAAGTCCAACACGTCTCCAAGTAGCTAGGCTAATGTTTACAAACGGGAGCTGGATTTTGACTATGACGAAGCGGAAAAAGCTCCAACACGGAAGGACGGTGAAAACGACGTCTAGTTACTGGGATTACACGAGAAGGACGAAATAAAAACAAACATATGTCGACTTGACTGATTACTCTGTCAGCGTGAAACTACAAAGTGAATGTCACTTTTAATCGACAGACACTTCCGACACAGATATTCCTATTTTGGTCTAGTAGGGTTGGTTCGATATGGCTCCGCCCTCTTGTTTTCGCTAAACCAATGGACACCCTCTGAAATGCCCCAGAAACAAATGCACGTGCACACCCCCCATCTGATTAAATTTGGTCATATAATAAACAAGACAAAAAATCCTACATGTTTTCAAGTACTTTTGAGGTCTGCACACTGAAAACTGGAAACAAATTGGCAACATTATGTGCAAGGACACTTCCAAGTGTAATGTACATTACACAAACATTTTAACTCACATAAAGCCTCTCTTACATCTAAAATACATTTTAAAACTCAAATGACATCATACACATGGTATGGCATTGTTTGCAATGGATAAACGTCCCTTAGAGTTGGTACAGAAAAAAAAACTAAACAAACAAAAGTGTATGTTACAGACTGGGTGACTCATGTTGTAGGTAAATGGGTCAGAGGATAGCCAAGCAAAACAAAGCAAAACATGGGGATTATCTTGCATGCAGTTTGGACCTTTGACACATAGATTACGGTTTCAGTTCCTCTCATTTTTGGGGGGAGTAAAAAAGATTGACCAGCTGTGGTGATTTTTTTTTCATCACTGGTCACATGTTGACACTTTGAACTATTTTACACCCCCCAACTTCGCAACAATGTCGGTTAAATTCTGGTGATTCAACTTTTGGTGATAATTCTGTGATTACAAAGAAATCCTCTTGGTTTAAGCCCGGTTGTGTGCCTTGCACTTTTCTATTTTTTCGTTGTGTTCCACCGTTAGTGGAAATGGAGCCAATAAAGCATTCCAATTCCTTGAAAATAGTTTGATGTTGGACTCTGCTTTGAAAGAGAAGTACAATGCATCAGTTCTCCCCCTTTGAAACAAGTCAATGGCTCATACACATGGAAGACGTTCTGATAGTTCTGTGGTGCTGTAACCTGTTGAAATGATGGGGAAAAAACTGTGACCCATGTGCCCTATCTTGGTGTCGTTGACCTATAATAGTAAAAAAAAGCTTACACTAAAGCAACTGTATTTGATTTGTTTATTTTTTTTCTGGTTGATTTCTGGGTAGGGAACAAGAATCCTATACAACAGTAAAAATATTCTTTATTTTTCTCCACTTACAAATTATTACAATTTATCTTAGATTCTGCCTCCCATCAGATCTCAATAAAAATCAATATCATAAGATAAATAGTTGATATTGCTAATAATAACACATTGAAATTCCATCCATAGCTCTTCGGGGGTTGGGAGAGAAAATCAATATTTAAAAAATATATACTGTACTGAAGCGGATCGTCACTTTCTGGTGACAAGGACCAATGACATGACTTTTACCTGAGCATGGCGGTCAGCGACTGACTGAAGAGAGGGAAGAACGAAAACTGAGAAAGGTGGTGAGAAACCTCTACACTCAAGCCAATCTTTGAAGAAGCTTTAAAAAAGATCTAAGCTTGTATATACAGGTACTGTAAGTGCTGAACAGGAAACCCCTGACAGTGACAAAAAGAAAGACGGAGTAGCTGCTGTTTCTCGAGAATTTCTTTTTTGTTTGTTTTAAAAAAGGAAAGAAAATACACTAAAAAAATGCAGAAAACATAAAGCACTCTCCCACACATAATCAAACATGCACACACAGAATCCCAGGACTGTAAGGCAAAGTTTTCCATTTTGGATGATAGAAAAAGAAAAAAAACACAAACAAAACATTTACGGTAGCCTGGTGCCTCGGCCGTAAGAGATAAAAGAGTCCATGAGTGTCTCTATAGTCATTATCCGCCATCTGCCACATACTCCTTGCACTTCTTTTTGCTCTTTAGCGAACGTGCTGCAGTCGCTAAGGGCTGACGACTCCGGTGGTAGTGGATGGAGGGCCTGACCGGCTAACAGACGGCAGCAAGAGGCGTTTCACAAGACTTACGCCGAGGCTCAGAGAGAGAGAGAGAGAGAGAGAGAGAGAGAAAGAGAGAGAGAAAATAGGGGGGCACTACGCTGGCCCCAGTGGACGAAATCACCATAGTCGATGCTGGTGGAGGTTTCGACTGAGGACGGATCGGACATCTGACGTAAACCTAAGGAGAGAAACGAACCATGAGTAAAACTCCTGAATAAGACGAGAGGAAATTATAACTGTGGAAAGATATGTAGGGTGTTTCTTTCCAAGCATTGTATAGAGCAGGGATTCTTAACCATAGGGCCGCGGCCCAAAGCTGGTTTCATCCTCGCACCACAGGGCCGCGATGGGCCGTGCAACTGCATGCATTATCAATTAAAGATGCTGAAGACGGGAGCGTGTCTATGTTCCCACAGCCCATTGGTCCCACAGCACTAAGATTGTTGACATTATGTTTAGGCCTATTGGTTCTCTTAGTTTACTTGGAAATGTGGGAACATGGAGTTGTAGAGCATAGGGCTTATATTTGATTAATTTCTTAAAACTGTGGGAACATGGAACAGCAGAAATAAGCTGGGACCATTTGGGCTGTGGGACCAATCGGCCGTGGGACCAATGGGCTGTGGGAACATAGAGCTGACCCCGCTGAAGACAGCGTGCGCCTTTTTACTCTAGCGCAGTTCTGCTTAAATGACCGCGCACCGCTGGTTTAGTAGGCTAGTGAAAGACTTCAAAGACGGCAATACACGCAGTACACGAATGGAGAATGAGAAATTACCAACCAGCGCAAAGTGTTAATTTGCCGACGCCTTCTCTCCTCACGTTTAGGTACAAAATATGCTAACATAAGCGATTGAAACGTTACTCAAACGGATTCTGTTTACTGACAAAGCAAAACCGTTATCCTTGTGTCCACCAAAATACATTTATTTAATGAAATTTGCGTGATATTGCGCAACAAAGCTTTCCGTTTTTGACAGGCTGCCAGAAATGTCTGTTCTCGTGTCGCATCTGCACATCACTAAGTAAAAGCATCTTGAATCAACCCTCAGCAGATTCATCACAAATCGCAAACAGAGCTGTTACAAATGTCAAATGAATGAATGCCTGATGCACTGTGAGAGGATTGTTTATAATTGAATATAGAAGAGTGAGCTCATTTAATTCAGGTTTTCCATTAGCCTACAAAATGCATTAATAGTCCTATTTTTTACTATAAGCTATTTTTTTTAAACAGGATTTAATTGTTTTTTTTTCAGACATACACACAAAATGATTATTTATTATTTTATTATATATAGGCCCTATATAATTATTATATATTTTTTAATTTATGGTCTACCATATAATGTGTGTGGGCAGGGGCAATATTAGATGGGCCCCGGGCCACTCTGCACAGAAAAAAATGGGCCTCAAGGTCAAAAAGGTTTAGAATCCCTGCACTAGAGTATTCCCACATTAAAAAGGAGACGGCCCTCTGCAGCCGAAGAGCAAAATTACTAAGAGCTGCTTCAGGACAATTGCTTAAGTTTAAACAGCAATTGGCAAGACAAGAGTTAAAACAAAACTGAAGCATGGAGTTAAGCATGGAGTTAATCAAGGGTGGCATATCATCACTTACCTCAGTGCATCCAACATTGGCAACAGATTTAAAAGTGCAGTGTCACTAGGATCACTGAACCACGATTTTATTGGTATTGCATTGTCTGTAGAGAGAGGGAGAGAGAGAGAGAATACATTTACTGTCTTGAAATGAAATGTGATATAGCATATTTTACAAATGTAGTTTCTGCATTAAATACGGTATGTCTAATACGATGTCATAAAATTTTATGAGGTATTGGTTACACTTTTCATGAACTGCAAGCTGCAGACGTGAACATGAAAGCATGAGTGATTGTTTTGTTTTTGTATGTAAATAATCAATGATTTATCAGTAGGTCAGATTTAATATACTTAATATACTAAAAACTGACAAACACAGTTATATGAAGTGATGGATAATGGCCTGTATTAGGCACTAACCTGGATGACTTCGATACGCCCCGGGGGAGTTATCCAGTATCACTATACTGGAAAGGTCACTGTGCACGACCGACAGGTCTTTGATATAGCTACCAAGATCCACATTGCAGTGCTGGAAAAAAGTGCAGTGCTGGAAACAGTTAACACACCAACAATATGAGATATGCACTGCAAAAGGGAGAATTCTGACGATGATATTGATTCTTAAAGTAGTCACAGTTTAACTTATTGCCCTGAGCTTCAAGCAAACATTATTAACAAAAAAGCAATGGCCATAATCACTAATCAGGCTTTTTTCTTCTCACAACCAGGTATTCGGAAGCGCACAAACACACTGTGATCTTCAGTATGAATTGCAATTTGTGTTCCTGTCCCTGCTAATTAGGTACAGTGTAACAAACTATGTAACGAGGTAACATTATGTTAGCCTGGCGATGCCATCCTATGCACTCCACCCAAAGATTTTGGCTCCGCACAAAGTCTGGCGAAACCCTCCTAGCTTGGTTCGCACACTGTTTAGCCAATCAGCAATCAGTTGAGAGTGGTGACGCAGAACTCACCAGCGAAGTCCCTTACTGATTGGTTATGGTAACACTATTCACAATTTTGTTTTGTTATTTGTATGCGAATGCGACACTATATCGTAACAGTCATTCTAATAAAGCCAGACTGTTTAACGGAGTCAACAGTCGGCTTTCGCCCAGGCTAACATTATGTATTTGCACTGTGCCTTAGGGTTAGGTACAATAAGTAATACATTACATTTTGAAATGTAGATATACTACAAGACACCCTAAACTGAAGTGTTACTCCTCTGCTTATACGTACAGAAACAGAAAGGATAATGTATGTGATAATGTACGTACCTGTCTGTAGTATCTCCGCCTCAGAATGCCCTTATTGTTATCCAGTTTGTCAGCCACTGCTGAGCCGTATACCTCCATACTGGCCGTGAACACCACTAACTCATACCACTGGCTTACCTGAGGGCACAGGATCAAACAATTAGAGAACCTGCTAAAGACCCTTAGAGTCTTGCCAGTGGTTTGTGCTTCAGTCAGTAACGCAGCAAACTGGGGGGGGGGGGGGGGGGTGTTGCTGGAGAGATGCTGTGTGTGGTGCAGAGCGCTAAAGCCCCAACCACATGCGAGTTTGCATGCCCATGTGGACCCAGGTTTGAGTCCGGACTGGGTCATGTCCCAGCCCTGCCCCATATCTCTCTCCTACCCTCTTCCAGTCACAACCCCAAGTGTCCTATTCACAACTAAGGCAAAAACCCTGTATAAACGTTCAATTAATGAAACTGGAACGAGTTTGAATCTCAGTCACAGCTGCCCTGAATGAAGCTGAGAGAGGTTGGTTGTTGCTATTGTGTTTGTGTTCACATCATGTTGCATATATGGAGTAAAGGGGATGAAGTGTGTTTCATGTAGTTAAGTGTGCTGTATGATGTTATGTTAGGTAGTTACACATGATGTGTAGAGAGTGTTTATCTATCCAACTGCATCTGTGGATGTCAATGGTAAACACCACAAAAGAGTCTCAGTTGCAGAAACAGAAACCATGGAGGTCATTTCACATACATTAAAAAAGGTTATTAAGTATATGAAATGGTCATGAACAATACAAATAAATCAATATGCAATAGCAATTCATTACCAAGATGACCATAATTAGAGATCAATTATCGGTACTGGATATCAACATACAATATAGGCCAAAAGTTTGGGCACACCTTTTCATTGAATGTATGCTCCTCATTGTAAGAACTATTTACAGTATATTGTAGATTCTCGCGGAGGGCAAAACTGTGCATTTGACAAGGAAGACAAGCAAGATTGTCTTGACCTGATAAACGTGTCACTTGGCCTTACATAGCAAACCAGATAACCATCTAGGTGGAACAGTGGTATCAAAAGTAAAAGAAGAAGTGAAAAACCCTGCCTCAGATTCCTTCCAACACAGGTGACTTCTCCGAGTAACCAATTGACTGATTATCAGATCAAGAAAATCACTGCAAAAAAATCCTAAAACAAAGTTTAAAGATCTTAAAACTCTAGTTCCACAATTCTCTTGAGATACTGGATGACTTTTGTGTTCTATTAAGATTGACTTGACTGACCAGGTGTTTTTTCTTGAAAATAGAAAAAATAAGCTTGTTGAGACGTGTGGGACCATCAATTGTGTTGTGTAGAACCCAGGTGGATAGACAGCTGACATCGCTGTTGGACAACTACTAGAACTGATATTTTTTGTTAAGCACATAGTTCTATGTGACCATGCACAGTTTTGCCCTCAGTGAGAATCTACAATGTATTGCATATGCGCTACAGCAAATGAGTGCTGATGAGTATCTTAAAGATGAGGGACAATGATCCCAAGACATAGCAGCCAATGCCATATTACTACTTAAAAATAAATTCCCCAGTACGCAACCACCATGTATGGATATAAAAAAATGCACACTTACCACTTCTAAAAAGAAGTCCACGTGTGGTCTTTTATGCACAAAAAACCGCACTGGATGTCTGTCTATTACCACCTATAGGCAGAAAAAAAAATGAGACGGTTAGCAAAATAAAATGATAAACGTAACTCCATTAGTACATTTTATGAATAATTCAAGTTATGGCAAGCTCTGGCTACCGAATGGACTGACTGAACTTGTTATTTTTTGTTTCAATTAATCTAATGGAAAACCCCTTAACCCCCTTAACCCCCTAAGGCAGTTAAATGGTTAAGTAATAATATGAATCAGGGATCTATGTAAGCTTAATTCCAGAGAATAATTATTATTATTTAAGTTTGTTTTGACACCTTTCTACTCACTAGCAGAAACAATAGCTATTGGAAAGCTATGCGTCAAACACATAAACCTGTCATGATTAATTATGGTTTGTGTAGGCAGTGAACTGCAACCCACCACTGCACAATTGCACAATTTAAGGCTGTTAAGAAACCTGTTAAGTGTGCTTTGAAAGCACACTGGAGGCTAAGGTAAAGTTATTGTCTTGAAAATACATCCAACCTCCTGAAAGTAATCAGCAATTTCGTTTTTCACAAAGGGTACAAAAAATATTTCTACTAATTAAAGGGAACACTGACACAATCACGCAGCATAGGGAAATACACATTGTTGTCTAGTGCAAACAACAACAAAGCCATCTAAGTATGTATTGTTCACAACAAATACATGCAGAAACACTAACATTACTATGATTCACATATTCAACAATATGTTGCAGGCAGTGCCATAAGAATACAGTAGCTATGTACATTTTCCAAATTTGTCAAATTTCTCAGGTCAAAAACAGTAGGTTGTCTACAGTTGTTCTGCAATAAAAATGCAGGGTTTTAATGTTTTGCATACCTCCACATTTGTGTCTATTTGCATTTTTACATGGCATGGCACCTTTTTGCCAAATAGTTTTTGTAAAAGCATGTACAAACATACAGAACCAATTACTGTCATGGTAATAAGACAGTAATGGGTGGGTTGTGTCTGTCCTTACCCGAGTGTGTTTAAAAGGATGCTGAGTGTATGGATCACAAAGAGATGAATAACATGCAAAGTTACATTAGTGTGGACCTAAATACGTATTGCCTTGTAGTGCATGTACTGTAGAAATGTAACTGTACAGTAAAGTGAAATGTAAAGTAAACTGTGTGTCAGTTTGTAAGATGCCGTTTATACAAGGACGACTGCAAGGGAAAGCAATAAAATATTTTATCTGAAGTGCCTTTCGTTTAGACGGCAACCCCGTCATCTGGGCCTGACAGCGCAAAAATCTTAAGACTACTTTAATAGTGGGGAGTTTTGAAGACGACTCGGGTTGCGACTCCGGGCAAAAAAGCCAAAATGTGTTCAGGTCGCACACACCTTTACAGTATGTCACACAAAATTTTTTGCGTTTTCAGACCCAGACAGCGCACTTGCCATTTAAATGAAAGACTTCCAATGAAATATTTTGTCGTTTTCACTCGTTGTATAAAAGGCAACAAAAAATTGAAGACGAGACGCCATTTTTGCATCTTCTGTTTTAACCATCACCATATAAACATAGCCTAAGTGTATTACCATGTCAAATCACACTTTTGAGGCAGAAACATTGTATATTTGTGTCTTGGTATTCTCCGGTTGTCATTTAACCAGAAGTCACCCATAAGCTTGCACGTATGTTCAATCAGAAACTGTATTGACCATAAAAAGACCATATTTAACATTCCCTAGCACAAAGGCTATAATTCTGTCAGCATTTTCTTACTGTCCCCCAATTTCGTTCATGTAAAACAAAATACAGAAAATCACAGAACCAACCAACCATAAATCCACCATAAATTTCCCAAAAGGACCGTACATCAATCCCTCACAGAGATGTTATTTCCCAATTCAAACAACAAATATTGTGTTTAAAACTCTTGTTTAGTTGTTGCTGTTGATCTCTTGTTTAGACCTCGGTTCTTCCTACCCCAGATAGGACTGTTAGCTGGAATCCTTCCTCTATAATTAAGTAATGCAACATTATCAGCCTATGCTGAGGACATCCGTGGTGTCATTAAAAGAACTGGCTACAAGTCTGATTGACGACAACGGCTTTATTCCATGTACTGAAGTTCTATTGACCTGCAGTTATGAAAGAGCATAATAAGCAATGCTACAGTTGAAGGCCCAACAAGCAAGTCTAAATATTTCCCCCATCATTTTCCATGAAGAGGAAATCCACACTATTCAAGATTTTGTGAGAATATTTGGGAGGCCACATCTTGCAAGTGTGGTTTTGTGGCCACAGACCGCAGAAGCAGTCGATAGAGTCTTCGTCATTTAAGCTTCGACTTGCTTGTTAAGGTGATTATGCAACTCCAAAATGTTGCACAGTGCTCCTTTAATGCGCTAAAGACATAACCCCTATTATACGTTTGTTGTTACCAGAAGAACACAAAGTTTCCTCTCTGTCAACCAATGCAGAGCAACTTTTCAGGGAGAAATGCAAATGAGACAATGAATTGTTGTTTCTTTTTTTTGCAAGATATTGAAACTTAAGATAAGACCATTGAAACTGAGATGATCCATAATGTCGACCCTTGCGTGACAAAGCTGTAGGCCACAGGGAAGGATGGGAGAAAGTAGTTTGACAAATCAGAATAAGCTTTAAAACGCACTCAACTCAACAAAAGTAAAGAGCAACTGGGTGCTCATTCCGTAAGAAATACTCAAAAGAAAGGAGACAGGACAGTACTCCTAGCTGCTTGTACATTATTGCCTACCACGGGCAAGAAAGTACAAGCAGAAAGGAGTGCCGTTCTGTCTCCATTATTGGGAAGTAGTTTGACTCCATGAGTGTTTCGAGTGGGGAGAATAGTCTGTACCCTGAGGATGAAGTCTGGTGGTGTGCCGGGCCGCACGTTGTTGGGCCTCGGCACCCCGTCATGGTGCGAGTGGATCAGCGTCTCATCCAGGTCCAGCACCAGAATTTTACGCTTGACAGCATCTGCATCAACAGAGAGAGAGAGAAAACAAAATCATTAGTTGGCAATTGCAGATGTGTCCATTAGACAGTGATCTGCTGTAATAACTGACCTTTGGCTAAGGCCCGCCCTAGAATGTTGATTGACCAATCACAGTGTAAAAAGAGATTCGACAGAGGTCAGACAGTTTTTGACTGACAGCGCTCCACTGAATTCTAAAGCAGATGGTCCTCTCATGTTTTTGATCTCTGCAAGATATTACATTATGTTTTTATGAAAAATATAATTGGAAATTCTGTCTGAGGGACTTGTAACACGTGCAAGTTTCCCAGCGTGAACTACTGCCGCGATTTACTTACAGTCACCGCATAAACCGCGATGACATCAGAGGATAGCAGCATGGTCTGGCCGACCCATCAACTGTAACTGTAACCGGAGGCGGGACTTAGCCAAAGGCGAATTCACAGTCTATCACAATAGAAAATATGCTACTTACTCAGTCTGTTTCTGGAGACAGGTGAGAGAGGTAATATGTCGTAGCGCACCGTTTGATACTGAATGATCTACGGAGACCAAATGGCACATCATTAACAACAAACAGATAGCACGCACAGCAGGTATTACACTCATTCCAGGCAACCTAGCACCTTGCTTGGAATAACCTATATGGCAATTAATGTGAGCTATGTGTGTGTGTGTGTGTGTGTGTGTGTGTGTGTGTGTGTGTGTGTGTGTGTGTGTGTGTGTGTGTGTGTGCACGCAAGTCATCTTCATTTTAATGTACAGACCGAATACGTATATAGACTGTAGACTATACATATCGCTTTATATTATATAAAAATAACCTCTTCCCTCTATTTGTCACTTATCAGTGACAAGTGTAGAGTAAAGTAACGTGTGCAAAGGACATCCTCTACCCCCCTACCACCCCTCCTCAGGCCTGACTGAAACTATTTATAACCCCCCTCCCACAGCTGTCAAAAGCTGTCAAACATTGAGCTGTAGATCAGGGTGACTTCAGTATAGGCCAGAGTCTCCTATGGGGGCCCCCTCCACACTTGCTGACATGCACATTAAACCACACACACACACACACACACACACACACACACACACACACCTGCTCACACCGTCACAGCTTTGATCCTCCTGAACAAACCATTCATAAGAAGGAAAAAAGATACATCCAACTATGCACAGAGCTGTATGTGCAATCAGACATGCCGAGCATGTATTTTTTTGACAGTTCGTAACACATTACCCGGGCTAATTACCTTTACTTGTAAAGCACTCAAACAGCCCACACTAAACATGCAACAGAGATTACAGCCTAGTATTTCAATGCAGTCGCTCCACACCAGATCCCCACAGCCCACGTCAGTGCACAGCTAAAGAGGTCACACTGTACCACTTGTCTCAGCAGGCCCCAAGACACAATATGTCAACACACAGGTAGTGATAGCTTAAGGTTACCCCACATAGGCTACATTCACACTACTAATTAAAATGCATTAACAGTCAATGGAAGGGGATATTCTGTAATAACAGGAGGAATTACAAAAACAAAAACAAGATAGGGTCTTTGTTTGGATCTGGACTACTTGCACGTCAAAACCAAATATAAAAACAGAAGATATTCCTTGACTTGTAACTTTAAACTATTAGGCCAAAAGTCTATCGTTAAGTAAACTACTGGAAAGAATCATAAATGTTTCCACTGGTGGCCTGATTCTCGTCATGTGACAAACTACTCCGATGACAGATACCTGTGGTCCTCCTGACTATGGTCGTAAACAGTAGTACACTTTCAAGACTCTGTCAGAGGTGAATTGAGGACTGCAGCCCACTTTGAAGAAACTTTTCTGTGGTGGCTGCTGATGGTGAATCTGACTCACCCTTTGCTTTTGCAATTATATTGCCAAATACTATCTGCAATAATCTTAACGACACACGTGTAAGATATGCCTGGCTGTAGGTGGACAATTGGCTTCAGGCTACAATGGTGCAGGTGCAAATACAGGAAATCAGTTACTGTAACAAAATAAAACAAGGTTGTTACTTACCGTTCGTAAGTGCTTCCTGAGAATATACAAAATGAAACCCCATATTCTAGACGCCACTCCAAGAAAAGTCCTAATCCCAAGTAAACACTGACGAGTTTTCAGCATGATGACACCCAATGCTGATGCAGTAAGCCAGCGAAGGAATAATCCAAAATTGGTCCACACACTTGGAGGTCCAGGTCTGTGGTCCAAGTCCAAACGAGCAAACTGAGCCGCCAGCTTCAGCTAGCTACAATAGTAGCCAGCTAAAAGCTAGCCACTTCCCTCCACAACACTCGTATGTCGACTGTTTGGGTTGACGGCTAACAGTCCCTAGGTCGACCTGTCTTCACCTTGGAGTTCTCACACTACACCGAGTAGACATGAATCTAAATAAAACCCAAGACCAGAAAGACGAGCATTTAGTACGTTTTGTCAAGTAGACATACTTAGCGTTTTCAAATAACCTGTAGCAAAGCGGTATTGCTGTGTCCGAAGTAAAGGTCTCGGATAATAACAATCTTAAGTTTCTATTTCAATTGACAACTACAGTAAGCTCTGTCCAGAGCACTTGTTTTTGTAACCTATTAGATTTGATCATTTGAGGCCATTCAGAAAACACACAGAAAGTCCGTGGATGCCGTCAAAGTAGCTTTCCAGCAAATCCGGAACCGTGATGATGAGGGCCGCCATCGGTGTACTACGTCGTCACTTCCGTGAAAGCCACAGCTCCTGTCATCGCGATAGTTGAACTGAAAATATCTCTCGTGTGGTGGTGGTGGTCTTTTGAAGCAATAGAGCTCGAAAGTCCCGCCCCTTAGTTCCGCGTTTCACGGGACCTAAGCTGACCATCTAACAACATGGTAGAGAGTAAATATCTTCTGATCTCAGTCATGATATGCGCTGGGCTACAAATATGCTGTTTAAGAGGCTAGATAAAGATTATTCATGCAGAAGTATCAATGTTTTGTTTCGAGGCCGTCGGCATGAAAAATGTGAAGAAACACAGCTTTCTAAAAAGTTTGGGGGTTTGTACGAAAAATTAAGCAAAAATATCCGAAACAACATATATGGAGCTCGTGGCACAACTCGAAGGGGATCGAAATATCATTTTAATACCGCCATTGGATAACATGCTACGATTTTCGGTTAAAAACGCTGTTGAGGTTCCTTGAAATCGGGGGAATTGACGTCACTTTCAAGCTCTATAAGCCCATACGACTTCATTGCAAGCGTCGACGTTGCGCAACGGACGTCAGCGAGAACTTGTTGTCACGATGTGGGTGTTATTAAATACAGCGCATTTAAAGTCGGCCACAAATATGAACGAGACGATGAGCTCGCACCGGTTTGCTCTACTAACACACCACGTGTGAGGAGTGGGGGGACAGGCAGTGAGGAGGAGCTGAAGTGGGGACCTGCGCAAACTTGTGTAGAGGTGTGAGACAAGACCCATATACACACGTGAGTGAGTTGTTGACCAACCAGTTCATGGGCGCGTGACCTCGGAGGCAGTCCGCCGACGAGCGCCGACGAGCGTTGAAGGGGATAAGCAACTGCAGAGGTTGCAAGATCTGTCTGCAGCCGCATTCATCCCGCGATAGTTTTACACCATGTGACATGTCACCTCGTCGACGAAATTTCGAAGTTTGACAGGAAATCTAACCGTCATGCAGCATTTTCCATCCAGGGTGTCTAAATGCGCATTCATGCGTTGATGACAACTCGATCGCACCTAGTGTCATCATAAGTAAGGCAATATGTAAGTTGACAATTGTTCAGTAATTGTAGATCAGTGATGCAAAGTATTTCCTGATTAAAAAAAAAACTTCCAAGAGAGCCAGTGAAATGTGTTGGCCCTTCATGATGACCCACTCTTTAGGCCTAGGCCAGGGGTTCCCAAACTGACAAGGCCCCCCATATACCGATAGATTTCAGCCAAGGCCCCCCTGACATGTAACCTGGCTCTCACGAAGTTTAACGAAGATGCACGAAGCACGAAGGGTCTGTGTGAGAGCCAGGCTACCTGACATGGGCCGTGCCACACTATTTTTTTCTGTGCACTCTGTTTCACAACGATAGTCTCAGTCTGTGTCTCAGTGCCCCATTGGGATGTATAACATAGCTAACGAATTCAGAGATGAAACAGATTATTATACTGCAATTCTCAACTAGTGGGAATAGTGTTTATTTTTGCTTATTTTTCTGTACATTAATTAATAAATGATTACTATTTTTGGCTTTTTTCCCAACCTGCCGCTGCCCCCTAGCACCCCTTCGCGGCCCCACTTTGAAAACCACTGGCCTAATGGTGCATTCCCCAACGGTGGGAAATAGGATATTTCTGACCTCCTACTTGTTGAAAGGCACTGGAACGCCTGTTGAAGCGGAATGTTCAAGTCGCGAACTGGGGCCAAATCGAAGTACCCCAATTTCAAAATCGTGACGTCAACACAGCAAGGACAGTGCACACAGTCATAGGAATAGTTAAAGTTTGACTTGCTGGTTGGAACGCTTTCAAGTGGGAGGTAGCTGCCTCCTGGTTGCATATGTAGCAGTAGTACTGTTGACCCGGTGTTCTGTCGAGATGTGTAGCCTCGTCGAGATGAGCGACCGGTCGCCCTATTCGATAGTGGTGTTCTATCGATTTGCGATGCCTCATCTAAATGAGCGACCTTGATTTTCCGCGGAAGGCGTTTCAATCGGCCCACGTAGGACTGTTTTAATAACCATTAATTTGTTTATTTCACGGACAGGGGTGTGCAATCGTTCGTGAGGAGTTTAATAAGAACGTGCGGCTGCTGACCACTAAAAAACCGTGAGCCTCTCGTTTGAGCAAGTTAAGAAACGTGCCATATGAAAGAGACTGAGTTGAGTTTGCGCAAATACTGGAGAAAGTGTTTGGGATCAGGGCCTGGCTACGGGTTGTTTAATGCATTCCTTTGCTGTTGGTTTGGTTTCAATGCGACGTGGACTCACAAGGCAAATTGCCACATGAAATCGTGTGCTATGGGGATAAACAAGCGCGGTTTAGATATTCCCAGATAGCAGATAGCGTATTGTGGCTTTGTTTTGGCAGGTGTCTGTCTTTTAATGACCGGAATCATATTTTCATAACATCCCCACCAGTGCATTTCTTATTACCATGTTCAGGCATTTTACAATGCAGTCGATTCAAATTCTTGAGTGAAAAGGGTGGAGGGAGCATTTTGACAGCTCAATCAGAGGTGGCAATTTTTTCCATTTTGCAATGAGAACGCCTCCTCTACATAAATAGTCTTTTCTGGTCGATGTTACAATGTTCGAGGCTGAGTGTGTGAGCGATTACGGTTAGGCAACAAAGTAGCAAATGTCCGAGGCCACGCTATTTCGCAGCTTTTCCAATGATCTGCTGGATGATCCACGCTATTTCCCGTTTCCCCAGGGGATATATCGTCATTTTCAGTCCATGACAGTCGGCGGACAGGCTATAGGCTAACTAGACTATGGATGACTGGTGGTAACCTCAGGAGGACATAGGCTACAGTTTGAGTCACTAAAGTTGACAGTCTCAGGGGATCCTATCGTAATTTGCGGTCTCACAATTCGATGGGCAATCACCCGCGAAAACCACCGCGAGGGTGTACGCATGCGTGCGCATGCTCAGTAGCGAAGAGAATCACATCTCGACGGGTCGCTCATATAGACAGGACACCGGCTACTGTGACTGTGTCTGCTCCTCCTGTGTGTTTTTAAATGAAATGGCAATTTGGTGACGCTCCCTTAGCGCTGTCTCAACTGAGGATTGGGCAATTAGGAGCCCAACCGTATCTCACTAATTTCGTGAAGTATTCACGAAAAAATATATATTAATTTTCGTGGTGCATTCACGTTATTGCCCGCCTTTCGTAAAGTCTTCACGAAAATAATAGATTAATTTTCACGCTGCCTATTCACTTGAATTGCCCGACTGTTGCCTAGCGACCCACTAGTTTGATGCCCTTTCGGTAGCCTACCGTCACATGGTAATCAAACATTTCAAACAAGCAATTTAGGGTTAGGTTTAGGGTCAAGGTTAGGGTTAAGGTTAGGGTTAGGGTTAGGTTTAGGGTTAAGTAGGGTTAAGGTTAGGTTTAGGTTTAGGGGACATAAGGCGTAAGTACCGAAAGGGCGTCGAATTAGTGAGTCCCAAGTGTATCAGCAGTGTTCTGTCAGCACCCCCTCCCCGCCCCTGCAGACGTTTGGATAACCATAGCAGCAGTGGGGCAATTCAAGTGAATAGGCAGCGTGAAAATTAATCTATTATTTTCGTGAAGACTTTACGAAAGGCGGGCAATAACGTGAATGCACCACGAAAATTAATATATTATTTTCGTGAAGACTTTACGAAAGGCGTGAGATAGGGCTCAGGAGCCACACCTGTATAAAACCAGGTGGTTGAGCACATGCTTCTGCTTTGTGGAGAGGAACAGACAAGGCCGCGGCTCTGCCGCTCCAATCCTCGTTGCAGTGTCCTGGAGGGCTCTCCTCTGTGGCTCTGCTCAACATCCTCGGCTATGCCTTGGATAATGTTCTTGCCAGTGGCTGCTCGCTCTGGCTGCCATTTGCTTACTGCTTAGCAGTTCAGCTTCATCCTCTTCTCTCCGATACACTTGCTGCTTCTTACCTTGAATGCATCAGCAGACAGTTTGGCGAGTGAAGCCTCTATGTGGAAGTGGGTGCCTCTCGTGACTGTGTCAGCAACCCGGGCCCGTGTGACATCCAACTGAAGGAAGTTGCCGTTTTGTCCTCCTCCCGTTTCCTCCTGTCCATGCGCAGTGACTGTTCACGTGCTAAAGACTGTTGCGCTACTTGAATATTGGGGTGCATGCGCTCACTCAGCGCTTGCTGCGCTACCCCACTGAACGTGCTCTGGCTCCTGCGTGGCAACCTGCCCAGCTAATTGGGGCATCCCTTGAAACTCCCCTGTGCTGTAGTAATTTGCCTTTTGTGTGTTTTTGTGTTTTTGGTTTGCTGTGACTTTTCTTTTCTGTTTGCTGTGGTTTTCATTTCTTTGGTTTGCAATGTTTCGTTAATTTCATTATTTTTCTACAGTACAGTTGTGGTTTGTTTTTAAGGATTCTCTACTTGGGCGCACCAACCCCAGGAACCGTGTGTGTGTGTGTGTGTGTGTGTGTGTGTGTGTGTGTGTGTGTACGCGTGTGCGTGCGTGCATGAGTGTACAGTGTGTGCTCATGGCGAGTATTTTAAGATTATTGTGTATGTGAATGAAAAGGACAGAAAAGAGAAAATAAAAAGACTTTAAACTCGTTTGATACAGAACCCTTGTCTCTCGTTCCATACCCTCTGACCTGTGTTTGTCATGAATCAAATTTGGGTTGAACAAATTGCTCAAAATAGTGTGCTTCACCTCTCGGCACTGTTACACATACTAGGAAGCTCCTACCTCTGGGGAATGCACCATAAGCTACGTCCTGCTGTAGGCCTGCACTTAGTTGTCAGGGCAAATTCAGGGCAAGTGCAGTGAAGTTAGCACTTGTGACTTGATGGTAATGGTTCTATCCACTTCCAGTGATTATGTTAAGCTATGCTAATAATTGTAATAAATCTAAGAACTGAACACACTGAGAAGAAAAATAAACACACGTTCAGTTTAATACTTGAAAAAACTAAAAATATGTTAAAAACAAAAAAAAGGGTTGACTTCTCCTTTAAATGGGAGGGAAATCTATGGCATAGCAATAGGCTTTTTTCATGTGAGGTCAGTCATCTCTAAATACTGAACATTTCAATGTATTTGAAGCAGGCATAAAGTGTAAGTTGCGTCCGGTGGTGTTGACAATCGGTAGTAATATACACCTGCTTTGCTCGCAAACGGAACTTGTCTGGCGTCACTCTGGAAAAACTATAGGATATTACATTGCATTTGGCAGACGCTTAATAACCTATCCTTTCTGACTTTCCGATAGGCCTACTGTTGGCCTCCAGGGTCAAACAGTGGGTCACACCAGGTGGATATTGTTGCAGTCTGTCTGCAGATAATCTGGCTGCTGCAGATTTATTTTTTCTGAGAAAGAAAGGAAGAAATAAAATGGCCTTTATAATGCTGATATAATGGCATAGATTTGGTGCTTCTTATTGTGTCTCACACATCAATCAACCCATTTTGACCGGGAGACGCACATGTGTTGTACCTTTCACGCCGACTGCCTCATCTGTGCATTTTTATTAACGCCAGGCATGACATTCATGCGCTTTCAACATTGCATGCATTTTAAAAGTATTTGGCAAATTTCATACTATCTGATTGCCTGAAATACACATTGAGGAAGTAAAAGGATGCGTTTGGGGGGTGTATGAGAGTCATTTGATTAACAAAATCTTTCCTGGTTGGTTTTACATACAACATCATCCGAGCCTTTTTGACAACGCAGTTCTTCTCTGTTGAAGACTGGAAAAAACCCTGACGGTAACGACCATGGCTGGTAGCAAGCGATATTGAGGACATTGTTTTAGATTTGATTGACAATGAGGATGAAGTTGAGATGATGAGACCTGCCAATGATAGAGGTCAGTGGATGTGAGCGATGTTTGAAGATGAGCAGAGAACATGCTGGAATTTGTCGGCTTCCAAGATAGCCTAAATGGAAGTGTAAACTTTCTCCCTTGTGCGAAGATACTGTACAAAAGGAAGGTGTCAAAATAGATGATGACGTCTGAAGCTTGGTGTTGTGGACTTTATTTTCATTTTTCATTTTTCATTTTTCATGTCATCTCTCTCTCTCTCTCTCTCTCTCTCTCTCTCTCTCTCTCTCTCTCTCTCTCTCTCTCTCTCTCAAACACACACACACACACGGACACACACACACACGGAAGAGCACATTCTAATAAAAGTTACAACAAAAGCCAGAGAAAAAAAAGCTTATATCTGTACCTGCTATAGAAAAAGAAAGTGTTGGCAATTTTGTTAAATTTTTCTCAGGTTTTAGGTTACAGAATGTCACATTTTATCAGGCACCCTCAGGTCAAACATTTCCGCAAAAGAAAAACTCTTTCTCTCTCACGCTTTCTCTCTCTTCCTCTCTTCCTCTCTCTCTCTCATAAACACACACACACACACACACACACACACACACACACACACACACACACACACACACACACACAATGGTAGTCTGCCTTACTTAAGCCCACACCTCTTAAGCTCATGGAGCATGTGCAGTGCAATCACACCATAGTTTTATGAGCCATCTGTTGTACTGTGCATTAGTCAAACGTCGCCTTGAAAACAGGTCACTGGCTCTTCCAGCGCTGTGCTTTCCACTACAAGTTGACAACACAGAGAACGTGAGTATGACCAATGATTTGGCTTGCTTTGGTTTTACAAAAATATACAGCAGAAACAGCAATCATTGTGGAAATGATATAGAATTTACAAATAAACAGTTTTGTGATAGTCTGCTATTATCAGTTGTGATAGAGGTCAGTGTCTCAAGAGGAATGTGTTATTGTGGGAAACAAATAGCAGCGTTAATTTGTTTCTCCAATTAATGATTTACTCATTGGGAAGGGAAGGTTACAGGTGATAATACCTGTTCATATCATCACAGTAGATATACAGAAGAAGAACTTGAGGAAACTCTTTGCTTTTGACTTAAATGTAGGCTATATAGGGTTCAGATGCAAAGCCAAAGTGCATTATGTGATTAACTCGTAAAAATAGTCTGAATTTCTATACATTCTGTAACTTAATCTTGATTTATTTCAGTTTGACTTCTTGTACTTGACAATAACATTAAGTGACTTTTGGATTGAGATTACCTGCTAAAGAAAAGATTTGAAATTTATTTTTTTAACAGATTTTTGTAATGGCTTGTAGAGGGTTTCGCATTTGAATTCGTCATATTCAGTTATTTTCACACATATCGATAACTGTAATTTATGACCTGCCATTACTGACATAATTGATGTCATCTATGTATTATTGCCATTCATATGACCATTGTGAGTACTATATCATATCAACTAGGCCTATCCTTTTCTCTTCCTCTGCCTGTTGTAGGTCAATTGGCATCACGTGCACAAGTAAACATGGATTTTGGCCCAGTGGGAGTGCCCCCAGGGCTGGAATACCTCGCCCAGGTGAGTTTAGATTTTACACGGTAAAAATGTTGTGTCAATTGAATGTTAGTTGTGTGAAAGAATGTATTTGTTGTGCATTAGTTGTGTTAAAGAGTGCATTTGGTGTTGAATTAACACTATTTTATACTGTGTAACAGACAAGCCTTACTGAGTCATTTTCATGGGAAGTGCATAAGTTGATTGCTGCTATTGCAGCATATGGTAATATTTTACTAGTCAGTCTCTAAAGCATTGCTATTCATGATGTCTAATCACCGACCACATGATTTTATTGCGCAAAAAGGGGCCCCATACACCCACTGTCAAGAAAGAGTTATGACTAACGTGCACATAAGTCACCAAGTATTTCTCTGTTACAGGTTGACCAGATCTTGATACACCAGCAAGTGGAGCTCTTGGAGGGTGTGTACTTCATCTTGATCATACAGCTATAAGTGTCTTGCGAATGTAATTAATAGCATTAGCAATAGCATTTGTAGTGCATTATTGTATACGTGTCACTCAGTGTGCTGGAGAAAAACAAAGACAGGAGAACAAATATTACGGGTAGTATACAGTATATTATGGGAAGAGACTGTAGTGTAGATAAAAAAAACCCTACAAGTGAATCAAAGGCAGAGGAAAGGCCTCAACAGAAAGTTGCTTCAACAGAAAGTTGGTGCCAGCATTTGGTAGCAAAATAGCTAAATGCCATTTCACCCAGTCACTACCATATCAACTTCTGTTCTGATGGGTTTTTTTCAACAGCTATCATTGGTTTTGAGACCAAAAACAAGTATGAGATCAAGAACAGCATGGGCCAGAAGATCTTCAGTGCCAAGGAGGACACCAACTGCTGCAATAGGAACTGCTGCGGGCCAGCCCGGCCCTTTGACATGGAGATCAAGGACCACAATGACCAGGAAGTGATTCATTTGATCAGGCCCCTGCGCTGCGCTAGCTGCTGCTGCCCCTGCTGTCTTCAAGAGGTCGGGCACTTATTTGTCTACTTGCTTATGTAGTTTTGTCTTTGTTATGACAGGACAGCTGGAATAGGTGGACAGTGAATGGTTGGGAGAGAGATGGGGAATGAAGTAACGGGCGGGAAATGACCTGGGGCCAGAATCGAAGCAGTGTCCTCGGCGTAACAGTACTACTTGTGAGCCATGATTCAGGCCACTTGATTATTTTATTTATATTTTCATAACGAACATCTCCTTTTCATGGAAATAATAATTCTCATAATTAGCACTTTAAACCTACAGTATATGTAGGCCTGTGTACAATTGCAGGTTGTTGATACTAAGCTGTACATTCCTTTTGCTCAAGGTTTTTTAATTCATTTTAAAAAGCAGAAAACAAAAATAATCGCCTGTCATGAAAAGCACTATATAAAACGCATGTAGCCTATTATTGTTTATTATTATTAGGCTATTCATCCAAAAGCCTTACTGTTAGATTTGATATTCTTCAAGCTTATTTAACTGTCTATTAAGGAAATATCATTTCATACACTCCATGTGGTATGTTTTTGTCCCGTATTCCTTCATCAAATATGTATTTATTTACTCCATCATTTTCTACACAAGATGGAGATCCAGTCACCGCCAGGAACCACCATTGGCTATGTGGTGCAGAACTGGCACCCGTTCTTACCCAAGCTATCCATCTTGGGCCCCTCAAAGGAACAGTTGATGAGACTGGAGGGGCCTTGCTGTGCCATAAGCTGCTGTGGAGATGTTGACTTTGTGGTACGTTTGAGTAAACTAATGGTAGACAAAGAGTATAGGCATTTTTACATTGGCACTGTGCTAGGTTATAGGTTTCATACATGCATGAAGTTTGACAACTTCCTTCACACGGAAATTGGGCGGAGTCACACCACGTCTGACCGCTCCTACCGAGCTCTATAGATGGCTTATGTAGCCTATCCAGTCATTACTAATTTTTTTCCACAGAGGGTTTTGGGAAGTGATTGAGAAGTCTAATTTGTGTTTCAGATTGAATTGCTCTAGTGATTTGCTGACCCATGTTACTCTGGCCATCTAGCTGTTTTGTTAAAGTGGTGATTATACATGGACATTATTTGTGTGGGGATTGCATTCTTGATAATAATTATAAGCTTTGCTTATGATTTGTCATGGTACTATTGTGTGCTATCATGTGTCAGACTGACTGTCCAGACAGAAGTAACATTGTTTAATGCATGCCCCCAATGTACATGGCCTACTATATGGTATTGGTACTCTGTACACCACATCCTCCCCAAAGATTACATATGTTTTTGTTTTTGTTTTTTTGACCTCAGCTAAAAGGTAAAGATGACCAACCCATTGGCAAGATTACCAAGCAGTGGAGTGGCGTAGTTAAAGAGATGCTGACTGACACAGACAACTTTGGGATCCAGTTCCCCATAGACCTCGACGTGAGGGTGAAGGCTGTGCTGCTTGGGGCCTGCTTTCTCATCGTAAGTGCACGAAACTTAAGCTTTTTGTCTTTACTTTCTGGATGGAAAAGACTTTTAAGAGCTGTTGTGAAGACCTCCAGTGGTAGTTGGCCAATTGTAGGCCCAAAGTATTTACATAGGCCTATGTAATGAAGACATTCTACATATCATTGCAGATTTGTTGAAAAACATGTAAATACATATAGATGAAGATGACGAACATGCGTGCGTCTCTACACCATTTTACGATATTTCCCTTATGTGATTATATGACTTACAACCAGTATCTAATCAATGACATATTATCTCTCTTTATTTTAAAGGACTTTATGTTTTTCGAAAAAACTGGAGACTCTGGACAGAGGTGCAGTGTGTTTGGGTGAAGCCACACAGACGTAACTCACACCTGACAATCAATGTGAACATAATGCACAATATATACTGGATATAAGACTTAAATCGTTAAAAGAAAAACTTTTTTGTTTGTTTCGGAAAAAGGACCAACATGCCATTTTGTATCATAAACCATGTCGCTTGTGTCTTATTGATAACCGGCACTGTTAACTAATTCAGTACACATAGCATGATTTGTAAATGATTTACCTTTTTTCAATTATGGTTTGCTAACATATTTTTTAATGATTATAATGTTGATGAATAATAGTAATGTACTGTTATTTCCGGTGAAATACTATATCCGTGTTTGATTCAATCCATAAAGAACACGTTTTATTGTGTTTTTATTGTGAACATGTTTATCAAATTTGTTTCTTTGAAACCAATGTTGTTCACTACATCTCTGTGAAGTGCTCATTTTGTTGCGTCTGTTCTTGAAAATTTCAGTAAGCTTGTGCAAAAGTTGTAAATATGTTAATTGTATGAACTTTTGACCTAAACACAATATAACTTTCATTGTTGTTAATGGAAACTCATGTACTGAGATCTGTGCATTTGTGCATCGGTGTAGGCCTACATGCTGTAATTGTGCTTCCGGTGTGTTAACAGTGTGCCTTGACACTTCATTAGACCATAAATGTATATCAAGCAGTCAACAACGACAACATTAACATACAAAGTGACACACATCATTTTGGTTTCACTGAATAATACCATATACAGTACAGTGCCTGTCTAACTTGTACCCTACCCTGTCCATCCACCTGTTGTAATTTTAACTTTTTTTGCCTGGTTCACTTGAAAAATGCCGCTCACATTAAAGAGATCTGTGAGAATACCGCCTGTGTTTGGATGTTGTAGGCTACTTCTCACAATAACCTCATCTAATCATTAACAGAGTCATGAAGACCAACCCCTGAACTCTTACACACAAATCAATCACTGTGAAACATAAACAGATCATTAAGATTATTTGCACTCATGAACCGCCATCCAAGTAGCCTACTTTGCTCGCAAATGTGCGTTACGCCCCTTTATTGAGGAAATCAAACCGAATGTCTCATTAACGTACAGGCTACACAGGCTAGCCTAAATTAACCCAGTCCATGCTTCAGCCACGGCTGTTTGGCTATATCATTTGAACAGCCGGCAACCCAACACGTTTTCGGCATGTTGAGCGTGGACAACGCTAGTCTACTGTAGGCCCTTGTATTTCGTTTATTCTTTCCCAACACCACCAATTGACTTGCATTGGCTGTTTTCCCCCACAAAAGGGCGTAACGCACGTGGAAAACGTCACACCGTTCATGAGTATACTACACCCTCAAACACCTGCCCAACCACCTGACTCACTGTTCTGCTTACCATTTCACACTCTTAAAACTGCTATCATCTATATCTTATTTTCATAGCTTATTTTTGTCTATAAAGACATGTTTGTGGAATACACCTATAGCTTTACCCAATACAGCCTTCAAATATTTCCACCTAGCATACTTTGACCGCGACCATAGTTTATGGTTGGCAGAGGTGCCTGCTTAACACATCTCTCCACTGGAAAACTATTGCAATAATTACTGCAATGGAAAACGATAGCAAGGTGCTATTTATTGCACACCTAGGCCTATGTGTGTATACAATGTGAGCCATGTCTCAAGTGTTTTTTTTGTCAGAATGGAAAGACCTTTGACTGATCTTAGGTGGAAACTAGCAATACATTTATAACCTATACCTCTACCTTTTTCTCTCTCCCTCCCACCATCCTAGAAGCTCTCTCCCCCCCCCCCCCCCCTCTCTCTCTCTCTCTCTCTCTCTCTCTCTCTCTGTGAGTATGTCAAATTGGTGGACTTTCCATGGAAATGTTATTGCATAACACTAGATGACATGTTGACCTAAGGCAAGTCAGAAGGAATAAGACGGATGAGGAGGGATCATGTTTTGCTTTTAGAATTTTAAAGGTCCAGTGAGTAAAATGCTTTGGTGCTGAGCAACAACATACCTCTTTCCCATTCATAATCTTGTCCCTTTTCATTGTTCACCCATCCATCATCCTCAATATCCATCCACCATCTTGAATTATAGTGCGTTCCGGACTGGTGGGAGCTAGGCTGTTTTTGACTTCGTATTAACTGAAATATATTGGAACGGCTGTTGATGCGGAATGTTCAAGTCGCGAACATTGAAGTATGCCGACATTCACATTGTCACAATGAAAACCAGGTAGCAAGCACAGTCGGCCCGACTCTGGCTGAATGTCGGCACTGTCGGCTGAGCGTCAGCTCGGCTGGAACACTGGTTTTCGTGACTGGGCCAATACTTCTAGGTTTTGCAGTAACTGAGCCAACACTGGGCCGACACTGGAAATAACTGTCAGCATACAGTAACTGGGCCATTATTGGGCCGAGGACCAAGCCAAAATTGGGCCAACTGTAAGACACTTGCGAAAAAGAAATGGGCCAACAGTGAGCCAGATAAAATTTGTTATGTAATTAACACATGTCAACACAACCATGGCAGTGCACAGTGATGAGAATATTGTATTTAACAAGTTTCTCAGAAATGATTATTCTGTGGACATGAATTGAATTGGAAAGGTTAATAGCTCTTGAACTCAGCTAGCATGTAGTTGTGTTGACATTGCCTCTTTCATGATATCGGGAAAAATGAAAGCGCCTGGTGTGGTTATGTAGCTATGCATCTCGTTTACATAGCTCACATCTTTTGCAGGTGTGCAGGTGTTTCTGATCCTCCATGTTTGTAGTTTGTTTGACCTGCTTTGAGGTGGGAAGTTGCTAGCCTGGCGATGCCATCCTGTATAGGTCCACCCAAAGATTTTGGCTCCGCAGTCGCTTTCGCCCAGGCTAGGGATAGCTGACTCCCAGTGGCATATTGGGAAGTTTGTACTTAGGAGCGCATAATTACACCTAATCCGGGACATAACACAGATTGACATTTTTCATTTACTTCCTATGATGGCATGATACTTTACAAAAGTTATAACTGTATTGCCAGTTCTAAAAGAGGGAAGGCACATTAGATTTACACGGGAGATCTGTCAGAAGAAGCGTTAAGTGTTCTTTTCTTTTCACCTCAACAGTGGCACCTGTTGCTGTATTCAATTATACTTTGAGGCTTGAAGTTCCACGTCTGGCCACAAGGTGGACTGAGAGCTCTATGGGACCAAATGCTGTGGGGTCCCCCAGGGAGTCCCCCACACACACAGGCCTTGTGCTTCCATCCTTCTCTTTGTGCACGTCTTTGCATGTATTACATCAATAATGTTTTAAAGCTTTAAACCAACACAAATATCTACAATTACCAAGTAATTTCCTCACAACGTCTAATCAGGGTTGTGGTGGAAGGTAAAGGCAAATACACTGTCTGAATCCATCTCTGAAATGTCTGATTGAAATGATAGTTTATCCATCCATCTATATATACTCTATCTTCACAATATAGTAGTGAACACATGAAATACTTCTTACACGTAAAAAAATATATATACTTTGTTTGACTTCATTTTTAATGTGTGCATCATTTGCTCTTGTTAAAAAAGTGTTTTGATACCCTATTAAAACATTTGATATGCAAATTCAAGGATCCAACTCACAGTGTAAGCAAAGTCAAAGTTTAGCCATCTATTAGTTTACCATTTCACCTCTGCATCTATAGTTTAGTGACTAAATACAGTAGATTTGAACAGCAATTTAAAATATTGCATGTAACTTCACCAAACTGATTGTGTTTATATTAAACAAACATATTAATGGCAGAAGAAGACAGGATTAGCAAGGTCAGTGGATAATGTATAAAAATTAAATCTGATAATCTAATCTCAAATCAAGTCAAATCATGTAATCTAATCTCAAATCAAGTCAAGTCATATTGAAAAAATATAGGCCTATAAGATCTTCACTATATATAAAACATGCACTTCCACAGAGACAGATAGCAATGTAGTAGGCCTGTATTATTATGTTATTCTTCAGTAGGCCTGTGTTAACACAATGTACTACTTAAACAACAACAACAACAAAACTGAAGGCATAACACTTGCCCAGTCAGGACTGTCATATGACATATTTTAGTCTGGAATATTTCAAATGGAAGTCAGTTAAAAAAGAGTCCTCGTTCAATCTTCTTCATTCCAATGCTGGAGGAAAGGTGTTATAATTTTATCAAGATGATGTCATTTTCACTTAACTAGGCTATGGCAACTAAACACATAAAACTTCCACAAAGATATAGCATTAGTATTAGGTGTTACTTTAGTGACGCTGTATTATCATGACATTATATTAACTTTTGTAAATTGACAGAAGCCCAAAACATTTTGAAATTACCGTATAACATGTGTCTGGCTACTTAAGATAACACTGTCATCGGTTGATATCTAATTAAAAATGCAGTATTCTATTATTCCATCAAAGCCAATTCAAAATTAGAGCTCATTCCATCTGTCAAAAGCATGTGAATTTTATCCTATTTCCTAGGTGATGTCATCTCTTCACACAGTAGCTTATCACATGTTCTGTGGTGATTCGTTTCCAGTAACAAGCCTGCTGACATTCCCAGTTCTCAATCCACCTGTTGCCATTGCTGCAGAAATCAAATGTTTGAATCTGCTTGGAATCACGCTTCCTTTTTCTTTCTTTCATTGGTCTTAGTTGTGCTAGAATTTTTTTTTTGCCTCCGATTCCCAGTTTTTCTCGCACCATGTAGGTGGCCCAAAACTTTGCTCGCTTCCTCATCCAAGCAATTCCACCTCCCCCCAAGCAGCCCCTTGTGCCCCATCTCTCCCACCACCCCGTACCCAGCCCCCCCTGGACAACCCACTACACCCCCATACCCCCATACCCCCCACCTCCAGTGGCAGTTTAGTTTGCGGGGTGGGCAGGATGATGGTGCTACTGGGAGCTTGGTTGGGGGTGCTGCTGCGGTGGTTAATGGGGGGGGGGGGGGGGGTAGTTGTGCAAGTGTGGGGGGGGGTGGGGGGTGGGGGTGGGGGGTTGGTTGGTTGCAGTGGTAATTGGTTGGTTTGGAGGGGGGGGTTGTAGTGGTGCTACTGGGGGGGTTGGTTGGAGCGGTACTGGGGGGGTTGGGGTGCTCGTAAAGAGCCTGCCTGCGCCGCTCCAGCCAGTGATGGATGGCTGGGAGAGACCAGGAGCCATTTACATGAGAAGAGCGGCCGGAGCGGGCCTGAATAGAGGGGCTTTCAATCTACTTGTCATTGAAAAGCTTAAGAACTTTCTCCTCCGACCAACCAACAACCCCCCACCTCTCTCTCTCTCTCTCCCTCTCTCTCTCTGTTTCTCTCCGTTCTTTTCTCTCTCTCTCTCTTGCTCTTTCTCCCTGTGTTTGTCCCTCTCCCCCAACTCTCCTCTCCGCCATCTCTCCTTTTTCCCTCCCTCTGTTCCCTCCGCTTTATATTCCCGCAACCTCCCTCACTTCATTTTCCTTTTTCTTTTATCCGCCACCATCCAATCTGTCATTCTCAATCCCCTTGTCTCTTATGGCTATGATGTTTGCCTCTTTCATACGCTCTCCTCTGTCTTCCCCCTTTTCTTTTTCCCCTTCTCTCTCTCTCTCTCTTTCTCTTTCTCTCTCTGCGGCCCCACTTAAATTTTGATTTGATTGTCGACACAACGCCAGGAGACATCAATGTGTTTCCTCTCTTTATCCTTTTGCTTTTGGGGCTTCATAATGAGACTGATCCCATACATGAGAATGACCCATACACAATGGCTATGGCACACTCCATATTCAGGCCCTATACGGACTAAGGTTAATTGCATAATAAGTGTGGAACAATGTGTCACACCGAGGAATGAGCCAATATTGACACAGTACAGTTCAACTGTAATGTTTTTTCTAACAATTAATGCATGACCTTTTTTACATGAGACATGAATGGAAGGATTCCCCCAATAGTTTTTTACCTTTTTTTCTGGAATACAGTGACTTGGGTTTATTTTTCAACCTGCTTTCGGTGATCCGAACAGTCTAATAGTTATATCTATTTCTTGGTCTATTTGTGTTTGTGTTAATGCTACTGTTTATGTGACATTGTTTTTGTGAAGCTAGTGGTAACTAACTTTTATGACTTTTTGTGGTGCACATTTCAGTATACCTAAATCAAACTTTTTTTAAAGTCAAAATTACACTTCATTCACCTCATCACAACACAAATGTCACTAGAAATAACATTTTTCGTGAAAAAAAAAATAGTGTGTGAATTTCATGTTTTACAGTGCTTTCGCAAGTCTAATCCTTGGGAGAGAAGTCCCCCCAGTCTCTGGTAAAATCAACTCTTCATGTAATCCCTCATGGTGTCCTGCCATGTAAGACTGTAAACCAGCCTATCTCACGACTACTCTTCACAGTTTGTAATGAAGCGTTGTACTCTTGAGTAGTTAGTTTAATAGTTTAATACGGCGTGGTGGTGCTCAAGAGTGGCCGTGCCAAAAGTGCCACTTTAAAATATGCAGATGCTGGCACGGCCCGGCGGGAGGGACGATCCCTCGGATGGGCAGCCGTTGTCTCGGCTCGGCAGGCGGACACCTTGGCCACAATGGAGGTGTGAAGTGACGACCATAGATACTAATGGGTGTCACTCCGCTGGCGGGCCGCTAAGGAGGGGCCGTTCACACCTGTGCTCATTACAGTAGCAGCAACATGGGGGGGGGTGCATCTTCAACTCTCTCTCTCTCTGTCTGTCTCTCTCACACACACACAAACATGCACACACACGCACACACACTTATCAGAATGCGTCCACACACACACACACACACATCAGCGTGCAGACACAAACACACACACACTCACATCAATGTGCATGCACACACACACACACACACACTCACGCATACACACACGCACGCACGCACACACACACACACACTCTCTCTCTCACACACACACACACACACACACACACACGCACACACAAACATGCACACATACCACAACAACAAGCAGACATGCCCTTCCAACCACAACAAGCAATCACTTTACTTGGTTTTCTTCAGTATTGTCTGTCTATACAACTTAAACAGTTATAAATGTTGACAATGTTCAATACCAATACTGTATAGCATGGGTAACTTGGCATTCGTTCGAAACCCACACTTCAAAACGGTATGCTTACACCAGTTTATTTGTTTTTATGAGTCTGTACATATGTACATGAAAGTGTCAGCTAAGTGCAATGTAATGTAATGTAATGTGAACATGCTTTCACATGCAGACATGCATGCACTCCAACACATTTGCTTTTTGTTGTATCTTGAAAAAAATATTTGTAATGTATACTTAATCAGAACAAATGCAAAGGGCCATACCAAATGCAAGTTTTAAGTGGGATTCTTTTTGGGGGGGGAAATTTTATTTGTCCATGTTGTCCACAATGCATAACACAATTCGGTTTGACAGGCACTAACTTGTTGATTGTCATATCGTGCATACAGCTCTCATTTTTGTAAAGAACCAACATGCCCTTATTTCTAAAATGGACTTGACAAAAAAACTGCATAAAACTCTCTAGTTTGGTTTGGTCTGGATGCTAAAGAGTAAAATCAAAGTTTGGTCTCCTCAGAAATGTGACGTCTACTGTATCTGTGTGTCATACAAACACACAAAAATGGTTTCACAAAAAAAAAGAAAAACAGTCTAATAGTTGTGGCAGTTTGCTTAAGTTTATATTTGGTCTAAATTTGCTTATTTACAAAGCACAGAACCTTTGGGCCCTACATCCCCCTGCCACCCACAACCCCGCACCTCCTCCCACCCTCCCACACCGGGCCCTCCCGATTCGCTGAGGGGCTTTCTGAATCACTGCACCCCTTCTTTAGTCATGCAAATGAAGTGGCTGGCAAGGAAGGCTGTTAGGAGCGGACAGGGTTTCGTGATGACACACTAGAATCTGAGCACCTTTGAGACAAGTTGGCAGAGAGATAGAGAGAGAGAGAAGTCTGGCCACTGAAGCTTTTGGTTAACTAACTAACTAAGAGCTTAGAAGAAAACATAGCTTGCATTGATGAGGATTAACTTCCCAGCTCATCCCAATAAGGCACAGCATGTACTGTAGATGAGGACAGCTTGTTTTTCTGCTTCTTCAGGGTAGTCAAGTGCGCACACAGCAGCAAGTGGAGCTACAGAGAACTTTGACTTTTTTTCGCACGCTCGTAAACTTTTTTCCCGTCTCATCTTGGAGGGGCACGGCGCCGCTCCCTATCTTTTCAGCGCAGCCATGTACAGCATGATGGAGCACGACCTGAAGACCACGGTGCCCAGCCACCAGACCATGCCGACCGGGATGCCACCTGTGAACGGCGGCTCCATGCACGCGGTCGCCAACGGGATGACCGCCGCCAACGCCCACCACACCACCAGTAGTCACGGCGGCGGCAACAACAAGCAGTCGGCCGCCAACCAGGCCGCCGTGGACCCCATGGACAAGATCAAGAGGCCCATGAACGCCTTCATGGTGTGGTCGCGCGGCCAGCGCCGCAAGATGGCCCAGGAGAACCCCAAGATGCACAACTCGGAGATCAGCAAGCGGCTGGGGGCCGAGTGGAAGCTCCTGACCGACGCCGAGAAGAGGCCCTTCATCGACGAGGCCAAGCGTCTCAGGGCCCTGCACATGAAGGAGTACCCCGACTACAAGTACAAGCCCCGCCGCAAGACCAAGCCCGTGCTCAAGAAGGACAACCCCGCCGCCAAGTACCCGCTGTCGGCCGGTAACCTCCTGGCCGCGGCTGCGGTCCAGGGCCCCGGGGGAAGCCCCAGGATGGACGGCTACGGCTGGGGCCACACCGGAGGGTATGCGGGCATGCAGACCGACGCGCTGGGCTACAGTCAGCAGCCTTATCGATACGACCTCTCGGCCCTGCAGTACCCCTCTGCCATGACCACGGCTCAGACGTACATGAACGGCGCCAACTCCTACAGGTGAGGTTCTCCCACGGGTCTTTGTCTTCTTATCAGAAATCAAAAGCCAAATGTGATTTAAAATTAATAATTTTTGGGTTTAGTTTCCCTTTTAAAACTGTGTATATAGGCTAAAGTCTAAAGTTCTGAAGTAAATAGAATTTGACATCAAATATAGTTATTACACCACAACTTGTTGCAGCTTTCTTGAGTAAGTTTATTTAGAGTATAATAAATACCGTTTTGATGTATGCCATCATATTTGGGTGAAAGAAGTCAGGCCATCAGACACCTCAGTAAACAACATCGGTATCCCAGACAAACTGAGTTGCAAATTTTCATCATCAGTAAGGGGACAAGTATAATGTAAAAACTACAGAGAAACTTATATTCGTGTGCATTACATCCATCCTGGGGGGACTATTTTTCATTTAGCCTGAAATCTGCCTCTAATTAATGAGTGAAATTTGTGTAAATGACTTGTGTGAATAACCGCCACTCTCCCTCCCACCCCCCTCTCTCTCTCTTCTTTTGTCCTCAGCCCCATGTCTTATGGCAGCAGTCCCCAGCAGCCCAGTCCAGTCATGCCAATGGTGAAGGCCGACCCACTGTCACATTCCCCCACTGGGGCCCCTAACCACCAGCGAGGGCCCCTGCAAGGGGACTTGAGGGACATGATCAGCATGTATATCCCCAACGGCGATACCAGCGACACGGGCGTGCAGAGGGGCTACCCAAACCTGCAGCAGCACTATGTGGGCGGCACGGCACCCCTCACCCACATCTGAGTACCCAGGCCGCTGTGAGGTGTTGTGAAGTCACACACACACACACACACACACAACGCAGGTATCCTCTCCCAGAATGAGACCAGACACTCACAGACCGAGAGAAAGAGAGAGAGAGAGAGAGAGAGAGAGAGAGAGAGAGAGAGAGAGAGAGAGAGGCCTTTCAGCATGGACTGGTCATGTGACTTGTGTGAGGTGTCATGTGGTTTCTGTGGAAGTGCTTGTCCCACTCCCACTGATGACCGAAAGAAAACCGTTGGGCTGTTTTTGCCCTCTGGGCAGCGTTGGGAAATAAAGCGCGTCTGCCGCCCCTGTGCCTGTCACTGTAAGATGTAAGACTGTAAGGGAAGTGACCGTTACTGTAAGGCTGTGACATTAGGCCTTCAATATTGTGGATATAATAATATCCATCTGTGTATAATAGGTTGACGTCATCCTGGCACCGGTGTCTATAGTTCTAACAGGTGACTTGTCCTGAAACTGTATATTGGATGTCACAGCTAAGACTAGTATTGTTCTTAGTTGGCGATTAAAAAAAAATGTTCTCTCACTGTTACATTCCCAAGTAGATTGAATTAATATTTTGAGTGAGTAATGTGAATTGTAACTCAGGAGATTTGCTTGTTGTGCTCTCCTTGAGGTACAGGGGACTCTCCGTTCTCCTCAGTGGTGAGGAACCGTGAGGAACTTCTAGAAGGTTTTTCATGAGGTAGCATTGTGGATGTGTAGGCTGTAACTGGGTGGGAAAAATCAATGATTACGGAGCAATGTTACAACTGAATCAAGTGTGTTCCCTTGAGTTGCAATGCATTTGTTGACTCCTGTCAGTGTCTTCCCAAGTTAAGGTTTACACAGTGCTTTACATCAAAACCTAAATCCAGCGTGTCATGAACTCTGCAGAAAAATGCTGGCAAATTAGCGCAAGCTGTTCAATAATGTAAATATGTTTTGGATAGTGTGTGTTTGTATTGGTGAAGACCCCATGTGAATGAGATTGTACTGTGTATGATTTTGTTTTGCTTACCCTTATACTAAGGGTAATTATCGCATTGTGTAACTTGAAAGTGTTGAAAATGGGGAAAACGACAAAGTAATAAAGAATTTTATTATTTTTGTAATGCACTGTCTGTTGATGTTATTCTTTAACTTCTGTCAATAAATGACAACCATGAAAAACTACACTTCGACTAATGAAACATTCTAATTTACATACCGGTAACTAGACTTAAAGCTTGTCTGGCACTAAAGATATTAGCTCAACTGCCTCTGCCTAGATGGTAGATGATGGTGACATCACCATGTCCTCTTTGTGTGACAAACAGAAGGTTTTTGTAGGCCTAATAGTCCAATTCCGTTCTTCCATGCCAGTCTTCACGTTAGGCTCACTGTAAATGGCCTTAAATTAAGAATGGACCATGCACATCACTTCTTGGATAGATTTAAGTAGCCTTAGCATAAGTTGGGTCTTACTGGGAAATATTTCACTTAAACATATGACCTCTTCTGCTAACCTCGTGGGGGGAAAGCGCGATTAAAAGCTGATAGAAAGTTAGGAAGATCAAAACACAGAAAGTCGTATACTTCTGTTTTGTCTACGCCAGTTTTTTTCTTGGAGAGAGTGAGCGAGAGCGAGAGAGAGCGAGTGCCTGTCCAGATAGTAATTGGCCGTTTCGAAGACGCATTGTCCTATGCTTTTGAGCACGCAGGTGCACATAGTAAAAGCGCGTAGTTCTCAGCGCCTCTTATGGTCGCCTTTGTTCTCCTTTCTTTCGGAGTCCCGCTGGGCAGAAAATTAGCGTTGCATAGAGTGCCTCGTCTCCCCTACTCTCCGCAGTCCGGGCTTAACCCTTTCTCTGCCCCCCGCCATTCTCATGGAAATTGTCCAGTGAGGACCGGCTAATCGAGGGGCAAGAGGAGGGGAGGGGATGGGAAGAAAGTAAGAAGCTTTTGAAAAGGGGGAAGGGGAGTTATAAACACACGAGCATTCACATAAGGTAGAGTATATGACCATAAATATAGCCCCACAGAGCTAATCCGTTAATTATAGCCCCTTTTGCAGGAAACTACTACCTTAATAAAGCTGTGGGATAGGCCACAATTTCTGTTATAGAGCTAATATGTGATTATTTAATGACCAGGCAATTTATTGTAACCTGCCATAAATAGGGCCTAGGTCTAAGACAAAATGCACTTGATTAAATAAAAAAACAACTCACCACCAGTGTTAGGCAGCCTAGGCCTACTATAATGTAATTTAAAATGGACAATCACTAAAAGTGTACAATTTAAAAGCCTCAAAGGGCCCGATAAAACAAACATGTATTGTTGATTTAAAATTATGTTGTTTAAGCATTAACTATGAGTGTCTCAATGTGTGACTACCTAACATATTATCCCCTTTTTCTGTTCCCCCTCTTTCTAGAGGGCTTGTCTGCAAGGGGAGGAGGGGGTCAGATTTTTGCGCTGAAAGTATCAACTCTCTTAGCAACAGGCCTAGGCCTCCACAGGTTGTTTCCCTGGCAACAAACCCCCAGCTAACTCAGAGCTGAGAGGGGTTTTGCACTGCTGAAGGTTTTTTTTTTTTACTCCTTGGATTTAAAACACTGAATTTGAGAGACGAGAGAATTAGGTTTCACTACATCTACCATTTAAGTTCATGATTATATAGCCTTACAAATTCTGAAAAGATACGCATTGCTTTTATAACTTTTCCACAGCACCGACCCAATAACTCACATTCATTGGATTTTAGGAGGCACACACAGTCTTCCTCTGATGGAATAAATAGCCTACAAATCTGTAAATAAACATTGCCTCAATGTCAGTAACAGGGCCATGGAGATCTTCAGCGTTATGAGGGGTCGGAAGGATGAAGGAAGGGTATTCCATGACATGAATCCGTATCACTAACTAGGGATAAAGTCTCGCCTGAACAGTTATCTCAGTCTGCCCTTGTGTGTTGCCATAGTCATACCCATTTCCTTATCACATTTTGTATGCTTTATGACAGGCAGTGCTGTTGTCACTGCCATTCCCAACTCCCTGCACGCAGCCTGTTTTTCCATAGCATTTGTGTCCGTGTGATGGTGTTTTACTGTGTGTGTGTGTTAGACGACCCCCCCCCCCTGTGTGTGCGTGCATGTGTGTGTGTGTGTGTGTTAATTCGTATGTTTGTGTGTGTCGTCTGAAGCAGCTATGGCAGCACACCGGGATAGAGAAAGCGAGCGAGCGAGAGGAGAGAGAGAGAGACAGAGAACAGGAGAGAGAGAGAGAGAGAGAGTGAGTGATGTATGGGAGAGAGAGAGAGTGGGCGGCCTCCTCTGCTCTGCTCTGCTCCAAAAGCGGCCACGCTCCAGTGCCATGTCACAACTGGGGGCTGCATACCTCAGCACAGCTGTCCAGCAGCCCCACACAATAGAGCCCCGAGCAGGACAGCCCATCACCACTACTGACAGACAGACAGACAGCCTTCCTTCCATTTACATTCACCTCCTCCTCCTGTGTGTGTGTGTGTGTGTGTGTGTGTATCTGTGTGTGTGTGTGTGTGTGTGTGTGTGTGTGTGTGTGTGTGACTTCCATTTACATTTTCCTCCTGTGTGTGTGTGTGTGTGTGTGTGTGTGTGTGTGTGTATACTTGAGCGAGACTTCCATTTACATTTTCCTCCTCTGTGTGTGTGTGTGTGTGTGTGTGTGTGTGTGTGTGTGTGTGCGTGCGTGTGTGTGTGTGTGTGTGTGTGTGTGTGTGTGTGTGTGTGTGTGTGTGTGTGTGTGTGTGTGTGTGTGTGAGTGAGTGAGTGAGTGAGTGAGTGAGTGAGTGAGTGAGTGAGTGAGTGAGTGAGAGAGAGAGAGAGAGAGAGAGAGAGAGAGAGAGAGAGAGAGAGAGAGAGAGAGAGAGACTTCCATTTACATTTTCCTCCTGTTTGTGTGCATGTGCGTGTGTGAGAGAGAAAGAGAGACATCGAGAAAGTGAGAGTGTGTGTGCATGTACGAGAAAGGTGCAATTAAACTTCACTTCTTTGTACTTCACTTGAAAAAACTGTCTTTAAAAAACAGAAAATACAGACATCATTTGATGTGCAAAAAGTAAAATATGTTAACTAACTAACTGTGTGTTACCTGAGGAAGTGCATGCTGTGCGCATCTACAAAACCACAACACACCAGCAGTTTTCAACTTTCCATCACTTAAATCAGCTGTTAATTTTGTTGTATTTAGGGTTTGCTTTCCATGGGGCAATGCGTCAGTCAATGAGTCAGTTCAGTGACGATGTTTACTGTCAGCATAATGCAGATATATTTTTTTCATTTTGTGTCAGTTTTAGTTTTAACTTAAGGTTTTAGTCAAAACCTTTGTATCCCATCTCTGTTTTTTTGTTATAGGCTTATAGGTTTTCCTGATTTGCATCTTTGACTCTTTTTCTTGTTTGCTGCAATTTTGGTGTGAACATTTTCAGTGTAATTTGAATTCACCATGGGAATTCACATCTTAAATTTCACATCACTTTTCTACAATGTAACCGCCAGCGTCCCGCACAGTTGCTCTCACAGCTTCAAAACGCGCACGAAACTCCCAGGCCTAACTAGAGAATTCCTGCAAATTTCAGCATGCAGTTCTATTGCTCATGCTACCCCTGGCCAGTACTACCTGCCGATGTGACTTTTTTTGCCAAGTCCTTTCTGAGGGTTTGTTTGCATTTTAAAGGACCAAATATCATCCAAAAAGTTTAAGCTGTGTTGGAAAGTGACTGCTGAAATGTGTCAAACTCATAATATTATTCACAAAGTTACTCAACATCCACTGTTGAGTAGCTTTTTGAATGATATTATGAGTATCTTAAGATGTAAAAAAAAAAATTGTAAACAAACCCAAGACTTTTATTAGATTAACAAAATCTAATCGGGTACAGACGAGTCAAGGATAGTGTGAGTAATACAACTGGATGTTAAAATCTTTATAATACTTTATTATACTTTACTTTATAATACTATATTAAAATCTAATATACTTTCAGGGCTTTTTTGTCTTCATTTTTGACAGGACAGTGGAGGAGAGACGGAAAATGAGTGGTGAGAGAGAGACGCGGATAGATTGGTAAATTACCTGGGCCAGAATCAAACCTAGGTTGCCAGGAATTTTATTTTAAGTGAGTATATCATGTCGGCTACTTTGGCACAGCCCACCACAGACCATACGCCAACCACATAAAGCATAGAGGATCTGTGACTTGGAGTACAACAGTACCTCACATCACCACACATCAAAGCACGTACACAACACCACAAATGTAGAAATAACAATATTAGTGTGACTCTTTCTTTGGTGTCAGCTTGGTGTTTTTGTACTAGTGTTATTATCAAGAATACAATTTCAATGAGGAAAACATTAATCAAATCAAAGCTAATTAAATTAAAGTTATTAAAGGGAAACCTAAACACTTGTCACCTCTAGCCACTTAAGCTGACGGGGCAGTGTATTAATGTCATGTGCATGTGTATAGGCAGGGCAGGATCTTCCCAGCAGGTCAGTGCGGGGTCTTAGGGCCGGAGTGGGATTATGTTATTGATCACCAGCAGATGTTGCCAGCAGATCACAGGGCTGCAGCCTCTCCCCGTCCCCCTGTCCCTGAGAATCACCAGCCCTGCCAGTTCCCCTGCCTGCCTGGTCGAAGCAGGAGGGAAGCGCAGTGCAGTGCAGTGTGTGTGTGAGTGTGAGTGTGTGTGTGAGAGAGAGAAAAAGAGAGACTGTGTGCGTTGGTGTGAAACACAGACTGTGTGTGTGTGTGTGTGTGTGTGTGTGTGTGTGTGTGTGTGTGTGTGTGTGTGTGTGTGTGTGTGTGTGTGTGTGTGTGTGTGTGTGTGTGTACGTGCGTGTATGTGTGTGTCACTGTCACAGACACACAGATGGCCAGGAGTGTCTTTGGTACTAAACCTGCTTTGTCACACACTTGTCTAATGTACTCTTCATTTCTTCTCATTCACTATTCAGCCAATCCTGTCAATTGTAGCTTTACAACTAAAAACCTCTACAAGTCTGTGCAAATCACAGTGCACTTCAGACCCCTATAATATGTGTTTTAAAAATCCATCTAATCCTGTAATTACCTTTCTAGTAGCAATACTCAGCAAGGATGTAATATGTTTAAATCCAAACATTACTTAAGCTACATTGTAGAAAACGCATCAAATAGAGTACTGCCAGAAATCTAATGTGTGTTCAACAAATAACACTCACTTTTGTCCTGTTTGTTCTTTAGTAGAAGTTTAGTTTTTTAGATGAACATGTGTAAAACTAATGATCGACAAATAGGCATAAATCGTTCAAAATCAAAAGTCCCGTCAGAGTAGAATAATTTAGTGTACTAGAGATGGTCTACGAATTCAGGAGGAAACTGACTCCGCTTTGTCAATTTGTTCATTTGATTCTTTGATTTTTATGTGCATGCCAAATTATGCGCAAGTGTGTAAAATTTTTATACATCACCTACATAATGTCCTGTTGAAATAGACTCAATTCTGTACGTGTATGCATGTATGAGAAACAGCCCTTGAATGACAACAAAAGTTGAACTCTGTATAGATTACCTCACTGCCAAACTGTCTCAAGATAGTTTTGTATGATGTCATGTGCTTTCATGCAGAACACCAACATGTTTTAACACTCCCTTGGGTGAGATATTCTTTCAATCCTGTAATGGGGTGTAGGCATGCCAAATACAGTAATAGTGTGCAGAGAATAATCCAAAATCATAGATCACGTCATATAATCGCGTGCATGCTTGCCAAATACTGTAAACGTGAGTAGAATACTACTAAATCATACACGTAGATCTGTAGTCAACGTAGTCATGTAGAACAACACAGAACTCAGTGAAGGAGAACAGAGGGTTCTCCTGTGCATCTCACTCCTTGTGTAATATGTTTTTTATCCATTCAGTCCTGAAGGTCGTGTATGCCAATGTATACGAGTGTGAAGTGAGGTGAGAGCCAAATGGGAAACTCCAACTCCCATTGTCATTGTGACACAGCACACAAGTGCCCACTGCCCACTGCCCACAACGAAATTGCATTCATGCCTCACCCGTGCAAGGGGAGCAGCCCCCGATAGTGCCCGAAAGGGAGCAGTGTGGCAGGACGTACCATGCTCAGGGTACCTCAGTCATTGATCAGGATGGCGGATAGCACTGGTTAATTACTCCTCCCACCAACCTGGCGGGTTACCTTTGAGCTACAAGGCTGATGCCCAAAACCGTTTACCCATGAATGTGAATGTATGCCAAATGGTGTAAAGTGTGTAGCCTACGTGCTTCTAAATGACATCATTTAGAACTGCACTGAACACAGTAAAAGCAGGACAGAGGGATCTCCTGTGTGTATCTCCTCCACACAACACACAACAGAGTGCACGGTGGGCCGAGACCATGGAAAGAGTGAGACAGACGTGAGATAAGACTGATAGGCAGATAAGCATGTGTGCGCACGGGCACACACACACACACATACACTCATTCAAAAACACACACACACACACACACACACACACACACACACACACACACACACACACACACACACACACACACACACACACACACACACACACACACACACACACACACACAATATCGCGAGTCAAGCGTGGCGGCTGATCTAGCCAGCTGCAGTTGAGAGGGCCAACATCAAGGTGAGACCTCCCAAGATGAGGCTGTAGCAACACGGAGGAAAAGACTACACATCTTCCTGTTTTGCTTTCCTTGCCATTTAGCGCATAACATCATCGCTAGAGATGTCAAAAGATAGCGGGCCGCATGCCAGACCGCTCATGCAAAGTGTTTTTCACACACACACATGGGCCTACCTATGATTCTTTGCAAAAAGCTAGAAAACCAGTTGGTTAGATTCACATTGAATTTATTTGAAATCCTAATCGAGGCAGAATATGGTCTGAGGAGGTAACAATGTTGTTTGATCAACCAAAGAGATGCAAAGGGAATATTGCAAACCACACAATGAGCTAAGAATGAAGGGCACTTCAGAACACTCCACACATCACAGTGATTTCCATACACAGAGAAAATGCAACACAGCGTTGGTCCCATTAATAATTACTCTTGTTAGAGACGAGTGACTGCTTAAACAGAGACTAGCAAAGCCACGGCCTATGCTTAACAAAAAATGAAGACATTCAACAACACACTTGTGACAGAAAACATACATGTCTCTACAATGGAACTCATCAGAGGTGTGGATCCAGCAAAGGATGAATGACTGCTGCCCTCTAGGGGCTGCTAAGGAGAAGAACATGCAGTAACTCATGGGTTTAAAGGTGCACTGTGTAATGTTTTCGGACGTTTATTTCCAGCATTTATGCTGCCCATTCAAAATGTTACCTTTTTCAGAAATACTTACCACCACCATCAAATTCTAAGCATTCATTATGACTGGGAAAATTGCACTTTTCATACATGAAAAGGTGGATCTTCTACATGTCCGTCATTTAGAATTTCCAGAAATAGACATTTTTAAAGGCACACTGCACATTGCCCACACAAGTACATTTTTTATTTATTACTTAGATCTGTGAAAATCAAATATATAGGCCACAATCCTACACAGTGCACCTTTAACAATAACACGCACACTTGAAAGTGTGAAGTGACCACACTTCACGTTCACATTTACAAAAAGGACACATGCATTGTTGAAAAGGCATTGAACATCTGATGGATTTAAAAGTGAGACAATGCCCTGAGTAGATGCGAGACATTTCACATTGATACCACAGATTCTTGAAAAAAAACCTTTTCACTTAAACTACTTATTTTGCTCTATGAACCAGCTCACTGGACTACTCATCTGGGATTATATTTTTTATCCAGAGAATAGAGTGTAAACGTATGGCTTTAGCTACAAAAAAGTAACAGTATAGACAGCATCACCCCCAGCTAGGGAAGAAGCCCTTTGGAATGCAATAAGGGGGCTATTTGGGTTGGCCCACGGCACTACGTACATGAGTATTACATGACATTGGGCTTGGTGGTCGCCTGTAACATCTACTAACATCTACTCGGATTTCTCTTTGGCAGGGAGGGGGGCCTTCCCGTAATGAAACATTTGGAAGACCAGGACGCCACTGCACAAACACGCCAGGACCTGGGTCAGAGAGGACAGCGACTGTCCCGTCTCCTGCAGAGGGGAGGGCACAGGAGAAGAGGGGGATGAGGAGGGGGCGAGAGAGAGAGAGAGAGAGAGAGAGAGAGAGAGAGAGAGAGAGAGAGAGAGAGAGAGAGAGAGAGAGAGAGAGAGAGAGAGCAATAGGGGGACAGACTGAGAGAGGTTGTGTGTGAGCGATAGCTCACTTCCATTTGTCTCAGACATCAATCCCTGCTTTGTATGGTGATATGTGTGTGTAGTGTGTCTACAGTATGTGTAGTGTGTAATGTGTGTGTGTGTGTGTGTGTGTGTGTGTGTGAGGAGGGGGTGACTTGATGAAGCATGATCAATGACTGTACTGTTAGTCAGTATCCGCTGTCTGTTAATGTACTCGTCAATAAAGAGGAGCGACCACAACATCTGACTCACCTCCCCTAGAATGCAGAGCCATAAAACCACTCCTATTTTCTGTGTGTGTGTGTGTGTGTGTGTGTGTGTGTGTGTGTGTGTGTGTGTGTGTGTGTGTGTGTGTGTGTGTGTGTGTGTGTGTGTGTGTGTGTGTGTGTGTGTGTGTGTTTAAGGAGTGATATCAGCCTGTTTCACATCCTACCCATTATCAAGACTGAAACTAGCAAACTAGTAATCATTAACCAGCGTCAAGGTGTGTGTATGTCAAAGCGGGACAAAACCCATATTGACAGGAAGCTCACAGTAGGGGAGAGAGAGACAGGGAGAGAGAGAGAGAGAGAGAGACAGAGACAGAGACAGAGACAGAGACAGAGAGACAGGGAGAGAGAGAGAGAGACAGAGACAGAGACAGAGACAGAGACAGAGAGAGCCAATGTAGTTCCTCTCGTCCTTTCCTTTTGTTAGTGGCCTTTGTGATTGGAGACTCGACATAATTGATGATCAAAATGTTATTCAATATCTCCGAAAAGCACAATTTTCTCATTTGCAATTGGGATGTCCGAGGGGAAAAGCCTCTCAAAAGTTGTTCTGCTTAGGTTGCCGGCAGGAAAACTTGATTGTTTTCTCCACGGAGGCGAAGTGACACAGAGGCAAGAGGTCACGAGCAACAGGTAAGGACGAGAGGAAGCAGTTTGACTTTCACCCACAGAAGTCATGAGACTCAGTCCTACCTGTAGGGAGACGAAGATATGAGCCAGGGCCCCTATGAAGACCAGGATGACAGACGCGGTGGATAGCTGGCCTGTGTGCTTGCTCAGGTAATTGCTGCCCGCCTGGATGAGCTGAACATGTGGGCAAACAAACATAAGGCGAGGCACGCAAGTGAGCAAACAAATAAAACAAAGAGGCAAGCAAGGTTTATTTGCATGGTGCGTTTCATACAGCAAGACAGCTCAAGGTGCTTCATGTATTGTATACAATAGAGTCCACCACCTGAATGTTACAATTTTGCAAAATCCCACTATGCTCATACAGTTTTGTTCCCTTGCATTACCATCACTTCCTTGCAAATTTCTAGCAAATTTGTTTCATGTTTAAGGACGGCACAACAAGTTTGATATTGAATTGCAGCGAATGAGCGCTTTTAGCAAAATCAATGAAAGGTTTGTTTTGAGGATGTTTTGATCGAAACTAGTAAGGGGAGACATTTGGAAGAATGCTTCAGTTGCCTTTCCTACTTCCCCAGATCACCAAGCAACCAAAAAATGGATAAAGGATGGCTGGCTTCATGCATGGGTGTTCGAACAAGGCTAAAACATTAGTGCATAGGGGCTGCAAAGACTGCAAAAACATGGATAAAGGATTTCAAATCTGAGACAGTGGAAATGCAACTGGGTCATTCTTCCAAATGATTCTCCTAACTAGTTTTGGTCATCGATTTTGAAACTTCAGACATGCAGATTGCCACAACCATAGCACATTGTTTTATTTTATTTTATCATGCACATTTTGTGTGTGAGAGTCTTGTTGTGTGTGTGTATGAGTGTACCAAACAGTATCACATTTATCCTCAAGTCTGAATGACTAAGCAATAGTTGTGACAAAGACAATCATCTCTCATCTTAAATGACAAAATGACAGTTGAACTTTGACAGTGAACTTCTTTTGGACCATCTCCACAAAGAAGTCTTTTGACTAAGCTGACCTGGATAAATGACTTCACAGTCTTCAGAGACAGCAGGACACTTGGACTAAATGACCATGTAGTGGAGGTCTTGGTGCAGACATACCCTACTAGCAATGATGGCCAGCACACCGGAGTCCTGGACAACAGCGATGGCTTTCTGGGGGACCAACGCTGACGTCAACACATACATGACGGCACAATACAGCATCAGGAACAGCAAAGCTGCAGGGAGAAAGAGAGAGAAAGGCATCACCTGAACCCTCATCCATCTACTACCTTATTTATGTAATGGACAAGCATGAAGAAAGATCCCTGATGGCAAAGGGATGTTGAAATCCGTGCCGATTATCGTTGGCTCGAATAAATGCCAAACGTCGTCGGTTCAACGTCCCTTTGCTATCAGGAATGATGCCTCTTCTGTCTACAAAGTTGTTTGAATCAAGAGTAATGGCTTAGCTGCTCCTTTAAGTTGCTAAAAAGATAAAAGGGGGCACTTGTTAAAGTAAATAATAGCATTAATCTATAATTGATATAATGTACATTACATTACACTTAGCTGACGCTTTCATTTATTCAAAGCGACTTACAACTATTATTTTTCAGGGATATTGGTTACAGTCCCTGGAGCAATGTGGGGTTAGGTGCCTTGCTTAAGGGCACTTCAGCCATGGATGGAGATGTAGGGAGAGGTCAGGGGGGATTCGAACCGGCAACCCCTAGATTGAAAGACCAACTCTCTAACCACTAGGCCAGTGTTTCCCAACCAGGGGTACGTGTACCACTAGGGGTACGCGAGCACACTGCAGGGGGTACTTGGAAAAATGTTTTTAATATAACAAATGTATGGAGCAGTCACATCAGGACAGACAAAGCGATATACAACATGAATTAGGGGGTACTCATGGCACAACTAAGATGCTTAGGGGGTACGCAAGACAAAAAAGGTTGGGAAACACTGCACTAGGCCACGGCTGACCTGTAATTTACACAGCCTTTTACAGGTATAGTCATTAAAGACTCCTTAATGTTTTTCAGAACCCTCTCTCCAAGGACTTAATAATGATTACCTGATGTTATTGCATGGCAAAGCTTTTTAATGTGCTTTATTGTTAACATTGAAGTCTTAGAGGTAGTGATGTGCAGCAGACAGATGGTACAAAAGTGGAGTGCTACTGATCGGAGGAGTTCGCCTTATGATATTGTAATGTTGGCAGCTTCAGTGACTGGAGAGTACACCAGAGGTGGCATGATTGCCTGGATGTAACTAGCCCAACCCTTTGGGTCTGTGCCACCCAGCTCAAGCAAGATTCCCTTTCATTCAGGCGGAAGTGGATGTAGCAATGCCTACAAATGAATAAATGGTTCAAGGGTGACAAAGGAGGTTAAACATCTACTCTGTCTATTACCTGAGCAGGTGCATCATGCAGCTTTGGTCAAGTAACGCGGGCCCCTGTCTCACTTCCTGGAAGCTCCATAAATGGGCATGGGGAAGCCGAGTAGGGCAATGCGCCCCCTGGTGTAAAATATATGAAAGTGCAAGTACTGTGTCTTCTTTGATATACTGTACTTTATGGTATTTGCCATACTGTTTGCAGTACCTCTCCTAACACGTGGGCTCGTCTTTCATTATGTAATACACGGAATCAAACACGGGAAGTAAATGTAAAGTGACTTGTTTCCAATTTGTCGTGATCACAGAGAACACCATGACACACGGCATACTTCATTTACCCCTGGGGATCGATAAAGTAACTTCACAAGATGAAAGTCAGCCAATGTTTTTCTTAAACTCACAGCAGGTAGGAGCCTGAGCTGTGTGTAAGGATGGTACCAGTCAGTGAAGGATGGAGGAGAGTGCTGGTAGTTCACTCCCTCTACAATAAAATAATGTAAAATCAGTAGAACTGCTTGAGCTCCCTTTTCGTAAAGAAGACAATGTTTCAACACTGTTGGATCTTTCTCTGGCAGAATGAAACAGTGACCTCTATGCCACCCACAATAAAGGTAGTGTATAAGTTCAGCCAGCCCGCTGGCAGATCTGGGAAGAAATACAGGTGGGCTGGGCCGCTATGCACTGAGCAGGGCGGTGAGTCGTGACCCAATTTATTACATTATAATATTGTGTTTGCACAAGGCACTGGAGTTTCTTTAGAAAACATCTCTTCATGCAGGCTTGAACAGATACATGACTTGGTTTGACGCTTAGCATCTAATGACACCAAAAAAGTGTTTTTATTTTTATTTTGAAGGAGCTGTGCCAATATGCCAAAAACCAAAGCTACACTTAACAAAACAGAACAGAACTCATACTGTACCTCTAACAGTTTGTCCACTGTAATGAAGAATGAGGAAGTTGAGGAGTATGACCTGGGTCAGTATAAACAGGCTCTCTCCCCAGGCCCTGTGTGTACACAGACAGTATAAATCTACAACTTGGCCTGCTTGACAACAAATTCCAGAGAATTGCACAATACCTTGGAGCAAGATTTAAACACACACATTCTCATAGTAAATTCTCTTTTTTTTACCCGATTGGAAAGCCTTGAGAGATACAGTAAGCAACGTAGCCAGAGGCGGAGTAGAGGCTGAGTATTGTGGAGGTGAGGCTCAGTCCATCTGCACTCCCAGCCCTCAGCACCTTCCATATCTGGGGAAGCAGAGCTGGGGAGGGGGATGTGGATGTGGAGAGATATTGCAAAGTACATACATATTTTATATATGAACAAGGAACAAAATTGATGTTCAATGTTTGGTTAGTACTCCAGATGACGTTCAAACTATGCTGGACAGTGGACCTCTGAACAAAATGTGTCTTACCAAAAACAGACCCCACCATAATCCATAGTCCCATACATTTGCTCAACACAATCCTCAGACAGGGCACTAGAAAGACAGAAACCATTTTGATTAATTAGTCACACAATGTGCTTTTGTGCTTGTGTGAGAAACTTGGTGTGGCTGACAAAAATGCTAGTTGGTAGGCATATAGTTTGAATTGCTCGTCTGCTTTTAGTTTTAGTTGTCTGACAAACTTTTGCTATGTGGTAACTCTCCATCTGTTTAGAAGATAGTCAGCGTGATGACAATTTTGAATGCTTGGTTGGTATTTTACTGCACATTGCTTTAACAGGGACAAGAATGCGGTGTTGCGTTGTTGATCTCACCGTGCGCGAAGTTGAAATGAAGAAAAAACTGGTCATAACACTTTTCTGGCATGAAGGTCAGGAGGAATTCTTTCACTGCAGACATCGGTATCTCCTCCATCTCCTCTGGGTCTGCCATGGTTTTGGTTGGAAAGTTCTGTTCTGCGATGCAGGCTTGCTAGATACTCCTGCAAAGACAAGCCCCCCCAAAACCAACATGTTTGTAGCCTTCAGTGCTCGGACAGTGCTCTCGTGTGCTTTCATACAGTTGCAAAGTATTTTATATCATCGATATTTATCTATTAACGGTATGAAAAGTCTGGCACCGTCATTCACCAGTTGGCATGAATGGGCCATGAACTAGCATTAATCTGTGTGATCAACATACTTGTGAATACCTACCCTCGTCCTCCGCAACAAAACAAAAATCGCTGTCTGTACACGTTGGTCTACTCAGGGAAGGGGGTGGGTCACAGGGTGGGTGCTGTCATTCACTACCCAAAATTCCTTTTGTGAGCAGTTTCAGCAACCGTGCGTAAAAGCTGTATTCTGCAACATGGACGACATTTGCGTAATTTGGAACTGGTTCACATGTCATTCTCGACAGCTGAGCCAACACATACCTGTACAACCTACACTGACATTTACTACTGGGGCACACGGTTTTTATTTAAAGATTTACTCTTTTGACCCGATTTTGACCGACTTCCATCCCTCATATCTCGGGTAATATAGGGTCTTGCTCCAAATAAACACACAAACAAAAAATCCACACCATCCACCATTTCATATAGTCATGGATAAGATAGACACTCATATACATGCTTTATATTTGAACAATGAACAGAACTGGTTTTCAAGTATTTTGTTGGTAGGCCTCCTGAAAATTAATTTCAGACCATGCTGGTCACTGGTGGATTGATAGGCCTATTGTACAAAATTGGGATTGCAACTGACTTTTTGAAAATGTGTAACTTAGACAGAACTAATGAGGAACGAAAGTCTCATTGTGTTCCTACATTGTTAACTCCTTTGGATAACATGACCTTGGCAAATGAGAATCACAGACAGCAGGTATGAATTTGAAACACTGTATAGAAACAAAAAAATAAAACAGTTTATCCAACTTCCCTGTGACTGCAAAGCCACGTGATTCTAATCATTTTATGGCTATGCCACACACACACACACACACACACACACACACACACACACACACACACACACACACACACACACACACACACACACACACACACACACACACACACATGTACACGGGTAGATGACGGATAGGCAGCAATAAACATTTTTTTCACAAAACATTGTTTATGAGGGAAAAAAGTATATGTCTAGGTAGTGCAGCAATTAATCTTTCAAAAAATCCAAGTGGTCACAATGTTGGTCTATTCATTGATTATTTATTTACGTTGATAAAGCAATTTGCTGAAAATATGTCCTTTGGTGTGACGTTAAGAAATAAATATATTAAGTAATGTAGAAATGGCTTGATGGAGTTTTATGAACATTGTTACAGTCTTCATATTTATTGCAATTTTTTAAAGTCTTAATTTAATGAGAAACAACGATTTAAGTATTTTTTTTCCCATTAGATGTGAGATTATTAGAAACCGTCGAGGAAAAACAGGGATATCTTTCTTTTAAATGTTCAAAATTGTCCGAATTTATACTAACTTTTCAGGGACGATAATTTGTTCTTCCCTAATGCAATATTCAGTGTTTATCAAACATATTGTTTAGCTCAAACAAATATTTGAGCGTTTAAAACATGTCACACCGTAGGACATTCATGTCACGCTAAAGGACAGAAATGCAAAACTGAGCCAGAAACAAATATATCAACATGATTATTTTGTCTTTTGATCATAATATAATGTTGTAGTCAATATGGACCTACACTTTACACTTTACACAGTCTTTGAATCGTCGATTATCAGCCTATCGTAACTCTTAATGACAGCCATGCGGTCATTAAATGCAACCTGCAGAGCTCATAAGACTCATACTGAAGTGTGACCTTGGCATGACCATCAAACTTTTGTAGGTATGCTATGACTGTCACACCATTGAACCTGTAGTGTGTAGTGGCCAGTGCCTGTTTGGTATCTCAAGCTGGACAGCACATTATGCTGTATAATGAGCTCTCCACAGCATACTTTATTTATCTATACTCCTCTATATACTCTCTCACTGATCTTTCCTTCACTGTTACCGTTATATTTTATGGTTTCAAAGCACCATTAATGACATTTTATATCATTTGACAGTATCTAAAATCAACAGCAAATATTCATCAACAATGCATCAAAGTATAAATTCCAAAGCCCAATAAAGGAATAAGTAATTTGAATACACAATATTTATCTAGTTAATCTACAAAACAAAACAAAAATATGTACTACCAGTTGTTTTAAAAGCTATTTCTCAAATATCTAGTCCATTGGTGTGACCTGTTTGTCCTTTGGTGTGATACTCCAAAGTGTCACACCATAGGACTTTTACCATCACACCATAGGACTTTTACCATCACACCATAGGACTTTCGAGCTTTTGAGTTAATTTAAAGCCATGTCGTTGCCAACTGAAATACAATTTCAGCCTTTAGTAAGATGCATTTTCATACATCTACATAAGAAAAAAATATGAAAAATATACACTATTGTCAAAATGTATTTTATGGCTGTCACACCAAAGGACTACAAAACTAATACATCTTGTGGTAGCAAAACATAATTGATTGACTGAAGAACTCTGAGAGAAAAATCTAAAATCCACCCTTGCCATTGGCTTCTTAAGGGTCTAAAGTCACAATTTATGTACCGCTGGAGCTTCAACAATAGATAATTATCCACAGAATTAACCAAAAATATGATGCCACACCACAGGACATTATTTTCTGCGACAAAGTTTCATAAGTCCATACGGTCTCAGAAAAAACGGAAAAAAATTAAGCATTGCCACTTGCTAAAATAGACACCTTGAAAAACATGCCAGGGTTGTTTAGACAAATGACTGAGCTTTGATTATTTATTTAAAATGTTTTAATATGGAGAACCAGGCTTGCCTCAGTCACACCATAGGACAAATGTGACATTTGACTCAAAATTAAGTATACTTATTTAAGCTCTGTATTTATTACACATTACTTTTTCACAACAACGACATTAGTTTAATCATTTAAAGCATTGACAATTTTGAAAGCATGAATTTACTTAATTTTAAGAGCCTGCGACAGCAAAATTTACACGTCACGTCATCTACCCACACAGTGAGCAATAAACTGTTCAACCTTATTTGCCTGAATGGCTCCATGTTTACCCAAATGGAAATTCATTTAAAACTGGACAGAGGAGTTGCAATATCCCCACATGTAAATGTGTAAGCAGTAAAATGTTACACTACTTGTGCTGTCATCTACCACACCTTTCCCCTGTCCATATCCCCAGATAACTCCATACTTTTGTAGATTAGAAAACCTGCTAGCTGGACCATCAAATCTACAAGCTGTTAGAAAATGTCTTCATGTTAGAAAATACCTAGAACATGTTTGCAATTAAATGAACCCAAGTGGATGGGCCTCGGCCATAGCTCAAAGGGCTAAGGTACCATACTGTTATGCCAGGCACCCGGGGATGAGGGGCTGGTCTACGCCAATAATACTTGGGCATATTTTGGTCCCAGTTCAACCCTGGCACTGCCATGCTATGACGTACACATCCCCCTGCTCATGCACTGGAACATCCGGGTTGGAATAAAGACGATGACATGTAGGAATGAGATAACAACAGACAACATGCTCACCCTGGGATTTGATTTGAGGAGCTATTGATAGATAATGTAAAAGAAAGGCTATGAAGGAGTCTATTAATAGTTTAGTTAATCACTTCCTCAACCTTAAATCAAACTTTGCTCCAAGTTTAACCCATTGATTCATTCCATGAATGCTGATACTGGAATGTGTCAGTGCGCGTTCAGATAAGGGAGTGTAACTTCTTATCTTACTGTCTTTGGCACATTGCAAATAAGCCAAACCTAAGAAGTGTCGTGGCCCACAAAGAGTGCAGAGTTGAAGTACGTCCTCATGAGTTCACTTGGCTTTCCTCTTCAGGGAGGATAAAGTTAAGGACTTCTCAGAGTGTACTGTATACATTCAAATAAATAACCCCAAGAAGCAGTGATAAAAAAAAACCTGTAGTCTAGCTTTTATGACAAATACGTTTTCAGAGGTTAGTCCGGTGTGTCTGATTAAAATGGGCCAATGACGGGACAAAACATCTGTTAACATCAACTTGGTGAAACACGGGGTGCGTGTTAAATTCAATGTAAAATAGAACACTGGACTACGGTTCGAAAAAACAAGCATTCCCGAGCATGAATTCCATGCATGCTCTTGTTTTGGTGTGTTGTTATGGGACTATATTACCTTGGTGGAGTGATCTACTAGTCTTTATGGCCATCCACAGTTAAAATGGCTCCCATTTTAATTGGACACAACGGCCTACGTCACATACAAACCCCACTTGGTTTGACTGGCTATGTGCAGGTGCAGACCAAACAGAATGGGTATGAAGCTGAAAGACTGATTTTTGTTCCTTTTATTTCTTTTTTCAAAAATTTATATTGCACTGTGTTACCACCATTTTTGTCTTTTATTTATTATTTTATTTCATTTTTTTACTTTCCCAGGCTGAAGGTTGTTCTGTTCTTGTTTATAGACAGATTATAGACTAGACCTACTGTGGTACTGTATGTTATACCCAAGAGTAAATGACCCACCAAACTGGCAATTGGCACCTGAAAATTACTAACAAGGTTTAACCCGTAAGCTGGTTGGCCAGTGCCAGGATCAAGCCCTGGTGGTATGTAGGGGTAGGCTTCATAAGAGTAAGAGTATTCACATCCCACCTCGCTGAGGCCAGGTGGAGGACAAAGGTGTATGTGACAGTAGAAAGTAGGGCTGCACAATTAATCGAAAAATAATCAAAATCGTGATAAAATAGTGAAATCGAACTCGTGATTTTAATCGTGATTTAATCGTGGCAATAGTGACCTACTTTTGAGAGCGTCCTTGAAGCCAGAACACACTGACAGGCTGGTGTTTCTGACCAGAAATCTGTCCACCTAAATGTCATGCTATTACCTTTACATAATTATTACAATTCATTTTATTTTGCTCATCCCGTATGTAATTCATTCTTGGTTATATTTCATCTTGTTATAATTTTCAAAAAAATCAGCAAAAATCAATAATCGTGACTGTGATTTTGACCCAAATAATCGCGATTATGATTTTTTCCATAACTGTGCAGCCCTAGTAGAAAGAGTAGATGTCCGCACACTGTAACTTCGCTTTGAAGGTTTATTCAGGTCATACAACGTTTCAACACTCCAGGGTCTTCATCAGGCATGTCCACATGCCCACATGAGCTACAATGTAGGCGCGGGCTACATGTGTGGGGCAGGCTGGTATGTGAAAACCCTGTTTTAGTGTTTTGAATGAAAACATTAGTGTGGAATATGCGTGAGAGAGTAAAGACGAGTGTGAGAGAAAAAAATAGCCATTGCGTTGTAGAGGTTTATGTATATATATATATATATATATTTGTGTGTGTGTGTGTGTGTGTGTGTGTGTGTGTGTGTGTGTGTGTGTGCGTGCGTGCGTGCGTGCGTGCGTGCGTGCGTGCGTGTGACCGAGACAAAGGATTGTGAAGCTGTGCACAAAAAGAAACACTGGCTCCATCTCTCCTCCATACTTTTAGATGGAAGTTTGGAGTCCTCCCATTGATAATCTCTTTACTTTTCTGTCTCATTTCTTCTTTTGAAACTACAAAAAGAGAACATGTTTGCAAGGTAAACAGAAAGGATCAGAATTACGTACTTGTAAACAATACTTGTAATAAAGTTATAAACAAAGAAAACACACACCACCATAAACAGATACAGACTGACTGCAGTGTTTGACAGCATGCACGTTGGATATTCAGACATTCAGATATTCAACATTTGGTTTAATACCATATTCCCAGCATGTTACCACAGTCTGTGTCTGTGACGACAGGAGGAGGAAGTTGACTCTGGGAAACGTTGTCCAGCTAAGTCTGTAGTTCTCTGATCTGTGTTGACACATGAGAATAAACCAGTCAGCATCCATTTTCTTCATCATAAACCACAGTGGGTTAGCGGGTGTTTTGGTTCAGTCTGTAAAACAAGAAGTTGGTGGTAAAAGACGTGTCTGGACCGTGTGAAATGACATAAAGTAGGGATTCCCAACCTTTTCCAACTTGGGGCCCACTTGGACATTTTCACAAATGTCTGGGGCCTACCTCTGATCCAATAAACAATAACACTCAAATAGACATTCAACAGCAACACACACAAATATTATTTGGATTTTTTTTAAAAATGATGTCAAGGCCCACTTAGAATACCCTCACTTTGAGAATCACAGACATTAAGAGTGCACTTGGTGAAGCAGCACGTATAATTCTTGGGATTACATAGTCCAGGAATGTTTGAAACAACACTTTCACATATCAACAAACCTCATATTTCTTTCTGTGACCTCCCGAGAGGGATTTGGTGTGCACTGCCCCTCTTCAGCTTCATGGAGGAGGAGGAGGACCCACAAAGATTTGGACCAGAGGGTTCAGAGGACAGAATGAATGGAAGGAGGTTTCACTTTTGGGCTTTTACACCTTTATTATTCAAACAGGAACATGAGAGAGATAGGAAACGAGCAAGGGGAGAGAGAGATGGGGGACGATCTGAGTCCCCGGCGTAATGTTACAGCAACTTTGCCCATTGAGCCCCGTTGCCCCAAAAGGTGGTGTGTTTTTGACATGTAGAATGTACTATATTATGTAAAATTCCCTATCACTCAAAATGTCTCACTATTGTCTGTTTTAGTTTGGAAGTGTGCAAGTTATACTAGGCCTACTTGTTGTATGCATTAGCCAAACTGCTTCATTCGTATCACCATCATGGTGTTAAAATGTTTTCCCGATATATAGCCTATATACTGCAGTAATTGAGCAATACTGTCTGGGGAAATGAGAGAGGACATGGATGACTGCAGCACTGATTCATTGCCAAGTGAGTGAACTATTCCAGAGAATTCCCCTCGAAGACATGCTTTTCTAAGTACCGCATCCCAAATCTCAGACAGAGACCGTGCAAGGACATGAAATGTGACCGTAGCGAGGCGGCAAATTCGCCATGGAAACACTCAGAGACAGGAAATCATCCGGTCCCCATGGTGTATCACTTGTCAGGGTGATGAGCAGGTGGCGTCGCAGAAACAATGGCGATGCGTATGAAAAAGAAAAACGAGACAGATGATTGTTTTGTTTTAGTGTAACTGATACAAAAACTTTCCTGTTGTCTCAAAAAGACTGCATTAGTTTTGACCATGTGGCAAATCACACCCACTTTCAAATGGCCTGTAGTTTGCAAAAAAATATGCATGTAGCTTAGGCCTCTTACTACTAACCTTATTAACCAAACACATTTAGCATCCTTTTAAAGCAGGATGATATACAGTTTATTATTCAATGAGCCAAGAACACTATGTGCCAGAATGCTGTTCTTTTAGAACATCCACATCGATATGTTAACATTTCAAGTTAATCATTTCACCACGGTTACAATGACTTATTGTGGACACAATTCCCTTAACCCCTCCCTCATCTGTTTCGATATGTGTCTACGGCATACTTCACTGGGCTTGAACACTGCAGTATACTGTCACTTCGCACAGGGCTGAACAACATGTGTAGCCTAGGGTGTAACCCACTTGGGAAGCAGCAGTCTAAGTCATGAAATAAAATTCCCACCACTTTAGTTTGTGTGGTATGTCGTTCAAATTGTGATTTCTGGCTGTGGATAGTCTTCCTAATGAATGGCAGCTTCACAGACAGAGCAAAACACACTTTCATCTGGCTTGCCTATGCCAAATGTTAAACTAATGCACATAGTTTTGGATGATTCAGGCTTCAGACATCATATCGTATTGACCATGTCAGCAATCACATTTCTAAAGAACAAGGACAGACTGTGTGTGTGTGTGTGTGTGTGTGTGTGTGTGTGTGTGTGTGTGTGTGTGTGTGTGTGTGTGTGTGTGTGTGTGTGTGTGTGTGTGTGTGTGTGTGTGTGTGTGTGTGTGTGTGTGTGTGTGTGTGTGTGTGTGTGTGTGTAAATACAGTGTTAAAGGTTAGAGAAGCGTGGTGAGTTATTATTACAAGGGCTTGGAAATGGTATGGAAATCAGTGTCCAGAACCAACATAATGACAAGCATCATTTAGGCTAAATGGTGGATAAGAGTTTAGTTGTAAACAACTGGACTAATTCGAGTTTGAGGAGACATTTTTGCTTCTAACTCAGTGGCATGTAATTTTTCTGAGGCCCAATTGTTCCGACTTCTCCATAATCTGACAAGTTCCCATTGGCAAGCCAGATTGCAGTTATTGTAGGCCACGGCTGAAACTGGACCCTAGCCTAACATTTAAACATAAGCCATGGCATCTGATGCATATTATGAGAGTAATAATAAGTAGAATACGTAAATCTTGCACAATTCAAAGTAGTAAGTTATCCATGTATCTTAGTGCAACAGGTGGAAACCCTGACAATGTCATTTGAACTATTTAAGCTATTTAAATCAAGTATGCTACCTGAAAAGAGATGAAAGAGAAATTATTGTATTATTAAGAGATTAGAGTAAAGAAAGGGTTTTGGAGAAATGCACAGTTGAGGGGAAGCTGGTAGTTAAACACTTTTTCCTTCACATCTTGAAAGAGGAGTCATATGTTGTGGTGGTGCTCTTTTGAGGAACGAACAAGGTCTGTCTAGCGTTCTAGACGTACATCAGTTGCCAACAACCAAAGTCTTTGGGATAATACGATCCGGATGAAGGAGAACCTTCACACACATGGTGGTTGGCTATTATTTGGATAATCCACTCGCCTCCCTCAACTCATCGTCTTCAGAGTCAGCCTGTCGTGCTAGACCTCCATTGTCAGCAAACACATTTCATTGCCACAACTATATTCGATATGGGTCTAGCGTGGGCTGGTAGGCAAAAGTGGAATATCTTTAAAAGGTCAATT